>NW_016107749.1:1279442-1297996 GCF_001604975.1 Cebus imitator
AGCCTGGGCGACAGAGGAAGACTCTCTCCAAAAAAAAAAAAAAAAAAAAAAAAAAAAAAAAAAAAAAAAAAAAAAAAAAAAAAAAAAAAAAAATTTATGTTATCCATGAATGATTTTGGAGTTGAATTCTTACTGTTTTAAGGGAATGTGCCAGTGTGCTCAGATTAGTCTAAAAATGAGTACAGGATAAGGGCTAGCCCCACATGGCCCATTGACTAGCAGGCTACAGGGGAAAGGAATGGGGAAGTGGAAGGCACGGGAGTGAGTGCAGTAAGACCGCTGAGAGACCGCCAGTCCTCCAAGCAAGAGACAGATGCCCACTGCCTGATGCAGGGTGATGAAGATGCAGAGATACTGAGGAGATAAGAGATCCCAAGGAGATGAAATCACAGGACTTGGAGGTGGATTGGTCGTGGGAGCTGAGGAAGGAGGAAGAGTCCATGTTGATCCCAGGCTCCTGCCCTGAGGAACTGGCTGGTCAATAGTATCAGTCTGAGATATAAAGCAGAAGAACTGACCTGCAGGGGCTGGACAATGATGAGTTCAGCTGCCTGTCGACATAAGAAGGAAGGACAAGATGTACGATGGCCCTAGCTCTATGTGCCTTCTCCACTGAAAACAGAACTCTAGGTGCATGACCTGATGAGGTAAATGGGCATTGCAGTCCTCAGCTCCTTGGGACAGGACTGCCTTTGCTACGAGGAGAAGCTTTCACTTAAAATACATGGAAGCTCGATAATATTCATGCTTCCTTATAGGATTATAAGAAAGGCACAACCAGCCTGGGCAACATGTCAAAACACTGTCTCTACAAAAAATACAAAAATTAGCTGGGCCTGGTGGCACACACCCATTGTCCCAGTTACTTGGGAGGCTGAGATGGGAGAATCACTTAAGCCCAGGAGGCAGAGGTTGCAGTGAGCTGAAATTGCGCCACCGTACTCCAGCCTGGATGACAGAGTGAGATCCTGTCACAGAAATGAGCTTGTCCTTCTTTTCACCAAATTGAAAAGAAACCTTTGATGTTGGCAGACGATTAAGAATTAATGCAGTTCCCACACCAGGCCATTTATTCTCCACCAGAGAGTAGCGCAGTGCCCAGATGAAAAAAAACACCCCCCACCAAAAAAAACCCAAACCAACAACAGCTTGGGTGATGGGTGCAGCAAAATCTCAGAAATCACCACTAAAGAACTTAAAGAACTTATACATGTAACCAAACTACCTGTTCCCCAAAAACCTACTGAAATAAAACTTTAAAACAAAACCAACAATGCCAGGCATAAAACATGCTGCAAACCTGCCCATCTGGTTTTCTCCTTTTCCCTGTGACATCAGTTCCCTCTGGCATCCCAGCAAAATATTTTCCTCTCTGTCAGGCTCAGTCATGAGCTCCTCCCAGACGCTGGCCCTAGGTATCAGTGGGCAGAGAGGAAGTGATGGGGGAGTAGACCATCCATGAGAAAATGAGGAACTGGTCCAGCCTGGTAGGAGAGCAATAGGTTGAGTCACTGGAAACATGTTCATGGTCACAGCACCCTGGGAGCTTTCTTTCTGTCATTCTCTACCACTGTACTTGTGTGATGGAGTAAAATAAAACATATTCTGGAAAGCTACATAATAAAAGAACTGAGCTATGCAGGGGAGGAAGAGAAACAGCAGTAGAACTAGAGTTTGGAATGGGGGTGAGCCTTAGGAAAGCAAGTGTCAAGTGTGGGAGGATGAGAAGAGAAAGATGGGAAAGATAATTCAAGATGTGCAGTGTATTGTGAATATAATTCCCCTCTAAGGTTTTTTTTCAGAGATTGCAGAAAATCTTCAACATTATTTTTCGATTATTTTTGGATAATTAACTGGTGTTTTCTTTGAATACGGCCAAACAGGTGGGACAAGGGCCTGATTTTATATGAAATTACTTAAAGTGAGCATACCATATTTGTAGCAGCTCGGTTGCTGTATTTTTACTAACTTGTTAAATTCTGAGATGCAGTCTTCAAACAGTTCTTTCAGGGCTTCCTTTTCTTGGACTAATGGGCTTCTGGACTTCCTAAACTACTGCCTCCCTACCCCCTCATCCTCCACCTTCTGACCCTGATCCTGCAAAGTTGTAACATTTGTATGCAAAACATTGTATGTGGGCAGAAAAGTGTTTTTATTCTGAAAAGAATATCCATGCAGCACTGTCCCACAGAACTTTCTAGGATGATGAAAACATTCTATATTTGAGTTCTACTTGGTAGCCATTGGTTACATGTAGCTATTGAGCACTTAAAAGGTGGCTACTGCAACTGAGAAACTGAATTTTAAAATTGTGTTTAACAATAATTAATTTCAATAGCCAAATGTGGCTAGTGGCTCCCATACAGGGCAGCATAGACGTTTATCATTCTCAAAGGTCTGTAAGCCGTACCCTCACTTTCTCCCCAAAAAGGCCAAGAGTCACTGAAACCAATCGCTTCCCTTTACAGCCCTATAGTACTGGCACATAGTAAGTGCTTAATAAATACCTGTTGATTTTATTAACTAGTATATAAAGAAGAGTTACTCTAGCTCCAGAAAAGTGGAACTGACGTACAAAATGGCAAATGAGCTCATCAGGTTCATCAAATTTCATTTCCTAAGACCTAAATTTCTTACCCTCAACCCAGAACTTTGTCCAAAATGTTTTCCACTGTAACATACCTTGGAAACTTTATTTACAGCAAAGTAAATCAGAAACGTAAGCAAAGGGTAGGGAGGTGTGAAAAGATTAATAACAGTCTTTTTCAATGCAACAAAAAGGGACATATTTATTTAGTAGGATCTTAAACAATTTAGACCCAAGTCAGTTTTACACTAAGAAGATTTTTAATGAACTGTGTTAATATAATTCAGTAATGGCACCTCCAAGGCAAGTACATTCCTTAAAGGTAAAAAACAAATATGGGAATTATCTGGAGATTTTTTTTTCTTTTTCTGATATGTAGTTTCCCTCTTGTTGCCCAGGCTAGAGTGCAGTGGCGTGATCTCAGGTCACTGCAACCTCCGCCTCTCAGGTTGAAGCGATTCTCCTGCTTCAGCCTCCTGAGTAGCTGGGATTATAGGCACGCACCACCACGCCCAGCTACTTTTTGTATTTTTAGTAGAGATGGGGTTTCAGCATGTTGGTCAGGCTGGTCTCGAACTCCTGACCTTGTGATCTGCCCACCTTGGCCTCCCAAAGTGCTGGGATTACAGGCATGAGCCACCGCACCAGGCTATTTGAGATTTTTTTTTAAGTTAAAACAAAAATTAACTGAGAGCCGGGAAGCTTCTAGGCTATACATCCCCCCCATGCTAACACATGCACAGTGGCTGAACTTCCTTCTGTCTGCCTGAGGCTGGCTCTCCCCCTCAGCCAGCACATGTGCAGGGCTTCTGTGAATGTCACATTGACAGACATTCCTTGCTAAGCAGCTGGGGGCCAGTTTCTTTTGTAATTTCATCCTTCTTGTGGGCTGCCAGTTTGTCTTGTTGTGGCACACTCCTTGAAGGTGCTAGAAAGACAGCAGATTTTTCGCTTTTTTTTTTTTTTTTTTTTTNGTCTCGCTCTGTCGCCCAGGCTGGTGGGCAGTAGTGTGATCTTGGCTCACTGCAACCTCTGCCTCCCAGGTTCAAGCAATTCTGTCTCAACATCCCAAGTAACGGAATTATAGGTGCCCACCACCACACCTGACTAATTTTGTATTTTTAGTAGAGAGAGGGTTTCACCATGTTGGCCATGCTGGTCTTGAACTCCTGACCTCAAGTGATCCACCTGCCTTGCTCGGACTCCCAAAGTGCTGGGATTACAGGTGTGAGCCACTGCACCCGGCCAAGAGCAGTTTTTTGTTTTTTGGTTTTTTTATCTGGAGGTATGCTTGGACCCCATCTCTGAAAAATAAAATATTTTTTTTTCTGAGACAGAGTTTCACTCTTGTTGCCCAGGCTGGAGTGCAATGGTGAGATCTTGGCTCACTGCAGCCTCTGCTTCCCGGGTTCAAGCGATTCTCCTGCCTCAGCCTCCCAAGTAGCTGGGATTACAGGCGTATGCTACCATGCCTGGCTAATATTTTTGTGTTTTTAGTAGAGATGGGGTTTCACCATGTTGGCCAGGCTGGTCTTGAACTCCTGACCTCAGGTGATCCGCCCACCTCAGCCTCCCAAAGTGGTGGGATGACAGGCGTGAGCCACCGCACCCAGCCATTTCTTTTTTTTAAACAGAGACAGGGTCTCACTACATTGCCCAGGCTGGTCTCAAACTCCTGAGCTCAAGTGATCTTCCTGCTTCAGCCTCCCAAAGTGCTAGTATTATAGGCATTAAGCTACCATGCCTGGCCTGAAAAATAAAAAGGCAATTACAGGCTGGGCACATGCCTGTAATCCCAGCACTTAGGGAGGCTGAGATGGGCAGATCACCTGAGGTCAGGAGTTCAAGACCAGCCTGGCCAAACCATATCTCTTTTCTTTTCTTTTCTTTGGGGAAGTTTTGCTCTGTTGCCCAGGCTGGAGTTTAATGGCACGATCCTGCTCTCTGCAATGTCCACATCCCAAGTTCAAGCGATTCTCCTGCTTCAGCCTCCCGAGTAGCTGGTATTACAGGCGCCAGCCACTACGACCAGCTGATTTTTATATTTTTAGTAGAGATGGGATTTCACCATGTTGGCCAGGCTGGTCTTGAACTCCCAGCCTCAAGTGATCCACCCAACTCGGCCTCCCAAAGTGCTGGGATTATAGGTGTGAGCTACTGCGCCTGGGTGTGAAACTGTATCTCTACTAAAAATACAAAAATTAAGGCCAGGTGCAGTGGCTCATACCTGTAACTAATCCCAGCACTTTGGGAGGCCAAGGCAGCCAGATGGGAGTTCAACACCAGCCTGACCAACATGGAGAAACACCATCTCTACTAAAAATACAAAATTAGCTAGGTGTGGTGGCGCATGCCTGCAATCCCAGCTAATCGGGAAGCTGAGGCAGGAGAACAGCTTGAACCCAGGAGTTGGAAGTTGCAGTGAGCCAAGATTGTGCCATTGCACTCCAGGCTGGGCAACAAGAGCGGAAAAAAGAAAAAAAAAAAAAAAACAAAAAAAAAGAAAAAAAAAAAAAAAAAAAAAAAAAAAAAAAAAAAAAAAAAAAAAAAAAAAAAAAAAAAAAAAAAAAGCTGGGCATGGTGGCGTGCACCTGTAGTCCCAGGTACTTTGGAGGCTAAGGCAGGAGAATTGCTTGAACCTGGGAGGCAGAGGTTGCAGAGACTGGAGATCACGCCACTGCACAGCAGCCTGGGTTATGGAGCAAGACTCCGTCTAAAAAATAATGGTAATAAAGTAAAAAAATAAATTTAAATTTAAAGAGGCAGTTATAACAAAATGAGATATGTACTACAAGAAATTCAGTGTGCTCCTGTAGCTCTTAACTCAGGCTGGAGAGGAGTGTTCAGGGAAGACTTCCTGGAGGGAGTGGCTTCTAAACTGAGACCTGAAGAACCAGATGGTGCTAGGCAGGTAAATGAGAGGAGAAGAAAAGCATTCCAGACAGAAGGAAAGCACTGCAAAGAAAGCTGGGAGGACAGAGGCAAGCTTGAGGCTTTCAGGAAGCTAAATTGTTCAGCACAGTTAGAGCACAGGGTGGAGGTGAGGGCTGTTCTTCCTTGCACTAGAGCCACAAGCTACTTACAGTGAGATGCCCTAATGTAAATCAGAGCCTGGCTGGGTTAGATTACACATGTCAGTCCTAAGTATTTCAGATGCTCAGTGGCAATCAGTATGAGTTGCCTTTATCATACAAATGTTTATTGTATATCCCTGAATAGGATGATTGTAAAGGGGTGGCATGACCAGTCCGGGGGCAGGGGCCCTGAGGGGAGTATGGTCTCACAGTGCCCAAAAGGGTACTTGTTTGGAAGGCAGAGGAAGAGCAGAATGGGACAAAGCAAAACTATAATCATCCCTCCTCGTGTGAGGAAGATGGGCCTCAGGGGGAATGGGATTCAAAATGTGAGGATGTTTATTAATACCTATGATTTCCCCCCAAAATTAGAGGTTGGTCTCAAACTCCCAACCTCAGGTGATCTGGCCATCTCAATCTGCACCCAGAGGGGGCTGGTTAAGCAGGAAATGTGCAGTTCTAGTTCTGAATACTAAGCAGACATTAGAAATACCAAATCCATATGAGCACATATGAAAAGATCTCCAAGATATTGACATCTACAGTGTGTACTGTGCTACATGCTAGGGACACAGCAGGGGGATGGAGTGTCTGCCCCCTGGAGATAGCACCATCTCCACACACTTACCTTGGCCTTCAGGATGTACCTGCAGCAGCTTCTCCTCCTCTCCCACTACTCCTGGCAGCTTCTCTAGGATCTGCAGTCCGGAAGCCTGTGCCGCTTTCTTTCCTCCAGGTCTTTGCACGGGCTGCCTCCTCTCCCTGGACACTGTTTCGCCCCATCCACCTCTGCCTCCACAGTCTTTGCCTCACCAAGCCCTATTCGGCCTTCAGGTCCTTGTTAGTAATGTGCCCAGACCTATGTGAACCAATCTAGAACTTTCCTTTGAGTTTATACCTCTGAAAGGCCTCATTGTCTCCCATTACTCCTTTTGTTCCTCCTCAAAGCATTTTTCTCTAGAAACATTCTAGAATCATTTTGTCAAGTTCTGTATGGCATCCTGTAGTATTTTCATTGGAATCGTGTTACATCTCTAAATTTACATGGGAATTAAAAAAAAATTTTCTGTTTGGCCTTCCCATCCAGAAGCATATCACTTTCCATCTATGCATATATTTTTAAATTTCTTTTTTCCTATTTGTAGTTTATGATTTTTATATTTATTGAAGTCTGTATATATAACACTGTGCTAATACCCAGTGACTTCCTGTGATGTCTTGTCTTTGACAGTATTTCTGACACCAAATGTGTGGTCTTTTTCTCTGACACCAGATATGTGTTATTTTTCCACATCAATTATTCAATTCTCTGATATTAACTGGGCCTCTGAAAATTTGATTCGGTTCTGACACTAACTACCCAGAGATAGCACAGACCCCGAACGAAGGTTAAGAATGGAATCCTGCAAGACTGCCCCCACTTCAGATGCCTGCACAAATGAGGTACCCCAGATACCCGCATTTTTGTTGGGCCTACTACAAATTCAGAGGTTCTCACTCACCCCCTTCAGGTTCAGTAATTTACTAGAGTGACTCACAGAACTCAGGACAGTACCTTTTTTACATTTTCCAGTTTATTATAAAGGATATTAATAAACAAATTTCCACCATAAGAGCAGCAAAAAAAAAAAAAAAAAAAAGAAAAAGAAAAAAAAAAAAAAAAAAAAAAAAGCCAACCATAAGAGCAAAAAAAAAAAAAAAAAAAGAAGAAGAAGAAGAAGAAAATAAAAAGATACAACTCAGGATCAGCCAAATGGAAGCGATGCATAGGGCAAGGCATGGGGCAGGGTACAGTGGGAGGAGGTGGGAACGGAGCTTCCGTGTCCTTTCCAGGCGCACCCCCTTCCCAACACATCAGTGTGTTCATCATTCCAGACTCTCCGAACCTCCTGTTCAAGAGTGTTTGGGACTCAGTCTCTAGCTCTACTCCCCTGCCTGGAGGTTGGGGGATGGAGCTGAAAGTTCCCATCTCTAATAATGTGGATGGTCTTTCTGGTGAACTCCCATATGCATGTTAATAAAATAAATGCTTTTGTCTTTTCTCCTTTTTGTTTGTTTTAGAGACAGGGGTGTTGCTCTGTTGCCCAGGAGGCAGTACCGTGGCATGATCCTAGCTTATTGCAGCCTCGACCTCCTGGACTCAAGTAATCCTCCTGCCCCAGCCTCCCAAAGTGTTGGGATTACAGGTGTGAGCCACCATGCCTGGCCTTTTCTTGTTAATATATCTTTTCTCTGTTTAATTCACAGGCCCCCAAAGACTACACCTGAGGGTAGGTAAAAAGTGCTTCCTCCCAGACACTGTCTACAAACTGATTCTAAAATTTACACAGAAGCCATGGCACTGTGTTGTACACCTGCAGTCCCAGTTGCACACTCGGGAGCTACTTGGGAGGCTGAGGCAGGAAGATCACTGGAGGCCAGGATTTTGAGGCTATCATACACCATGATCATGCCTGTGAGCAGCCAGTACACTCCAGCCTGGGCAACAGAGAAATGCAAAGGTACTAGATTAGCCAAAACAATTCTGGAAAAAAAAAAAAATAGAGGACTCACATACACACATTACCCAACTTCAAGACTCACTATAAAGTTACAGTATTCAAAAAAAAAAAAAAAAAAGTTACAATATTCAGCCTGGAAAATAGAGCAAGCCTCATCTCTTAAAGCTGCTCACTGCAACTTCTGCCTCCTAGATTCAAGCGATTCTTGTGCCTCAGCCTCCCAAGTAGCTGGGATTACAGGCACCCACCATCACACCTGGCTAATGTTTTTTTCTATTTTCAGTAGAGACAGGGTTTCACCATGTTGGCCAGCTGGTCTCCAACTTCTGGCCTCAGGTGATCCGCCCACCTCAGCCGCCCAAAGTGCTGGGATTACAGGCGTGAGCCACCATGCCCAACCTTACTTGAGTTTTTTTATTTATCTTTTGTTTTGACTGGATTTTTAAAAAGCTCACTGTGGTCACTTGGTGAAGAATAGTCTGTAACCCAGCAAAGGTAGACACAGAAAGACCCATTAGATGCTACTGTAATTGTCTATAAGGAAAACAACAGTAACTTGAACGAAAATCAGAAGAGTGGCCAGGCGAGGTGGCTCATGCCTGTAATCCTAGCACTTTGGGAGGCTGAGGCAGGTGGATCACTTGAGGTCAGGAGTTTGAGACCAGCCTGGCCAACATGGCAAACCCTGTCTTTACTAAAAATTAAAAAATTAGCTGGGTATGATGAAACATGCCTGTAATCCCAACTATTAGGGCGGCTGAGGCAGGAGAATTGCTTGAACCTGGGAGGCAGAGGTTGCAGTGAGCTGAGATTGTGCCACTGTACTCCAGCCTGGATAACAGAGCAAAACTCTGTTTCAAAAAAAAAGATCAACAAGAAAAAACAAAAAAAAAGATCAGCAGAGCGAAGGTAGGGAGATATGTTTTCAAGATTAAGCTTAAAGAATTTGTTGGCCGGGTTCGGTGGCTCACACCTGTAATCCCAGCACTTTGGGAGGCCGAGACAGGCAGATCACAAGGTCAGGAGTTCGAGACCAGCCTGGCCAACATGGTGAAACCCCGTCTGTAAATAAAAAAAGGAAAAAAAAAAAAAGAATTTGTTGATGGATTAGATGTGAGGTGTAAGGAATATACACAAGTCAAGGAAAACTTCTAGATCTTTCTCCTGAGCACCTGGAAAAATGCAGTGGCTATTTATAGTGATGAGGAAGCCTGCAGGATAGGCAGGCAGGTTTGGGAGTAACGCAGGTCTGTTGTGGATGTGTTAGGTTTGAGACAGGTGCCTGTTAGACATCCTAGAGCTATTTCCAATAGGACTTAGAGATATGGGATGGGCATTCAGGGGTGAAGTTTGGGGTGAAAATACAAATTTGGGAGTCGTGAGCACAGAGATGGTATTTAAAGCCATGAAAATGGAGACTCCCAAAGGAGTTTAAATAGAGAAGTGGCCCAACAGAGAAGGCCTGGGTCACTCCTTCCTTCAGACATCAGGGAGAAAAGGAGAAACAGAGGAGCCTGAGGTGGAGCAGCCAAAGAGACCGGAGGAGAGCTGAGAGAATGTGGGGTCCTGGAAGCCAAGGGAGGATTCAGAGGAAGAGAGCAACTGTGACAAGTATGGCCATGAAGGCACTGAGAATTGGCCACTGCGTTTAGCAGCATGGTGGTCACCGGTGACCTTGGTGAGCTGTCTCGGTGCAGTCGATTAAAGAGAGAATGGGAGACAAGGAATCAGAGACAGAGAGTACAGACGACTCTTGGAGGAGAGCCGAGATGGGGTGGTCGCTAGAGAAGAATGTGTAGGCAAGGGAAGCATTTTTAAGAGAATATTACAGCATGTTTGCATGCTGATGAATAATCCAGCAGACAGGGGAAAGCGATGATGCAGGAGAGGGAGAAGAGATCATCATAGGAATGAGAGGAGAGGGCCTCAGATAGGAGCATGAACGGTTCACACAGGGTAATGGCAAGGGAGGCAGAATGTGTATATACAGATGTGGGTGGGTGGGTGGGGACAAGTGGTGGAAACGTATGGAAGTTTATGAAAAGAATAAAGTAGATTTATATATCGTGACAGGGAAAACTCAGAATCATCCCATTTTGGTAAAAAGGAAAAAAGCCTGTCTTATGCAGGGGAAAAAAATCAAATTTTGACATTATCTTTGAGTTGTAAGATCACAAATCTTACAAAGGAACTGTCTTTTTCAGATTCTAAATTTCTACAGTGTTTCACTTTTATACAATGAGTTCCTATTACTTCTGAAAGTAGAATTTAAAAGATTATTTTTATATGTGAAAGATATTCAGAACAAAGCACTGTTACAATACTGAAAAACTGGAGGCCAGACGTCATGGCTCACGCCTGTAATCCCAACACTTTTGGAGGCCAAGACGGGAGGATCACCTGAGGCTGGGAGTTTGAGACCAGCCTGACCAACCTGGAGAAACCCCATCTCTACTAAAAATAAAAAATTAGCTGGGCATGGTGGTACACACCTGTAATGCCAGCTACTCAGGAGGCTGAGGCAGGAGAATCACTTGAACCCAGGAGGTGGAAGTTGCGATGAGCGGAGATCAAGCCACTGCACGCCATCCTAGGTGACAGAGTGAGACTACGTCTCAAAAAATAAAAAAAGAAAAACTGGAAACAACCTAAGTGTCCATCAATAAGGGATTGTTTCAAAAAGTTATGCATGGATTATTAAGAAGCTATTAAAATTGGGCTGGGTGCAGTAGCTCACACTTGTAATCCCAGCACTTTAGGAGGCTAAGGCAGGACGACTGCTTGAGCCCAGAAGTTTTGAGGCTGCAGTGAGCTAGGATTGCACCAGCCTGGGTGACAGAGTGGGACCCCATCATTAAAAATACGTAAATAGGTCAGGTGCAGTGGCTCACACCTATAATCCCAGTACTTTGGGAGGCTGAGGCAGGCAGATCACAAGGTCAGGAGTTTGACACCAGCCTGGGAAAGACAGTGAAACCCCGTCTCTACTAAAAATATGAAAATTAGCCAGGCATGGTGGCATGTGCTGTAATCCCAGCTACTCGGGAGGCTGAGACAGGAGAATCACTTGAACCTGGGAGGTGGAGGTTGCAGTGAGCCAAGATAGCGCCACTGTACTCTAGCCTGGGCAACAGACTGAGACTCTGTCTCAAAAAACAAAACAAAAATACTCTGGTTTCTCTTCAAATCGTATAACTCTTTTGTCTTTTACTAAAGATTTCCAGGCCGGGCGCGGTGGCTCACGCCTGTAATCCCAGCACTTTGGGAGGCCGAGGTGGGTGGATCACGAGGTCAAGAGATTGAGACCATCCTGGTCAACATGGTGAAACCCCGTCTCTACTAAAAACACAAAAAATTAGCTGGGCATGGTGGCACGTGCCTGTAATCCCAGCTACTCAGGAGGTTGAGGCAGGAGAATTGCCTGAACCCAGGAGGCAGAGGTTGCCGTGAGCCGAGATCGCGCCATTGCACTCCAGCCTGGGTAACAAGAGCAAAACTCCGTCTCAAAAAAAAAAAAAAAATTTCCATGGAGAGAAACAATTCTGAGACTTAATCCAATTTTTTGAGGCCCTGTTTCCGCGGGGCTGATTAAAAAAAAAAAAGAAAACAAACAAACAAACAAAAAAAAACACCCATAAATAAATAGTTATGTTGTAGAAGGCTTTTATTAATTAATTAATTTATTTTGGCTACAGAGTCTCACTCTGTCACCCAGGCTGGGGTGCAGTGGTGCGATCTCAGCTCACTGCAACCTCTGCTTCCCGGGTTCAAGTGATTCTCCTGCCTCAGCTTCCCGAGTAGCTGGGATTATAGGCATGTACCACCACACCCAGCTATTTTTTTGTATTTTTAATAGAGACGAGGTTTCTCCAGGTCGGTCAGGCACATCTCGAACTCCTGACCTCAGATGATCCGCCCACTTCAGCCTCCCAAGGTAGCTGGGATTACAAAAAGCAGGTAACAAAAATGATACACTGGTCGGGTTCAGTGGCTCATGCCTGTAATACCAGCACTCTGGGAGGCTAAGGCAGGAAGATTGCTTGAGCCCAGGAGTTTGAGACCAGCCTGGGCAACATAGTGATACCTCATCCCTACTAAAAATCAAAAGAATTAGCCAGGTATGGTGCTGTGCACCTGTGATCCCAGCTACTTGGGAGAGGCAGTCGGATCACTTGAGCCTGGGAGGTTGAGGCTGTAGTTAGCTATGATTGCCTCTCTGCACTCCAGCCTATTTGACAGAGCAAGACTGTCTCAAAAAAAAAAAAAAAAAAAGATACATATAGTGTGATAGGTATCATGTGATAGGAATGTGTATTTATATGTAGAAAAAAGACTAGGCCAGGCGTGGTGGCTCACGCCTGTAATCCAAGCACTTTGGAGGCCAAGGCGGGTGGATCACCTGAGGTCGGGAGTTCAAGACCAGCCTGACCAACATGGTGAAACCCTGTCTTTAAAAAAAATAAATAAAGAATAAAAAGGACTAGATGTATTTAGGACAAAATATTGACAATGGTTATCTTGTACAGTTAACATAATTTATTCCTTGTGTTCTTCTGTATCTTCTACCAGGTGCATTTATTATTTTTGTAATTTTTAATAAAAAATGGGTGTCAGGAAAGAAAACTGATTAAAACTCCTATAAATATTTTACATGTGTAATGGCCGTGACACTGAGTTTCAGAACAGCTCTAGTTGGCTGCACTAATTACATTATTTTACTTTATAGCTTGGCAGTAAAGGACCCATAAATTCAGGTAGGCTGATTTATATGAGCTGAAATGGAATATGGTCACAGAGAAAAGACTTGCAGAGGTTCTGGCCAAAACCACTTGGCACCCCTGCTAATGAAATAATACCTTTGGAGCTTCTTGGGGGAAGTGGCTCGTATAATAAACAAATTTTTATGTACAGCCTTAAGCTCTGGCTTTGTGATCCCCAGATGATAAGTTTGGGGTACCAAGGGTTCTGCTCTTACTGAGAGAGAACAGCAGCTTTTTTGCATCCCCCTCTCTGTCCCTTGAGAGAACCAGAGCTTTGCAAACAGATGTTTCTGTTTTTGTTTTTGAGACAGGGTCTCGCTCTGTTGCCCAGGGTAAAGTGCAGTGGTGCAATCATAGCTCACTGTACCCTTGAACTCTTCGGCTCAAGTGATCTTTCCGCCTCAGCCTCCTGAGTAGCTGGAAATACAGGCACACTCCACTATACTAGTTAATTTTTTATTTTATTTTTTGGTAGAGATGGGGTCTTGCTATATTGCCCGGGCTGGTCTCCAACTCCTGGGTAAGCCATCCTCCTGCCTTAGCTGAAACCAAGAGCCTAAAGCAAAGAGGCAACAATCAATAACTTCCTCACTGGTGTCCTGGCTGCTCCACTAACCCACCCACCTCAGTGGCCCTCTGATCATGTGAATCCCTACCCAAGACCTTTCAGAGCTACTAGTGGCCACAGAATACAGTTCACATGTCTTAGCAGGCTCACAAGACTCCAAAGGTCTGGCTGCTGCCCACCCCTATTCCTTGCCTTGTCTCTCCCACACTCCCCCAACAGATTCTCTGGAGCCAAGTCAGCCTCTTTCCAGCTTCAGGCCTTAGAACATGCTGTTCCTTCCACCTAAAAAGCTCACTGCACTTCCCCCAGCCCAGTTCCCTGCTTGGATAGATTGTTCTTCTAATGTGACTCCTGGAAAAGCCTTCCTTGCCTCCCAGGCTAGAGCAGAACCCCCATTAACAGCTCTCACACCAGCCTATCTTTCTCCTCCACTGCATTTGCCACATCCTGTGTGTGTATCCTGTTCAATGTCTGCCTCCACACATAAAATGTAAACTCCAAGAGGATAGGAACTGTGTCTCACTCGCTTCCTTTCATGTCCCTCGTGCCTAGCTGGGGGCCTTGTATCAAACAGGTGCTCAAGAAATGTCTGTTGAAAAAATGAGGCCAGGGGTGGTGGCTCACACCTGTAATCCCAGCACTTTGGGAGGCCAAGGCGGGTGGATCTCCTGGGGTCAGGAGTTCGAGACCAGCTTGACCAACATGGAGAAACCCTGTATCTAGTAACAATTAAAAAATTGGCTAGGCACGGTGACTCTTGCCTGTAATCCCAGCACTTTTGAAGGCCAAGGCGGGTGGATCACAAAGTCAGGAGATCAAAACTATCCCGGACAACGTGGTGAAACCCCGTCTCCACTAAAATATAAAAAATTAGCCGGGCATGGTGGCACGTGCCTATAGTCCCAGCTACTTGAGAGGCTGAGGCAGGAGAATCATTTGAACCCAAGAGGTGGAGGTTGAAGTGAGCCGAGACTGTGCCATTGCGATTCAGCCAGGGTGACAAGAGCGAAACTCCATCTCAAAAAAAAAAAAAAAAAAAAAAAAAGAATAAATGAATAAGTGACTAAGAGGCAGGGTAGGAACTCAAGGCTCATCCTCTACATGGCCAAAGCACTTAGGCAGGAAAAATTAAGTAAGAAGTAGAGTTTCTTTTGGGCAGGTGCCAAGGGAAGTCCATCTCGCTACCTAGCACCTTGCTCAGGGCCTGGCCCATGGTAAATGCTCAGAGAATGTTGCTAGCTGAATAAGCATTACTTCCATATACACGTACTCTGCCCTCAGTGGTGATCTCATCCAGTCCCATGGCTTTAAATGTCATCTATAAGCTGATGACTCTCCAAATTATAGCTCAAGACTGGCCGTCTTCCCAGGACTCATATATCCAACTGCATATTTGACATCTCCACTTGGAATATCTAATAGGCTCCTCGAACTTCACATGGCCAAAACCAAACTTTTTGTTTCCTCTGCCAGACTCCCACTTCTCAATCTATTCTTCTCATTGTTCACCTCACAAGTCCGGAGTCATCCTTGACTGCCCCTGGCTTCCTCCTAGTCTACATCAAATTCCTCAGCAAATCTCAACTCTACCTTCAGATTACATCTGGAATCTGGCCATCTCTGCCCCATTTCTGCCACTACCTCCTTGTCCAAGCCATCATTCTTTCTTACCTGGACTGTTGCAATAGCCTCTAACTGCTCCTACCTCTCTTATTATTCCCATCAGCTTCTCCACATTTCATCCTCCATGTGGGAGCCAGGTCTTCAAGTCTTGGCTCAAATGGTCCCTTCTCAGAGAGGTCTTCACAGAAAACTCTTTAAAACAAGACCCCTCGGGCCAGACGTGGTGGCTCATGCTTGTAATCCCAGCACTTTGGGAGGCCGAGGTGGGCGGATCACCTGAGGTCGGGAGTTCAAGACCAGCCTGACCAACATGGAGAAACCCTGTCTCTACTAAAAGTACAAAAAATTAGCTGGGCATGGTGCACATGCCTGTAATCCCAGCTACTCAGGAGGCTGAGTCAGTAGAATCACATGAACCCAGGAGGCGGAGGTTGTGGTGAGCCAAGATCGTGCCATTGCACTCCAGCACCTGGGCAACAAGAGTAAAACTCTGTCTTAAAAAAAGGAAAGAAAAGCAAACACAAGACCCCTCATCTAGTCATGCTTGGTTCTCTTATTCCACTTTTTTTTTTTTGAGATGGTCTTACTCTGTCCCCCAGGCTGAAGAAGTGCAGTGGCGGGATCTCGACTGACCACAACCTCCGCCTCCCAGGTTCAAGCAATTCTCCTGCCTCAGCCTCTCAAGCAGCTGAGACTATAGGTGCACGCTGCCACACCCAGCTAATTTTTTGTATTTTAGTAGAGATGGGGTTTTACTGTGTTGCCTGGGCTGGTCCGAACTCCTGAGCTCATGCAATCCACCCATCTCGGCTTCCCAAAGTGCTAGGATTGCAGGTGTGAGCCACCATTCCTGGCTTATTCTACTTTATTTTTATCCATTGCCTTTATCAGGCTCTAAGTATTGTTGCTTGTTTTTATTTTTTTTCTCCTGTTAGGAGTTCCATTAAGAAGAATCTTTGCCTATTTTTTTTTTCTTCTTTTTCAGGGGAGAGCTGGAGTAGAACCTTTGCCTATTTTGTTCTTTTGTGCATCCCCAGCACCTAGAAAGGGCCAGACACCTAATTCTCGCTCAGAAATCTCCCCATAGTCATAAATAAAGGGCTAAATGAACTCTAAAAGAGTTTTAGAGAGTCAGATTTTCTCCCAGTGATTCAGAATCCAGGTGCCAGAAATCAGATACCAACTACCTATCCTCTTGCTTGGAGCCCTAGAATAATTGTGAGTTAACTCAAGACCACTTTGCATATAATTAAAGAGTGACACTGAGGTCACCTATTGAGTCACAGAGGCCTTGTTAGCTCTTAGAGCAGACTACAGATCCTGCCTTTTAGTCTACAGGGGAGCTAGCCAGCTTGATCTGTAATTGTTGCTCTTTCCAATCCTTCATCTGTAAGCAGGCCTGCCTGCCTTGTGGCCTTTACATGGAGCTGTGAGCTTGGGATCTGTGACATTCAAACTCAGTCCAGACTGTTTAGGGTGCTGGTTTTCAACTGCGGGGGAGTGATTTCACCCTCCAGAAGACATTCGGCACCATCTGCAGACATTTGTGGTTGTTGAAACTGGGGGTGTAGTGTGATTGGCATCTAGTGTGTAGAGGCCAGGGGTGCTGTCAAACATCCTCAAATGCATAGGACAGCTCTCCACAACAAAAAAACTTTCTGCTTTCTGGCCCAAAAGGTGAATAGTGCCAAGGTTGAGAAGTTTTGGTCTATAGGAACACTAATGATAAATGGTAGCTAGCATCATTGATCTTTGCCATGTGCCCAGTACTGAGCTATATTCTCTATGTGCACCATCTCACTTAATCTGCACACTGTCCCTGAGAAACAAGGACTCTTACAATCCCCATTTTACAGATGAGGAACCTGAGGCTCAGTAAGATGGACTCACTTGCCTGATGTCACATGCCTTAGTAGGGACAGATGTACATGCAAGGTGCCTAACCTCAAAGTCTGTTCCTTTAATGTCTGTTCTGGATTGCTCTGCCCACTGACTGGGAGCAGAGGGAGCATGTTAGTCCTCTCTGGATGTGTCTTTTATCTGCTGTTCCCATGGACAGGAGTGTCAGTCCACTTGGGAGATGCTTGGCTATTAGTCAGAAGGGAGGTTTTCCTTCCCTGAGTTGTCTGAGCCTGTCTGGCTTCACTCTCCCTGCACTGCAGTACAGTCCTTGGCTCTAAAGCTTAGCTCCCCTGCCAGCCCCAGGCTGATGCCAGCCCTTCTCCAGAGGGCGGAAGCTTCCAGATTCAGACCTAGGCCTTGCATTCCCTCCTACAGGGTGCCTCCTTTCTGGACGGGGGTCTTCAATCAACTCTGGGGCCTGCAAGGTCACCTCACACTTCCTTTCAGATAAGGGAGGGTTAGAGCTGCTAGGATGGTCACAGGACTCATGGTCCAAGAAAGTACTCAAGGTCCCAGAAAGCTAGACAAGTGATTGCTGGACTGGGCTGGGAACAGAATGATCCTGGGGTAGCAGTGAGGCACAGGCCACTGTCCTATTTGTGGATGAGGTGAGGAGAGCTGCAGGCCCTGCAAGGGATCCCTCAGTCTGCCTGTGAATAACAACTCTGAAGGGCTTTCTGAGGGCCCTTGGAAAGTCTGATGACTGGAGTTGAAAGATGATTCTGTCCAAGGAAGATCACGACAGTCAAGGACCAATCTAGGGTCAAGTTTGAGGTATTTGTTGTTGAGGAATCAATGCTGAATTAGTCTGAACTATACATCCTTTCTTCCATCCATCCATCCACCTATCTAACATATATTTAGGGAGCTCCTGCCGGGGGCCGAAGATGCTTAGCATCTCCGGGCACGTCACTTTGTTCTGAGGCATCAGGTCCCTTTGTTTAGGGTACAGCTTAGAGGTTCCATCTACCATGTGGGACTGTGGAGTCAGACAAATCAAGATTCAAATCCCAGCTCTGTCACTTCCTGTAACTGTGACTTTAGGCAAGGGACTTTATCTCTTTGAACCTCATTTTCTTCATCTGTGTAATAAAGAGACAAATAGTTTTTACCTTGTAGAATTGTTATGAGAAGCCAATGAGATAATGTGTCCAAAATGTCTGGCACATGGTAGGGTCTCAATATATAGTGACAGTAGCTACCATTTATTATACCATGGCTAGGTCTTCAGATGCATTATTTAATATAATCCCGCCACTAACCTATAATGAAGATGTGATCTCCATTTAAAAATCAGGAACTAGGCCGGGCGCGGTGGCTCACGCCTGTAATCCCAGCACTTTGGGAGGCCGAGGCGGGTGGATCACGAGGTCAAGAGATCGAGACCATTCTGGTCAACACGGTGAAACCCCATCTCTACTAAAAACTACAAAAAATCAGCTGGGCATGGTGGCGCGTGCCTGTAATCCCAGCTACTCAGGAGGCTGAGGCAGGAGAATTGCCTGAACCCAGGAGGCAGAGGTTGCGGTGAGCCGAGAT
>NW_016107749.1:1299136-1309163 GCF_001604975.1 Cebus imitator
GTGCCTGTAATCCCGGCTACTCAGGAGGCTGAGGCAGGAGAATTGCCTGAACCCAGGAGGCAGAGGTTGCGGTGAGCCGAGATCGCGCCATTGCACTCCAGCCTGGGTAACAAGAGCGAAACTCTGTCTCAAAAAAAAAAAAAATGAAATCCAGCCGTGGATATCTAAAGAACCCTCCTTTAGGGCAGCATTTTCCAAGTGCAGGACACAGATCACTAGTAGTGTCTGAAATCAGTTTAACAATGCAAAGACCAATGTTTTATACTCTAATATTTATGTTTTATAGTTACCTTCTATTTATGGTAAATGAAACTGGCTTTCCATTTATGGTAATGATATAAATTTGTCTTTTAAAAGCATACTTATTAGGCTGGGAGCGATGGCTCATGCCTGTAATCCCAGAACTTTGGGAGGCCAAGGCAGGTGGATCAGGAGTTCAAGACTAGCATGGCCAACATGGTGAGATCCCGTCTCTACAAAAATAGAAAAATTAGCTGGGCATGGTGGCATAAGCCTGTATCCCGGCTACTCAGTACGCCAAGGCAGGAGAGTTGCTTGAAGCCGGATCATGCCACTGCACTCCAACCCGGGTGACAGAGCGAGACTCCATCTCAAAAAAATAAAATAAAATAAAATAAAAAGTATACTTATTTAAAAAATAGGTGGGCGCAGTGGCTCATGCCTGTATTCCCAGCACTTTGGGAGGCCAAAGCAGGTGGATTACCTGAGGTCAGGAGTTCAAGACCAGCCTGACCAACATGGAGAAACCCTACTAAATACTATTAGTATTAGTATTTTCAGTAGAGACTAAAAATACTATTGTGTTTTTAGTCTCTACTAAAAATACAATAAATAAATAAAGGGAGTTCAAAGAAAAATATTAAACAATATATTCTATAAAGTATTATTAATGAACAATTACAGTATTATATATAATGGTATCCTATATAGAGAGAGGTATCCTATATATAATGATAGGTTTTTTTTTTGTTTTTTTGGTTTTTTTTTGAGACAGTCTTGCCCTGTTGCCCAGGCTGGACTGCAATGGCACGATCTCGGCTCACTGCAACCTCCGCCTCCCGGGTTCAAGAGATTCTCCTGCCTCAGCCTCCCGAGTAGCTGGGATTACAGGGGTGTGCCACCATGCCCCGCTAATTTTTTTGTATCTTTAGTAGAAACAGGGTTTCACCATGTCGGCCAGGCTGGTCTCGAACTCCTGACCTCAGGACCCACCTGCCTCAGCCTTCTAAAGTGCTGGGATTACAGCCATAAGCCACTGTGCCCGGCCTCTAATTTTTTGTATTTTTAGTAGAGATGGGGTTTCACTGTGTCAGCCAGGATGGTCTTGATCTCCTGACCTCCTGATCTGCCTGCCTGCCTCAGCCTCCCAAAGCGCTGGGATTACAGGCGTGAGCCACCACGCCTGGTCAATGATAGTATTATTATAGTAAAAATTAAATAAATAATAGTAGAGGTAGTGTAGACATGGAAAAAAAAACAACACATGAGGATGATTTAGGACATTTCTTTGGGGTTTCTACTTAGTGGAGTCACCGTGGCTTTACTTTAGTGTCATCTGCATTTCTAGGTCCTCACTTGTCGTTACCCTACTTCTTCCTCAAGAGACATACTATATAGGAATATTATAAATCTTAAAACCCCAAATCTCACCATTAGAAATATGGAACTGGAAAAAGCTGTTGACTTAATTGATATGCGTATGTTGAACCTGAAGAGGTTCTAATTACTCCCATCTTTTTCTTTTTTCTTTTTTTTTTTTTTTTTTTTTTTTTTTTTTTTTTTTTTTTTTTTTTTTTTTTTTTTTTTTTTTTTTTTTTTTTTTTTTTTTTTTTTTTTTTTTTTTTTTTTTTTTTTTTTTTTTTTAAGACGGAGTTTCGCTCTTGTTACCCAGGCTGGAGTGCAATGGCGCGATCTCGGCTCACCGCAACCTCCGCCTCCCGGGTTCAGGCAATTCTCCTGCCTCAGCCTCCTGAGTCGCTGGGATTACAGGCACGCGCCACCATGCCCAGCTAATTTTTTGTATTTTTAGTAGAGACGGGGTTTCACCATGATGACCAGGATGGTCTCGATCTCTTGACCTTGTGATCCACCCGCCTCCGCCTCCCACAGTGCTGGGATTACAGGCTTGAGCCACCGCGCCCGGCCCTCTTTTTTCTTTTTTGAGACAGAGCCTTACTCTTTCGCCCACGCTGGAGTGCACTGGCATGATCTTGGAACCTCCACCTCCTGGGTTCAAGCAGTTCTCCTGCCTCAGCCTCCTGAGTAGCTGAGGTTACAGGCATGCACCACTGTGCCCAGCTAATTTTTTGTATTTTTAGTAGACACGGGGTTTCACTGGCCAGGATGGTCTTGAACTCCTCACCTCAAGATACGCCCACCTCAGCCTCCTAAAGTGCTGGAGTTACCGGTGTGAGCCACCGTGCCTGGCCTATTCCCATCTTCTTCTTTCTGGAGTTGTGTACCTCCGCTCAAATAGTTTTATTTTTATTTTTTGAGATGGGGTTTAGCCATGTTGCCCAGGCTGGTCTCCAACTCCTGAGCTCAAGCGATCCCCTCGACTCAGCTTCCCAAAGTGCTTAGATTACAAGTGTGAGCCACCATGCCCAGCCACAAATTGTTTAAAGGGGTAATGAGAGTAGGGTGTCAAGAGGAAAATGCAGAAATGTAAATAGGAAGCTTCCAGTTACATGATTAACCTGATAACTTATTTATGCAGGTTCAAAAATAATTATAGGCATTTCAGAGTTGGTTGTTCAAAACCTTGCTGTGGCCTTTGGAATAGTTCTATAAACTGACAATTATTATTGATAAGATTCACTGATCATTTACTATGTGCCACACATCGTGCTGAGAACTTCAAATGTTTAACACTCCTAACATGCATATGAAGTGGTTTCCTTTTACACTTAGTCCCCCTTTAATTAAATAAAGACGACGTGTTCAAATAGCTAGTAAATGACAGTGCTGGAATTTAAATCCAGATCTGACTTGTCCCTCAACTCCCCCAAGATCTTGCTTTTTTAACCAATTCGTGTCTCCTCCCTAAGGTAGAGGGGACATCATCTCTTTAATAGTCGCTTTTTCGTCCGTTAGAATACCTCCTCCTCTGAGAGAAAACCCAACCAAGAATCTCTGCCTCACCTGAGCAACAAGCCTTACCCTGGACAAAAACCGCGGGGCTCAACACTCCCAAATCCACCCGGATCCCCATCCCCACCCCCTTAAAGGATTTCTGCATTGCTTGGCTGAGACCCCACTCTTGGGGATAATCCCTTAATTCTTAAGGAAACATCCTCCCTCCTTGAAGCCCTCACTCAATCCTGAGGATGTTCTCTCCCAAGTATTTCAGAGCGGTACCGACTACAAATGGGACCCAATGCAAAATGAAAGCGTAAGGGCCCCTCCTGCGCGACTGCCCTGCTGGTTTGCCCATGAAGCCGGCCCTGCTTCACACATACCCTTTCCGTAAAGGGAGAGGCCACCTTTGTCATAATCCTGCTGACCTAGAGTGGGAGATCCTGCGACCTGACGTGTGGGGGTGGGGCAGTGGTAGCCACCAACTTCTAGAGACTTTCGTTCGAGAGCACACCCTGGGACAACCTCCGTGAATTTGGGATCACTTCCCTTGGTCCCGGCAGAAGCTCCCTTCCTACCTCTCCAGACAGCTGGGTGGTCCTCGCAACCCGGCCGGGGCTCCACCTTCTGGGTGTGTGGGCCTCGCCGCGTGGGGCCTATTGCCTGGGCAACCGACGCCGTGAGAGGTGCATTGTGGTCTGCAACAAAATGCAGGAGAAAGATCCTGAGGGAACCATGGAGTCCATGGACCAATGGAAGAATGCCGTGGACTGCGTCAAGCCAATAGGGACGCGCGGCGAGGGGCGGGGTCGGCGGGAGCAGGGCGGGGCCTGAGCACTAGGCGGCGGCGACTGGCGTGGGGCGGCTTAGATGCGCCACGGCTTCGGTAGCGACAGCAGCTCAATCTGTGACTGAGCAGTGCTAGCACCTCCTCCAGGAGACTGTTGCTGTCAGCCAGCCCCCTTCTCCACGGTGAGAAACTCTGGAGGCCAGGGGGTGTCTTCGCTGCCTCATTTCGCCCCCTCCGGACTTAGCCCGCCGCGTAGCCCGCGCTTCCTGAGAAGTAGGGTGGGGGGCGTCGTCCTGTGGTGGCGCGGGCCGGGGACGGGGGGGTTGTGCAGCTAGTGCCTGGGGGGCGCGGCCCAACTCCTCCACCCCTTACCCGGGGCCTTGCCCACTAGGTAACCATGTGCGACCGAAAGGCCGTGATCAAAAATGCGGACATGTCGGAAGAGATGCAACAGGACTCGGTGGAGTGCGCTACTCAGGCGCTGGAGAAATACAACATAGAGAAGGACATTGCGGCTCATATCAAGAAGGTGAGGACGGGCGCGGGGGCCGAGGCGCAGCCGGGAGCCTGGGGTTCCTTCCCTTTCCCCGATCCTGCGTTCCTAGGGCGCCTGACAGGTCCCGGGAGCACCCCGGGCGTCTCGGGGCGTAGAAGCTTCCAGAAAGGACTCAGATGCATTTTGCGCTCCTCTGGAGAAGACCAGACCCTCGGCGTCCGAAGTTTTTTTTTTTTTTTTTTTTTTAATTACCCAGCTCGGCGGGGGGAAGCGCCACCTAGCAACGGTATCTAAGATCAGGGAGCAGCGGTTCCCCCTTCTGTGTGATTCCTGCGCCGAGGATCCATCTGGGTGTTCCGGAGGGGGGAGCTGCGTGGGTGTTTCCAGCCGGGCCGGGAGGAGATCTTGCCAGCCTTCCAGTGGGGAGTTAGTCGGCAGTTGAGGGAAAGTGGGTGGTGGCGGGACTGGGGACTGGGGACTGGGGTGGGGGCTTGGTAAATGGCAGTCTGTAGAAAGCTGGCAGGACTGCCAACTTCTCTAGCAATGTTTGCTGGAAGGGAAGAAAGCTGGCAGCCTAAGCCGTGGGAGGGTTCCAGTCGAGAATGGAAAGATGAAAGACTAGATGGAACAGAAATAAATGCTTTTTTTGACAAACGCAGCAGTGCGTGCGTCTAGCTTGCAAGAGCGTTACTCCTCTTCATAGCTTTAAAAGAGGTTTTCGCACTGCGTGCAGTTAGAGTAGCTAAATCTTGTGTGACTCTCCGCAAACACTTGTAAGAATTTTGTAGGGAAAGATTACCATTGCCGCCCTCTGCCCCCAACAGGCATTCTACTCCCAGTACCTCTTAGGGTGGGGGAGTTGGTAAAGAGTTGTTCCTACAACTTGCTAACCTAGTGGACAGTGCAGTAGGTTAGCATCATCCGGATAGATGTGGAGAGGACGGCTGTTTGGGTAATAATTAAGGATAAAATTGAGCCAGTTAACTGTCGGATTCTGTTTACAGCAATGGTGGGGGCTTAAGTATCGTGTCCCTGAAAATTTAATTTTGATCAGCAATCATTCGGTATACAATGCTGTTTGAAGTTTTATCCTTTTGGAAGTCTTGTTTGAGTGTTGCAGGGGTGCAGTTAAGATCTTTGTGATGAGGAATTGGAAGGGCTAATTTTTTTTTTTTTTTAAACCATTTTCTTGGATTGGGGGGGGCATGGCAAACACAGTAGGGTAGTTTAGTTCTTTACACGGAACATGATAAACTACACCTGTTGATGTCACCTTCTGTTAATGAGTGAGAATACTATAGAAGGTATGAAGGTGTAATTACCAGAGTAACAAAGCATCCTGTCTTTAAGGCTGACCTTTCTTCCTCTGACCTCCTCAGCCTCCATTCCCATCTTAGCTCAGACTGCAAGTATGTTTGTATTAATGCACTATGTAGGCGACTTGGAGCTGGGGAACATTCTTTCATTAGAAGAATTTGCAGATGCTAACGTTCTTCCTTTCTGCCCCTGCAGGCTCTGGCTTATCCGGGAGGTAATTAAAATTCAAACACCTCTGGTAATTAAAATTCTACTTTTTTTCTTTTTTTTTCCCCAGGAATTTGATAAGAAGTACAATCCTACCTGGCATTGCATTGTGGGGAGGAACTTCGGTAGTTACGTGACACATGAAACCAAACACTTCATCTACTTCTACCTGGGCCAAGTGGCCATTCTTCTGTTCAAATCTGGTTAAAAGCATGGACTGAAAAGGCCGGGCGTGGTGGCTCACGCCTGTAATCCCAGCACTTTGGGAGGCCGAGGTGGGTGGATCACCTGAGGTCAGGAGTCAAGACCAGCCTGGCTAACATGGTGAAACCCCATCTCTACTAAAAATACAAAAATTAGCCGGGTGTGGTGGTGCACACCTGTAATCCCAGCTACTCGGGAGGCTGAGGCAGGAGAATCACTTGAACCTGGGAGGTGGAGGTTGCATTGAGCTGAGATCAAGCCATTGTACTCCAACCTGGGCAACAGAGTGAGACTCCATCTCATTTAAAAAAAAAAAAAAAGCATGGACTGTTGTGCCACACACCCAGTTGATCCATCCAAAAACAAGGACTGCAGCCTAAATTCCAAATACCAGAGACTGAAATTTTCAGCCTTGCTAAGGGAACACCTTGATGTTTGAACCTTTGTTTTTTTGTACAGGGCATTCTCTGTACTAGTTTGTTGTGGTTATAAAACAATTAGCAAAATAGCCTACATTTGTATTTATTTTCTATTCCACATTTCTGCGCCACGTTGTTTTCTCTCAAAATCCATTCCTTTAAAAAATAAATATTGCAGATGTGTATGTGTGTGAATTACAATTTTTTCAAATAACATAGTGTTGAAGATGGTCACTTGATGAGATCTCCAGGTTGGTTGGGATGAGTCCGTCCTTACAGAAGTTTCTGTGGGGTACTTCAGTATTCTTAGTCACATTCTCACCCATCCTGCAACTGTTATGCATGTTGAGAAATGCAATGCATGGCAGAGAAACATTTAAATCTTAATCCTAATCTGAAAAAAATGAGTGTTTAAGGATATTTGTTAAGACACTGCTACAGAATGTTTTGGGCCTTTGGGCTTGGGTGGTGGTGATGGATGTGTAGTAGTACTTTAAGCTTTCTATGGCTATAAAATGGAAATCAACTCAAAGTAGGGATAATGAAATGGATTCAAGGACCCTTGGCTAGCCCCCTCCCCTGCCTAGAAAGAAGGGGGCCTTAAAAGGGAAAGTAAATGTTTTTGAGCAGCAGTCTTCATGCTCTCTCTTCTAATAAAGTCTTGGCAGGAATTTATATTATCGGCGTGCTGTGCTTTGCTTTGCTGTGTTCAGGAACAAGTGTGAATTGATGCCTTTACCTGAAAAGACCCAATTAAGCTGGGGATGCATAGCCATCAAAGGTTTCCTGCTATCAATTTTAGAGGACTACAGTTTTAGAAAAGCAAATAGGGCAGACTTTTAGGAAGACAGGAAATATGACAGGCTGAAACAACCCACACCCACCGTTCCCATGGATCTCTAAGATGCCATTGGGATTTCTCAGCAGCCACGCGACTGCTACACAGAAGAGGGCAATAGATTGTAGTTGATGGGTGGTAACTCCCATCGTAAGAGCCTTAGGTCAGTAACCTCTTTGGAAGTTTATTATTCTTCAGAATGTGTAGCTTTAAGAATCCTAGTGAAGTTGTGCTACTTTAGGACTTGAAGGGTTTCAGGGTAGAGGTGTAAAATTTTGACTGTGTGTGTGTGTGATGGAGTTTCACTCGTTGCCCAGGCTGGAGTGCAATGGTGCAATCTTGGCTCACCGCAACCTCCACCTCCCAGATTCAAGCAATTCTCCTGCCTCAGCCTCCCAGGTAGCTGGGATTGCAGGCATGTGCCATCACACCCAGCTAATTTTGTATTTTTAGTAGAGATGGGCTTTCTCCATGTTGGTCAGGCTGGTCTCGAACTCCCAACCTCAGGTGATCTGCCTGCCTCAGCCTCCCAAAGTACTGGGATTACAGGTATGAGCCACCACGCCTGACAATTTTGACTATTTATTGTAGCAGTTTTTTCCCTGCTGTCTGCAAAAAAGGATGAGGTACTATGGAATAAACAGGAGATTGCAATTGGGGTAATTTATATTTGTTCTTACATAAACAGCTGAAAATGGTCCCATAATTCTATCTTTTTTCTAACTTTTTTTTTTTTTTTTTGAGACAAGGTCACCTGTTGCCCAGGCTAGAGTACAGTGTGCGATCACAGCCCACTGCAGCTTCGACCTCCTGGGCCCAAGTGATCCTGTCACCTTAGCTTCCAAAGTAACTGGGACCACAAGTGTGTGCCACCATGGCCAGTGAACTTTTGAATTTTTTGTAGAGCTGGAGCCTCCCTGTGTTTCCCAGGCTGGGCTCAAGCGATCCTCCCAAGGTGTGGGGATTACAGGTATGAGCCACCACACCTGGTTTAATTCATATCTTTTCTATCACTTTTCCCTCTTTAGTGACCTGGCTATATTTCTGTTTGAAGCCCACAAGGAATTTGGCCTCCAGAGCTTTAGCTTGTCCAGTTAAGCCCTAGTCCGAACAGATGATCTGTCTCTAGCTATAGACCCAAAAGCTGATTCAAGACTGATAGTGGGTTTCACCATGTTGGCCAGGCTGGTCTTGAACTCCTGACCTCAGGTAAGCCGCCAAAAAAAAGAAGACTGATAGCTAGACATTGACAGTTTTAGTGGAATTTGATCTGTCCCATATTTACTGTCGAGAAGTTGGCAGCTTTTTTGTTTTTTTTATTCAGATGTGAGAAAACCACGTTGCTATGGAGATAAGACAGGGTTGATGGTTTATGAAGTTCCTTCCAATGCCTGTTCCTTCCTGTTAATTTCAAAAGCCAATAGGCTCCAGCTGGCTGAAAAGAAAATGTAAGCTGAGTTTTTCTAAGCATTTATCAAATGCTCTTAGCTGCTGTTCTTTGAGAGAGTTGTATATAGCTAGCTGTATCTGGAAGTTTTTCAGTGACAGGGCAAGATCTTGTAAGTGAAGGTACATAAATGATCCTTACTGTGCTGGGCCAGGAAGCAACATATCTGAAGCCCTTTCCCATACCTTTGAACTAAGTTATCCACAAACTGTTAGCCAAGTCACAGACTGATTTTTCTTTTTTGAGACAGGGTCTCATCTCACTCTGTCACCAAGACTAGAGTGCAGTGGCATGATCTCGGCTCACTGCAACCTCTGCCTCCTGGGCTCAGGTGATCCTCCCACCTCAGCCTTCCAAATAGCTGGACCACAGGTGTGCACCACCACACCTGGTAAATTTCTAAAAATTTTTTGTAGAGATGGGGTTTTGCCATGTTGCCCAGGGTGGTCTCAAACTCCTGGATTCAAGCAATCTGCCCTCCTTGGCCTCCCAAAGTGCTGAGATTACAAGCGTAGGCCACTGTGCCAGGCTGATTGCTGCAATTTCTTAGCAAGGCCCCTTTAAAACCTTAAGATTCATCCACACTCAAAATAGTTATGGCTGGGTGCAGTGGCTCCTGTCTTTAATCCCAGCAATTTGGGATGCCAAGGTGGGAGGATCACTTGAACCCAGGAGTTAGCCTGGGCAACACAGGGAGACCCTGTCTCTATAAAGAAAAAAAAGTTATAGCAGCCAGGTACAGTGGCTCACACCTGCAATCCCAACACTTTGGGAGGCTGAAGTGGGCGGATCACCTGACGTCAGGATTTCAAGACCAGCCTGACCAACATGGTGAAACCCCATTTCTACTAAACATGCAAAAATGAGCCAGGCGTGGTGGTAGGTGCCTGTAATCCCAGCTATGTGGGAGGCCGAGGCAGGAGAATCGCTTGAGCCTGGGAGGCAGAGGTTGCAGTGAGCTGAGATCGCACCACTGCACTCCGGCCTGGATGACAGAGGGAGACTCAGTCTCAAAATAAATAAATAAATAAAAATTAAAATAAAAAAATTAACCAGGCACTATGGCATTTGCCTGTAGACCCAGCTATTTGAGAGGCTGAGGTGGGAGGATTGCTTGAGCCCAGGAGTTTAGGCTGCAGTGGGCTATGATCTTGGAGTGATGACAAGTGATCTTGGCTCACTCCAGCCTGAGTGACAGAGCAAGACTCTGTCT
>NW_016107749.1:1310163-1313024 GCF_001604975.1 Cebus imitator
GCAATTCTCCTGCCTCAGCCTCCCAAGTAGCTGAGATTATAGGCACCTACCACCATGCACGGCTATTTTTGTATTTTTAGTAGAAATGGGGTTTGTCCATGTTGGCCAGGCTGGGATTACAGGTGTGAGCCACCATGCCCAGCCTAGTGAACAGTTTTCTATATGACAAGTACTGGGTCACATAGTAGCTTTTTTTTTTGAGACGGAGGCTTGCTATACTGCCCAGGCTGAAGTGCAGTGGCGTGATCTTGGCTCACTGCAACCTCTGCCTCCCAGATTCAAGTGATTCTCCTGCCTCAGCCTCCCAAGTAGCTGGGATTTATAAGCCCATGCCACAACGCCCGGCTAATTTTTGTATCCTTTCAGAGATGGGGTTTTTCCATGTTGGACAGGTTGGTCTTGAACTCCTGACCTCAAGTGATCCTCCTGCCTCAGCCTGCCAAAGTGCTGGGATTACAGGTGTGAGCCATCACACCCAACCCACATAGTAGCTTTTTGTGGAGAAGGACTGAAAGAAAAATGAAAAATATATTTTCCTTACCCCCTTCAAGAAAAAATGACAAGTATCATCAAAAGGCAAACTCGTTTACTGGTTCAGCACACAATCGTCATGATCATTAATCCTCTGACTTGGGCCTAGTAGGCTGAAAGGTTGATTCAGGTACAATTAAGTTTTCTGGTTAAAGTCATCATTGGGTTCAAACGATCTATCACCCATTCTGGAAGGCAGCACCAGCAGAGAAGCTATAAATACACTTCAAAACTGAGCCTTAGTGCTGGTTGTACCTTAACCACACCCTCTACAGCCAAGATAAATTACCGGTTGAGCAAAAATACAGACCAAATGCCTCTCGGAGATGGACTGAAGCAACTCCAAAGAAAGCTGTAAAAAAGTGACAGGAATTTGTTCTTCTACTTGGAGAGTGTTCAATTCAAACATGAGTCCAAGGTATGTATCCTTAAGAGGAGATGCTCTGCTGTTGTCTCATTTGCCAGAATATCCTTCAGTTCCAGGCTTTCAACAGGGTGTGATTGGTTCATGCTCCATGATAGGAAAGGAATTAAAGTTTGAAGGCAGAATGAATGGCCACAATGCCTGATGTTAGACTTTCATAAGTGACCTTGTGAAAGCCTGCATCTTCTATCATCTCCTTGAACTCTTCCTAAAACAAAAGGAAAGATACAGCCAGGGTAGCCTGGATTTCAACTGTAGGGCCTTTGTTTTAAGCTAGAGAAGTTTCATACCTGAGACGGGAACCTTCGGATACTCTCTACAAGGTATTGATAGGACTTCCAGTCTCCAGCAATGACCTCTCCCAGGACAGGGATGACCTGGAAGCTATATAGATCATAAAGCCTAAGCAAACAAAAAGGTCAAAAATTAAGATTAAGATTAGAACATTCCCCTCATTTCTTCCAGAGATAAGAAGAAGGAAGGACTAAACCTGGGGTCACAAACTCAAATGCCTATAGGGATAAAGAAGAACCTGAATTAAGTGGGCCAAGGTACGAGACCAGTAGGAGTAGTGACAGGTACAGTTAGGAAGTACTATAAAGTGGAGAAGGGACAGTTACTACTCAGCCCTTTCTATGGCATGTGGGGATATGGGCCTACCCAGGGCTGCCATGTATCTAATTTCTCAAGTGAAGCTGGAAATCCAGATTTTTACGTAAAATTTAAATTTGTTTTTGTTTGTTTGTTTGTAGAGATACGGTCTCACTGTGTTGCACAGGCTGGTCTTGAACTCCTGGGCTCAAGCGATCCTCCCCCCTCAGCCTCCCAAAGTACTGGGATTACAAGCATGAGCCACTGCACTTGGCCCAAATTTCCTGATTTTCTTTTTAAGCCAGTGGAATTTAGCAGTGGGGGGTTGAGTAGCAATGTGAGTGCCAGTAAAGTTCTGATAACCCACTACCATTGGACCAGCCATTTCCTGATTTTTAAATATGGGCCTTTAAGTCAATTTCTTAAAATATATATGTAAGCCAACTTGGATCTAGTTTGAGACCCTTCTGGCCTAGGTATTGTCATTCAGAACTGGCTGATCTCTGGTACTCTGAACCACAAAGTTCATGCTTATAGCTTACTGGCTATTTTCAATCCATTTCGGGGTAGGAAACCTGGGCTACCCGATGAAGATAAAGTCCTGTTAACAATGCCAACCTGGATATGAGGGGATTGTTCACTTGGCTAAATTCCAGACACAGAAACCGTCCTCCTGGCTTCAGCACCCGATGGGCTTCCTGGAGTGCCTGCGCAAGACAAGGAACAACAGACACACTCCTCAGTAGACTCACTCAGTTCCATGAGGCCAAAACAGCTTTAGCTTCTGTAGGCATTACACGAGGTATCATGGCCCACCCACCTCGTTTGTTCTCACTTGGGAAACTGTAACAGCAGCAATAACCCCACATATCCCAAATACTACAGGCATTCTGCTGCCCGTGACTATACAAAGCTAACTGGGGTCATCTACACTGACTACAGATTGGTACAACTCCATGAAAGGCAAGTTTAGAGTTACCTATCAAAATTGCAAGGGATGGAGAAGAAAAAAAACGAAAAAAGTAGAGGAAAAAAAAATTGCAATGGATATCCTCTCTGATAAAGCAATTTTACTTCAAGGAAACTATCTTACAGAAATGTTTCTACTGTGGAAATGATATGTATGTGGGTTATTCACTTTTATTTTATTTTTTTTGAGATGGAGTCTTCCTCTGTCACCCAGAGTAGCATGCAGTGCCATGATCTTGGCTCACTGTAACCTCTGCCTCCCAGGTTCAAGTGATTCACCTGCTTCAGGTTCCCAAGTTACTGAACTACAGATGCCTGCCACGAGGCCCAGCTAATTTTTTTTTTT
>NW_016107749.1:1313914-1321905 GCF_001604975.1 Cebus imitator
CAGGAGGCTGAGGCAGGAGAATTGCCTGAACCCAGGAGGCGGAGGTTGCGGTGAGCCGAGATCGCGCCATTGCACTCCAGCCTGGGTAACAAGAGCGAAACTCCATCTCAAAAAAAAATAAATAAATAAAATAAAATAAAAATTATAGGAAGCCATTGTTTTGGACTAAGTTTCTGCACTAGGTTCCAACAGACCAGACTAAGCATCAAAATGGAGTCACCGTCTTGTGACTCCACAAGTTCCATGTCACCAAACCCAAATTAAGCTGTCAGCTCACCTTCTGAGAGATCAGGAGAAAGAGATACAGCCAATTTCTCTAACGCTCCTGTTTAAATTTGTAATTCACATGGTAATGAAGTTCCTTCTGCTTTAATCCATACACAAAAAAGCCTGAGGTACACTGATATAAACTACTTCGTTTTTTATTTTTGTTTTTTAGAGACAAGGTCTCCCTGTTATGTTGCCCAGCTTGCAGTATAGTGGCTATTCACAGGTGTGATCATACTACAGCCTTCAACTCCTGGGCTCAAGCAGTCCTCCTGCCTGAGCCTCCCATGTAGCTCAGACTACAGGCATGTGTCACTGAGCTTGATCAGTTATCTATCTATCTATCTATCTATCTACTATTTGAGGTGGGGTCTCATGTTGCCCAGGCTGTTCTCTGACTACTGGGCTCAGGTAGTCCTCCTGCCCCAGCCTCCCAAAGTGCTGGGTTTATAGGCAAGAGCCACCGAACCTGACCCCATCAGTTACTTATTTTATTTATTTATTTATTTATTTATTTATTTATTTATTTTTGAGACAGAGTGTCACTCTGTCGCCCAGGCTGGAGTGCAGTGGCCTAATCTCTGCTCACTGCAACCTCTGCACCCGGTCAAAAAATTTTTTTTAATTCAATGAAATAATAAACTGGCTACTGACATAGGAAAGGTGATACAAACAAAACTGAAGAACACCATAAAGAACATACATGGTCAAGCACAGTGGCTCACGCCTGTAATCCTAGCACTTTGGGAGGTCGAGGCAGATGGATCACAGGGTCAGGAGTTTGAGACCAGCCTGCCAACATGGTGAAACGCTGTCTCTCCTAAAAATACAAAAATTAGCTGGGCATAGTAGCGCACACCTGTAATCCTAACTACTGGGGAGGCTGAGGCAGGAGAATCACTTGAACTTGGGAATCACTTGCACTACTGCACTCCAGCTTGGGCAACAGAGCAAGACTCTGTGTCAAAAAAAAAAAAAAAAAAAAAATACCATTCAACCAGAGGACCCAGGCAGCTGGAGACCATGTTACTGAAATGAAACTCTTTGCCTTGCACATGGTCTTCAAGTGTTTTGAACAGAATATATTAAAGTTGGAATAAAGGCCAGGCATAGTGGCTCAAGCCTGTAATCCCAGCATTTTGGGAGGCTGAGGCGAGAGGATTGCTTGAGCTCAGGAGTTTGACATCAGCCAAGGCAACATGGTGAAACTCTATCTCTATAAAAAATAAAAATAAAAAATAAAGTAGGAATAGTGGCCCAGTGTGGTGGCTCATGCCTGTAAACCCAACACTTTGGGAGGCCCAGGCAGGCAGATCACGAGGTCAGGAGTTCGAGACAAGCCTGATAACGTGGTGAAACCATGTCTCTACTAAAAATACAAAAATTAGCCAGGCAAGGTGGTGCACACCTGTAATCCCAGCTACTCAGGAGGGTAAGGCAAGAGAATCGCTTGCACCTGGGAGGCAAAGGTTGCAGTGACCCGAGATCGCCGTTACACTCCAGCCTGGGCGACAGATTGAGACTCCGTCTCCAAAAACACAAAAACCAAACAAAAACAAAGTAGGAACAAAGAAGAGCTCCATCAGATTAAGAGCTGAACATTCCCCTTTTCCTGTAGAAAAGCCATGAATCCAGCTATCTTTTGTCAAAATAGTGTTTGAGGGCCCTTGTCTTTGTCAGCCTCTGACATGTCTCTGATCTTCTGCAAATTCACAGGGTCCGAGAGCTTCACAAGTATGAGGAAATACACAAAAGGCCAGCGCACGACTAGAAATCCCAAAGATGTGAATACCAATCCAAGACATACAGACTTCTATGGAGATCAGCTGTGTGGTGTTAGTCTCTCACTGGGTGGTGTGGTGGTGGGTATCTGTAATACCAGTTCCTTGGGAGGCAGATGTGGAAGGACTACTTGAGCCCAGGAGATTGAGACCAGCCTGGGCAACACAGCAAGACCCCATCTTAAAAAATAAAACTTGGCCAGGTGTGGTGGCTCACGCCTATAGTCCCAGCACTTTGGGAGGCCAAGGCGGGCAGATCATGAGGTCAAGAGATCAAGACCATCCTCGCCAACATAGTGAAACCCCATCTCTACTAAAAATACAAAAATTAGCTGGGCATGGTAGCGGGTACCTGTAATCCCAGCTACTTGGGAGGCTGAGGCAGAAGAAATACTTGAACCCGGGAGGCAGAGGTTGCAGTGAGCCAACATCACACCACTGTGTTCCAAACTGGGCAACAGAGTGAGATTCTGTCTCAAAAATAAAATAAAATAAAATAAAATAGGCAACAGAGTGAGACTCCATCTCAAAAATAAAATAAATAAAACTCCCCTTCTTTCCTCACTCACTGTAGCTCTACAACAGAGGTAATTTCCTGAGAATCACACAAGCTCTGGATGCGGCCATTGGTACCTGATCAATGTGTGTGACATTCCGAATCCCAAAGGCAATGGTGTAAATATCAAACTTGTCATCATCAAAGGGCAGTTCTTCAGCATCTCCTAATACCCATGCAAGTCCTGAAAGAGAAAATGAGTTTGAGGTCTCAGTCTTGGCAGCTGTCTTTCCTGTGCCCAGTGAATGTACTTCATGTAGAGCACTGTGCTTGAGAGCCTAAGTCCTGGGTGTTAGGCTTCCTGGAGTTGAATCCCAGGTTTACCATTTATTAGCTGCATATTCCTTATGTATACATATTTTCCCTTTCATATTTTTAATTTATTTTTAATTAATTATTATTTTTTAGACATCGGGGGGTGGTCTTGCTTTCTCATCCAGGCTGGAGAACAGTGGCACAATCACAGCTCACTGCATCCTCAAACACCTAGACTCAAAGGATCCTCCTGCCTTAGCATCCCCAGTAGTTGGGATTATAGGCATACGCCACCCTGTCCAGCTAATTTTTAAAAATGTCTTCTGGAGAGATGAGGTCTCGTCATCTTGCCTAAGCTGATCTCAATCTCCTGAGCTCAAGCAATCCTCCCACCTCAGCCTCCCAAAGTGCTGGGATTACAGATGTGAGCCACTGTGCCTGGCCTGTATATTCTTTTTTTTGTTTGTTTTGAGACAGAGTCTCGCTCTGTTGCCAGGCGCCAGGCTGGTGTGCAGTGGTGCGATCTCGGCTCACTGCAACCTCGCCTCCCAGGTTCAAGCAATTCTCTTGCCTCAGCCTCCTGAGTAGCTGGGATTACAGGCACATGCCACCACATCCAGCTAATTTTTGTATTTTTAGTAGAGACAGGGTTTCACCATGTTGGCCAGGATGGTCTCGATCTATTGACCTCATGATCCGCCCGCCTAGGCCTCCCAAAGTGCTGGGATTACAGGCGTGAGCCACCATGCCTGGCCTTGTATATTCTTGAATAAACTACTTTGTCTCAGTTTCCTCATCTGTAAAATGGAGTTTAAAACTAGTGCCTACGGCTGGTCTGAAGGTAGTGAGTTATCTCAATTGATTGTTCACAGTCAGTTACAGATCGAGCTCCTTGTTCTACTCTTTCCCCCCTTCTCACTACTGCACTTGACTAGTCTAAAAATAAAATAAAATAAATAAATAAAAAACTAGTGCCTACTTCACAGGGTTACTGGAAGTATTAACTGAGTTACTCTAAGTATGGAATTTAGCATAGTTATCCTGGTTTTACTGGAATCACAGAGCATCAAAGTGCCCAGGTCTAAGGCCAGGTCATAAATTCAGAGATCACCAGAGGTGATCTTATCACAATCTTATCAGGGTCACTATGTCCCCAAGGATCTTGATTTGGCTTTAACATCAAGATCTACAGCAAATTAGATGTAAAATACAAAAAGAAGACTCTATAGAGGAAGGTAAGTGAAAATAACCCTTCTGGAAAGTAATTGGCAGTATCTAACAAGGGCTTTAAAAACAAGTATACCTTTTGACCCGATGATTTGATTTTTAGGAAAAGGATACTGACATCACCATCATAGCTACTACTTACGGGGGCCCTTACCAAGTACAGGGTCTGAGTTATTTATGTACATCTTTAGATAGGTGATCTTAGTACAGCCTCATACCAATTCTGCGAGATAGTTGTTACTATTATCCTCATGTTTCAGGTCAGCAAAGTGAAAATCAGAAAGGTTAAAGTCTGAGCTGAGCCCAGTGGCATGCACCTGTAATCCCAGAGACTCAGGAGGCTGGGGCAGGAGGAGAGCTTGAGCCCAGGAGTTCAAGACCAACCTGGGTAACACAGCAAGACCATATCTTGAAACAATAAAAAGCAAAAAGAGAAATGTTAAAAGATGCTTGCCCAAGGACACAGATGGACTGGAACCCAGAGTCTATGTTTTTAACAGTCATTGTATATCACCTCTTACTATGAAGTGTTTAATTAGAGTTTAAACACCTAAGGTTATACAGTCAGTAAATGAATGAATCCATGCAAAAATTACAAATAAAGATGTCACAAAGCTGTGCTATATGGAAAACATTGGGGAAAAAAAAGAATTATCAATTGGTTATTGATTATGTGAATTGGTTATGTGAATCATGAAATATCCATATGGAAGAATAGCATAAAAAATAATGATTTCAAGGAATTTCAAAAGACATAGAAAAATATTTTGATACAATATTGAATTAAAGCAGGATTACTAAATTATATATATAGGATGTTCTCAGCTTTATAAAAAGGGAATGATTAGGAAAAAGGAAGGAAACATTAGCATACTGAGGGGCATCTCTGAATGCTGTAATTGAGGTTAACATTTACTTTCTTCTTAATACTTTTCCAGGCCAGGAGCGATAGCCCACACCTGCAATCCCAGCACTTGGGGAGGCCAAGGAGGTCAGACCTTTTGGGCCAGGAGTTTGAGAGCACCTTGGCCAGTACTGCAAAACCCTGTCTCTACTAAAGATACAAAAATTAGCTTGGTGTGGTGGCATACACTTGTAAACCTAGCTATTCAGGTGGCTGAGCTGTGAGAATCATTTGAACCTGAGAGGCGGAGGCTGCAGTGAGCCGAAATTATGCCACTGGACTCCAGCCTGGATGACAAAGCATGACTCTGTCTCAAAAAAAAAAATTTCCGAAACTTCTCAAACATTTCATTTTTCTAATCCGTCACATTTATTTATACACACACACACACACACACACACACACACACATATATACACATATATATATATATATATATATATTTGAGACACACTCACTCTGTCACACAAGCTAGAGTGCAGTTGTGTGATCTTGGCTCACTGCAACCTCTACCTCCTGGGTTCAAGCAATTCTCCTGCTGCAGACTCCTGAGTAGCCGAGATTACAGGCGCCTACCACCATGCTTGGCTAATTTTTTTTGCATTTTTAGTACATAGATATACATATGTATATATACACACATTTTTTTTTTTTGAGCTAGAGTTTTGCTCTTGTTGCTCGAGTTGGAGTGCAATGGCACGATCTCGGCTCACCACAACCTCAGCCTCCCAGGTTCAAGCGATTATCCTGCGTCAGCCTCCCGAGTACCTGGGATTACAGGCATATGCCACCACGCCTGGCTAATTTTGTATATTTAGTATAAGCGGGGTTTCTCCATGTTGGTCAGGCTGGTGTCGAACTCCCGATCTCAGGTGATCCACCCTCCTCAGTCTCCCAAAGTGCTGGGATTACAGGCATGAGCCACCATGCCTGGCCATCAAATACATATTTTTTAAAGCTCCTGCCCCTAAGATCTTCCATTTGGGAAGAAAAGTCCTACGTAAAAAATATAAATAAAACACATAACCACGCTACACATTTTTTTTTTTTTACTTTTTTACACATTTTTTAAAAACTAGTTGTTACACATTAACTTTTTTTTTGAGATTGGGCCTTGCTTTGTCACCCAGGCTGGAGTGCAATGGTACAATATCGGCTCACTGCAACCTCCACATCCTGGATTCAAGCAATTCTCATGCTTCAGCCTCCCAAGTAGCTGGGATTACAGGTGCATACCACCACGCCTGGTTAACTTTTGTATTTTTAGTAGAGATGGGGTTTCACCATGTTGGCCAAGCTGATCTCCAACTTTGGACCTTAGGTGATCCACCTGCCTCAGCCTCCTAAAGTGTTGGGATTACAGGCATGAGCCACTGCACCCAACCACACATTAACTTTTATATTTCTCTTCTTTTGTTTCTGAGACAGAGTCTCACTCTGCTGCCCAGGCTGCAGTGCAATCGTGCAATCTTGGCTCACTGCAACCTCCGTCTCCCAGGTTCAAGCGATTCTCCTGCCTCAGCCTCCCGAGTAGCTGGGATTACAGACGCCCACCACCATGCCTGGCTAACTTTTGTATTTTTAGTAGAAATGGGGTTTGGCCAGGCTGGTCTCTCGAACTCCTAATCTCAGATGATCCACCTACCTTGGCCTCCCAAAGTGCTGGGATTACAGGCATGAGCCAGCGTGCCCAGCCATCTTTATATCTTCTTTTTCTTTTTTTTTTTTTAAAGACGGGGTTTCACCATGTTGGTCAGGCTGATCTTGAACTCCCCACCTCAGGTGATCCGCCTGCCTCCAAAGTGCTTGGATTACAGGCATGAGCCACCACACCTGGCCTATAACTTTTATTATTTATTAAATAATTTCTAGGGTCCTCCTACTTAGTTTCCACTTTTTTTCATGATGTTTTTGCAAAGGTATGATTATTGGAAACTGATAGAGCAAGGATGAAAGATAAAACTGTACTATGGGGCACTTAATAATTCTTACGCAGTCCAGGCGCTGTGGGTCAGGAGATGAGGTCAGGAGATCAGGAGATCGAGACCATACTGGCCAACATGGTAAAACCCTCTCTCTACTAAAATACAAAAAAATTAGCTGGGCGTGGTGGTGCATGCCTGGAATCCCAGCTACTCCGAAGGCTGAGGCAGAATTGCTTGAACCCAGGAGGTGGAGATTGCAGTGAGCCAAGATCACACTACTGCACTCCAGCCTGGCGACAGGGCAAGACTCTGTCTCAAGAAAACCAATAATAATAATAATAATAAATAATTGCTAAGCACGTGCATTTGTCTTGGTGGTTAGGAAAGCTCAAAGGGCAGGCTATGCAATAGAAGAGATGATTCCAGAAATGGAACACTGCCTATCATTTCAATATCTTTGTTTTCCATTCGTTATGGCTGAGTACCGGAGAGAAGGGAAACAAATTTGTCAGTAGGAGTAAGGAAATATAGTGCCTTTGTCTAAAAACACTAGTGACTCTCTGCCTTCTGACCAGTATTGATGGTTAACAAAGGAACCCTTCAGCTTGGGGGCCAAGTGGGCTGCAGTTCATCTAGGCAGCTCCTTCTGGGGGTGGGAGGAGGAGAAGGGGAAAGAATTGAGCTAAAATAACCATAGACACTCTTGATGGGGGAGGAGAAGGGGAGAAATGCTGAAGTAGACCTGAGGGACATTCTTTGTTGTATACCACTGCCCCTCACAGTGGCCATCTGTGGCGCCTGGCCAGCGTGGAAGAGGGCAGAGTAGCAGCTCTGCAAAGCTGGGCCGGCCGCAGTGCCTCATGCCTGTAATCCTAGCTAACTACACTCCTTGTGGCTGAAGGGCAAGTTATTTCTTTTTCATTTTTTAAATTTCTTGGTTTTTTTTTTTCTTGTTTTTTTTTTTATGTGTGTGGCTTGTTTACGAGGCAATTAAATTTCTTTTTTTTTTTTTTGACGGAGTTTCGCTCTTGTTACCCAGGCTGGAGTTCAATTGCGCGATCTCGGCTCACCGCAAC
>NW_016107749.1:1322305-1331755 GCF_001604975.1 Cebus imitator
GAGTAGCTGGGATTACAGGCACTTGCCACCATGCCCAGCTAATTTTTTGTAGTTTTAGTAGAGACGGGGTTTCACCATGTTGACCAGGATGGTCTCGATCTCTTGACCTCGTGATCCACCCGCCTCGGCCTCCCACAGTGCTGGGATTACAGGCTTGAGCCACCGCGCCCGGCTGCAATTAAATTTCTTTAGAGACAGGGTCTGACTCTGTCACTCAGGCTGGAGTACAGAGGTGCAATCATAGCTTACTGCAGCCTGGAACTCTTGGGCTGAAGTAATCCTCCCATCTTGGCCTCCCAAAGTTCTGGGATTACAGGTGTGAGCCATGGGCCAACCTGTAATATGGGCCCAGCCTCAAGTTCTTTCTTTACAGGAAATGAGAGGTCCAGTTGCAGAGCAATCAAACTATCCTTGGACAGGAGTATAGAATGGATAGAACAGAATGGTTCAAGAATGGGAATGATATACCAAGATCACCCTGAAGCTCCTGGGAAATGACAGCAAAAATTTTCTCAGGGTCTGATAATGACTGAGATCTGAAGATTCAACTCCAATTTGGGATGTGTCACTGAGAAGTTGTGTCACTTGGTTAAGATTCTTGGCTTCTTTGGGCTCTGGTGATCTCCCCAGTCACATAGGGCTGGGTAAGCTCACTCAATGGGTTGCTGTGCATAAATAATGCATATAACACCACACAAACTAGATTCAGCCATGCAAATGATCTTCAATCTGCTCATCTGTAAGTTTCTGAAAGCCAGAAGATAAAGCATTTCAATATTTCACACACTCCACCTTACTCTATAAAAATACAAACACTTCGCCTGTGTCTGTCTTCTGCAGGACTCACCAGCTCTGTATCCTTGAGCCAAGGCTTTCTGCTTTCCAACCTTTAGCATCTCCTTGTTGATGTCACACACCATGACATGAGACCCGCCCAAGGAATCTTCTTCATTCTGGTACTCTTTGGCAATTTCTTCCCAGGATAAACTCTGTTGGGCCCTTAACTGCCTCTTCTGTTTTCTCTGATGCTGGGACTGAACATAATTTAGGAACCGGAATGCAATGTCACCTGTGAGAAGCCAACATAAGGAAAGACGCAGACTTAAACAAAAATAAAAAAGGAAGAAACAGCATTTCCTAAAGCCAAAAGGGGGTAACAGAGGCACAGGAGTACGTGTTAGCTAACTGCACTCAGTGTGGCTGAAAGGCAAGTCCTTTCTTCTTTCTGTTCAAGACAGGGTCATACTCTTGTCACCCTGGCTGGAGTGCAGAGGCACAGTCAGAGCTGAGTATGTGAATGTGAAAGTTTCTATTCATTTCAACACTTTTTTTTTTAATTTAAAAAATTGGGCCAGGCACGGTGACTCATGCCTGTAATCCCAGCACTTTGGGAGGCCGAGGCTGATGGATCGCCTGAGGTCAGGAGTCTGAGACCAGCCAGGCCAACAAGGTGAAACCCTGTTTCTACAAAAAATACAAAACTTAGCCAGGCGTGGTGGCACATGCCTATAATCCCAGCTACTTGGGAGGCTGAGCCAGGAGAATTGCTTGACCCCAGGAGGCGGAGGTTATAGGGAGCTGAGATCACACCACTGCACTTCAGCCTGGGGGATAGAGTGAGACTCCATCTCAAAAAAAAAAAATTTTTTTTTTTTTGGTAGAATCAGGGTCTCACTATGTTGCCGAGGCTGTCCTACAACTTCTGGGCTCAAGCAATCATCCTGCCTCAGCCTCCCAAGTAACTGGGACTATAACCATATACCACCCTTACTGACTAGTCTCTTTATTTATTTATATATATTTATTTTTGAGACAAGGTCTTGTTCTGTCTCCCAGGCTGGAGTGCAGTGGCACAATTATGGCTCACTGCAGCCTTGACTTCCTGGGCTCAAGAGATCCTCCCATTTCAGCCTCCTAGGTAGCTGGGACTACCGGCGTGTGCCACCAGATCGGGCTAATTTTTAAAAACCATTTGTAGATGGCCGGGCGCAGTGGCTCATGCCTGTAATCCGAACACTTTGGGAGGCTGAGGCATGCGGATCATCTGAGGTCAGGAGTTCTAGACCAGCTTGGCCAACATGGTGAAACCCCATCTCTACTAAAAACACAAAAATTAGCTGGGTGTGGTGGCGGTCGCCTGTAATCCCAGCTACTCAGGAAGCTGAGGCAGAAGAATTGCTTGAACCTGGGATGTGTAGGTTGCAGTGAGTGAAGATCTCACCACTGCACTCCAGGCTGGTGAAAGAGCGAGACTCCGTCTCAAAAAAACAAAAACATAACTTTTTATAGAGATGGGGTCATACTATGTTGCCCAGGCTGGTCTTGAACTCCTGGGCTCAAGGGATTCTCCCACCTCAGCCTCCCAAAGTGCTGGAGTTACAGGCATAAGCCACCGTGCCCAGCCTCTGGCTAGTACTTTTCATTTTCTTTCTTTTTTTGAGATAAGGTCTGGCTCTATCACGAAGGCTGGAGTGCAGTGGAGCAATCTTGGCTCACTGCAACCTTCATCTCCCAGACTCAAGCCATCATCCCACTTCTTTCTCAAGAAAAAAAGAAAAAGAAAAAGAAATCATGAGAGCGAGATCACAGCCAATTTCCTAAACAGGCCAGTTTAAATCTTCAGTTAGCATCAGAGTGAAGTTTCTTCTGCCCTAAGCCTACATAAAAAAGGTAACCTAAAGTGATATATAAACTAAACAGTTTTGTTTTGTTTTTTTGACACAGGGTCTCCCTCTGCTGCTCACGCTGGATGGAGTGCAATGGCATGGTCTCGGCTCACTGGAAGCTTCTCCTCCCGGGTTCAAGCAATTCTCCTGCCTCAGCCTCCCAATAGCTGGGATTATAGGCATGAACCACCAGGCCCGGCTAATTTTTTGTATTTTTAGTAGAGATGGAGTTTCACTATGTTGGCCAGGCTGGTCTTGAACTCCTGACCTCAGGTGATCTGCCCACCTTGGCTTCCCAAAGTGCTGGGAGTACAGGTGTGAACCACTGCACCCAGCCAATCCTGTGTATTTTAGAAACATGACAGGCACAAAACTGATATTCTATGCTTTCGATTGATACTCAGTCAAAAAGAGAAGTGAATGCCTTTCTCAGAAGTTTTAAGTATGCTGATTTTCAATGACCATCTTCAGCCTGTTAGGTGAGCTAGCTCATTACAAGACAAACTAATTTCTGTAAAACATGCTCAATGGTAGTGAAGGATACTAAACTCGATTATTACCTGTGCCTCCAGCAACATCAAGCAGCTGGGTCCCAGGAAGCGGATGCATCTTCCAGATCAGCAAATCCTTCCAAAGACGATGGATACCAAGACTCATCATATCATTCATCACATCATACTTCTTAGCCACACTTTCAAACACCTGATAGACTGACATGGGAGAAACACACACAATTGTGCTATTAACAGTATTCACTTAGAAAAATCCTAACCAGGCCAGGTGCAGTGGCTCATGCCTGTAATCCCAGCACTGTGGAAGGCCAAGGTGGGCAGATCACAAGGTCAGGAGTTCAAGACCATCTGGCCAACATAGTGAAACCCTTTCTCTACTAACAATACAAGAATAAGCCGGTGTGGTGGCTTGCGTCAGTAATCCCAGCTACTCAGGAGGCTGAGGCAGGAGAATTGCTTGAACCTGGGAGGCAGAGGTTGCAGTGAGCTCAGATCGTGCCACTGCACTCCAGCCTAGGTGACAGAGAGAAACTCGGTCTCAAAAAAAAAACAACAAAAAAGGAAAATCCTAAACAAAAAAGGAAGAAGCTTTTTTCCCCTGAAATGGCCTGTCTTTGCAAGATGAAACTAAGTCATAATGCTCGATGTCCAAATCTGCACTTTAACATTACCTCTTTATTTATTTTTCCTGCCTCAGGTTTATTTATACAAATAGCACAGGAGGATCCCAGCCCCATACAGACAGCACCGGGCGGGGTCACACCAGTCCTTCTGTCCTCAGGTTGAAAGACAACAGGCATCTACTCTGAAGCCTTTGTAGGGGCCTGAGCTGGAACTGAAGCTGGAGCTGCAGCCTGGGCCTTGGTTTGACCCTTGGCCTTTGGCAAGCACCGCCTGAGCCCCTTGGCAATGCGGACACGAGCACACTTTCTAAGCTTAGGGTGGGCAATGTAGGCCAGTCGATCGAGCTTGCAGCTGACACCCTTTGGGATCTTGGGCTTAACCTCCTTGGGCTTTACAAGGGCCTTGATAGCCTCGGCACATGCACTCATGGCCTTGGCATTGTTAGCCTGTATCTTCTTTAGGCCCTTCTTGTTGTGCTTTCCGGCAAAGTGCATGTTCCTCAGGAACTCGGGGTCCACCCCCTTAAGAGATTTGTATCTTTGTGATTGGGGTTTCTTGATACCATTTCTCTGCCATTTTTGGGACTGGTTGTGTGGGGTGTGGTTCTTGGACTTGGCCATGTCTGCACCCATCCTCTCTGCAGCCTGCGCCCCACAGTGGCCCGTACATCATGAATGGCATCACATTAGCTCTTTAATAAGAGGCTTAGCAGGCGCGGTGGCTCACACCAGCACTTTGGGAGGCCAAGGCGGGTGGATCACAAGGTCAGGAGTTTGAGACCAGTCTGGCCAAGATGGTGAAATCCTGTCTCTACTAAAAATACAAAAATTAGCCAGGCACGGTAGCAGGCATCTGTAATCCCAGCTACTCAGGAGGCTGAGGCAGGAGATTTGCTTGAACCCAGGAGACAAGAGGTTGTAGTGATCTCGACTCACAAATAAGAGGCTTAAATGTACTTCATGGAAGAAATTAATCTCTTTTCTAATGTCTTAATTATCGTTACTTAGGACTACTACTTTGTAATAATGCCATCCATATACCTAGTACTAAATAGATATTTCTTTCTTTCTTTTTTTTTTTTGAAACGGAGTTTTGCTCTTGTTACCCGGGCTGGAGTGCAATGGCACGATCTCGGCTCACTGCAACCTCCGCCTCCTGGGTTCAAGCAATTCTCCTGTCTCAGCCTCCCGAGTAGCTGGGACTACAGGCACGCACCATCATGCCCAGCTAATTTTTGTATTTTTAGTAGAGACGAGGTTTCACCTTGTTGACCAGGATGGTCTCGATCTCTTGACCTCGTGATCCACCCGCCTCGGCCTCCCAAAGTGCTGGGATTATAGGCGTGAGCCACCGCGCCCGGCCAGATATTTCTCTTTCTTAAAGGATGGGGTGAGGGAAATTTCAATCAAATTGGAATTGTTCTCATGGTTATTATAATAAAAGACAAGATCCATTAGAAAGATGCATGACGGGCCGGGTGCAGTGGCTCTTGCCTGTGATCCTAGCACTTCGGGAGGCCAAAGTGGGTGGTTCACTTGAGGCCAGGAGTTCAAGACTAGCCTGGCCAACATGGCAAAACCCTGTCTCTACTAAAAACACAAAAATTAGCCAGCATGGTTGCACACACCTGTAATCCCAGCTACTCAGGTAGCTGAGGCAGGAGAATCAGATAAACCTGGGAAGTGGAGGTTGCAGTGAACTGAAATTGGACCACTGCATTCCAGCATGGGTGACTGAGAGAGACTCTGTTTCAAAAAAAAAAAAGATGAAAGATGCATGATTAATGGATGGGAAGACCTCAGCTCATGTCTGCCTATATCACTGAGAAGAACCTTAGGTACAATTTGATGGGCACCTAGATGCCAAGCTGTGAATCAGGGCTAAGTCACAATTTAGAGTCCTCTCATGAGTCTTCTCCATAGAATCAATGCAGACTGTGGAATCTGAGATAGCTAAAGAGAGAAAGAGTCTACTATCCAAGACTCTCAGAAGTGTTTCCCTTTGAAGTTACATTTGACTGTTTTGCACCTCAGCTTCTCTCCCCATAAGATGACTATATCAGTGCCAGCTCCCAACTCCCTGCCAGAAGGCTGAATTGGATAATGAAGAGGAGATGCTTTGAGTTCCTCAGATGAAATGTGCTGCACAGATCCAAATATGACTCTCTTCTGCTGAATCAGACTACAGAGCCCGTCTTAAACTCAAGTCTTCAATGCCTATTCTCAACCTTGGGATTTCCAAGTGCGCTCTTTTTTCATTTGTGGATTTTTTTTTTTTTTTTTTTAGATGCAGTCTAGCTCTGTCACTCAAGCTGGAGTACAGTGGCACAATCTCTGCTCACTGCAACCTCTGCCTCTTGTGTTCAAGCAATTCTCCTGCCTCAGCCTCCTAAGTAGCTGCAATTACAGGTGCTTGCCACCATGCCTGGCTAATGTTGTATTTTAGTGGAGATGGGGTTTCACCATGTTGGCCAAGCTGGTCTCGAACTCCTGACCTCATGATCAGCCCACCTCAGCCTCCCAAAGTGCTGGGATTACAGGTGTGAACCACCTCGTCCAGCCTGCTCTTTTCTTTTGAGCATCTTTTGGAGTATCTAAGGGACACTAAAGCTAACCCACTGAGTATAAACAGTCCTTGCTGGCACGGTGGCATAAACCTGGAGTCAGAGGTCCATGGGGGAGGACTGCTTGAACCCAGGAGTTCAAGGCTGCAGTGTGCTATGATCGTGCCTATAAACAGCCACTGCACTCCAGGCTAGGCAGTATAGTGAGAGCTTGTGTCAAAAATAAACCAATAGTCCTTGCTTTGCATGTTCCAATATGCATGAATTTCAGTTACTGTGGATTAGCTAAATAACAGCAGTCCCCCAACACCACAATTCAAGAACAATGGTATATCAAATGTGAGTAATTACATAAAGTACATTCTTTTTTTTGAGACGGAGTTTCGCTGTTGTTGCCCAGGCTGGAGTGTAATGGCACGATCTCGGCTCACTGCAACCTCCACCTCCTGGGTTCAAGCGATTCTGTCTCAGCCTCCTGAGTAGCTGGGATTACAGGTATCTGATACCATGCCTGGCTAATTTTTTTTTTTTTAAACATAAACTCAAGATATTATTGTCTTCATAAAAGACGACACTTAGAACTGGATCACTTGGCCCTTTCTCTTCTTATCTCCTCCCAGTTCAAAATGCTTGCATCTTTTAATAGCCAGCATTCTCTTAGATCTGCAGTTGGGCTCAATGCACTCGAGCCTTAGCACAATCTTCTTTGTAGTTTTAGCCTTTTTCCGGAAAATTGGCTTAGTTTGCCCACCGTAGCCACTCTGCTTCCTGTCTTAACGCCACTTTCCCTGGGCATACAGAGAATCCTTGCCCTTCGTGTACTGTGTCACTTTGTGGGGCTGGTACTTGCCATACCACTTACAGAAAGTCTGGCGGATTTTAGGAACGTTCACCATTTTTGCACGAGCGCTACCGGCATGGAAAGCGCCTGGCTAATTTTGTATTTTTTACTAGAGAAGGGGTTTCTCCATGTTGGCTGGGCTGGTCTCGAACTCCCGACCTTCAGGTGATCCTCCCGCCTCGGCCTCCCAAAGTGCTGGGATTATAGACGTAAGCCACCGCACCCGGCCCTAAAGTACATTCTTTAGTCTACAAATCATTATGTAAATAACAGATACACGGCATGATCAGCAACCAATCACATACTTCTTTCACAGACTTTAGGTGACTGGTCACTGTACCAGTTACGCAGTTCACAGACAGCGGCAATTTGCCAAGGCATAGAAAAGCTATTACATATGACAAGAAGGTAGCAAATCATGACCAAACTACTCTTGGCAAATTTTTGACAAGGAAATAAAACAAATTCTCAAGGTTTCTAATTTTTTATTCGAACTTTTTTCTTTCTTTTGACAGTCTTGCTCCGTTGCCTAGACTAGAGTACACTGGCACAAACTTGGCTCACTGCAATCTCCACTCCCAGATTCAAACAATCCACCTACCTCAGCCTCCTAATTAGCTGCAATTACAGGCATGCGTCACCACGCCCAGCTAATTTTTGTTTGTATTTTTAGTAGAGATGAGGTTTCACCATGTTAGCCAGGCTGGCCTCAAACTCCTGACTTCAAGTGATCTGCCCACCTCAGCCTCCCAAAGTGCTGGGATTACAAGTGTGAGCCATCGTGCCCAGCTATAAATAAATATTAGCTTTAGTATACATTTAGTATATTTTTTCATTTCCCTATACATTTATAACTGACAGGGTTTTAATTATATCTATATTAGATATAATATTATATCTAATAATAAAATTATTAGAACAATTACAATTTTTCCCATTAAGGTCATTGTGCATAACTTCAGCTTGCACATTTTCTTTTTCTTTTTTTTTTTTTGAGACGGAGTCTCACTCTGTTGCTGCCAGGCTGGAGTGCAGTGGTGCAATCTTGGCTCACTGCAACCTCCACCACTCGGGTTCAAGCCATTCTCTTCCCTCAGCCTCCCGAGTAGCTGAGACTACAGGCATCTGCCACCACGCCCAGCTAACTTTTTGTATTTTTAGTAGAGATGGTGTTTTACCATGTTGGCCAGGATGGTCTCAATAACTTGACCTCATGATCTGCCCAACTTGGCCTCCCAAAGTGCTGGGATTACCTATGTGAGCCACCATGCCCCATCTTTTTTTTTTTTTTTTGAGACAGTCTTGCTCAGCTGCCCAGGCTGGAGTGCAGTGGTGCAATCTTGGCTCACTGCAACCATTGTCTTCCAGGTTCAAGCAATTCTCCCATCTCAGCCTCCTGAGTAGCTGGGATTACAGGAACCTGCCATCATGTCTGGCTAATTGCTGTATTTTAGTAAAGATGGGGTTTTCATCATATTGGTCAGGCTGGTCTTGAACTCCTGACCTCAGGTGATCTGCCCGTTTTGGCCTCCCAAAGTGCTAGGATTACAGGCTTGAGCTACCGCGCCCAGCTGGCTTACACATTTTCAGTCTTGCATTACTGTGCAAGGCAAGGACTGTCTATACTGCAATCTCAGTCCCCAATCTGGAACTAATGTTTAGTTCAGTAGGTAACTTCTTCCCTGCTTGCAACTGTGTGAAATGTTGATTATACTTTGTAAAGCACAATATGGAAATTAGGCATTATTATTATTATTCCTAATTACTGCGTAAGAGTATATACTTTGTGAGTAATCCACCTGAATTCAAATCACAGCTCTGCCTCTTATTAGGAGAATCTTGGGCAAGTGATTCAACATATTTGTTTCACATTTTCTTCATTTATAAAACTGGGCTAAGGTGGGCATGGTGGTTCATGCCTGTAATTCCAGAACTTTGGAGGCTGAGGCAGGCGGATCACTTGAGGTCAGGAGTTCGAGAGCAACCTGGCTAACATGATGAAACCCTGTCTCTACTAAAAATACAAAAACTAGCAGGGCGTAGTGGCAGATGCCTGTAATCTCAGCTATTGGGGAGGCTGAGGCAGGAGAATCGCTTGAACCTGGGAGGCGGAGGTTGCAATGAACCAAGATGGAGCCACTGGACTCCAGCCTGGGCTACAGAGGGAGACTCAATGCCCCCTAAAAAAGCTGGACTAACAGTTCTTATCTTACAGTTTTAATTTTTTTTTTTTTTTTTTTTTTT
>NW_016107749.1:1332351-1333386 GCF_001604975.1 Cebus imitator
TCGGGAGGCTGAGGCAGGAGAATTGCTTGAACCCAGGAGACGGAGGTTGTGGTGAGCCGAGATCGCGCCATTGCACTCCAGCCTGGGTAACAAGAACGAAACTCCGTCTCAAAAGAAAAAAAAAAAAAAGTGTTAAAGTAGAGCTATGTATTAGCAAGGTTGAGGTGGGCAGTATTTAAGGGGATGGGAAATTCCACTGTGGGCACTTTCCCTTATTTCCTGGGTAACTCAGTAAAGAAACCTCTCAGAACCTCACCTTATACATCTGTAAAATTGGCCAATACCTTCATCATTATAAATACTACTGGTAAAGTTTAAAACAGTCCTGATCTTTTCCTTCATAAACCCACTTGTTGAAGTTTCCTTGAGCCTGCCCTTCCTTGCAAAAAAAAAAAAAAAAAAAAAAAGTGAGAGGTTGCAGTGAGCCAAGATTGTGCCACTGCACTCTAAATAAAAAAAAAAAAAAAAAAAAAAAAAAAAAAAAAAAAAAAAAAAAAAAATTTTCTTTTCCTATGCCTGTGGCACAGTGCCGACAAAAAGGAACTGCTCAACAATATCTAACATTATTGAACAATTACTAAGTGCCAGGGGCTGTTTAAAGTGCTTTCATGTATCAAATATTTTGATACTCACAAAAACTCCAAGAGAAGAAGGGTTACGGTTAGTCCTACTTGGCAAATTTGGAAGCTGAGGTTCACAGAAGATAGTTTCCCTCTTTCTTTCTTAAAAAAAAAAAAAAGACCTATTTTTCTCAAGAGGTAAAGAACGTGGGCTTCGGACTCAGATTAAACTGGGTTTGAATACTGGTTGGTCACTTACTAAATATGTTCAGTTGGGCAATTTCTTGCTTAATCTTTAAGTCTCAATTTCCTCACGTGTAATATGGTAATAACAATACCCACTACCGGAATATTGAAATGAGAATTGAAAATAATATCTGTGGCCGGGCGCGGTGGCTCAAGCCTGTAATCCCAGCACTTTGGGAGGCCGAGGTGGGTGGATCACGAAGTCAAGAGATCGAGACCATACTGGTCA
>NW_016107749.1:1333876-1338006 GCF_001604975.1 Cebus imitator
AAAATAATATCTGTGCATTGCCTGGCACATCACAAACCCTCAATTGATGGCATTTAGTTAACATTATTTTGCTTTAAAAAAGTGGGCGTCTAAGCGCCGCCGGGTCAGGCAGGGGACACTCAGAAATCCGAACTGCAGCCGGGCGCGGTGGCTCAAGCCAGTAATCCCAGGACTTTCGGAGGCCGAGGCGGGCTGACCACCTGAGGTCGGGAGTTCGAGACCAGCATAACCAACATGGAGAAACCCTGTCTCTAATAAAAACACAAAATTAGACGGGCATGGTGGCGCATGCCTGTAATCCCAGCTACTTGGGAGGCTGAGACAGGAGACTCGCTTGAACCTGGGAGGGGGAGGTTACGATCAGCCGAGATCGCGCCATTGCACTCCAGCCTGGGCAACGGGAACGAAACTCCGTCTCAAAAACAACAACAAAAAGAAATCAGAACTGCACAGACAACACTGGAACTAACTGAATGTTAAATCAACCTTAACTGGCCAGAAGAAACTAGATCACGGACGGTCAGATCCTTCCATCCACCCCCTCGCCCCTTTCACCTTTGCCCCCCTTCTCCTCTTCCGACACAGTCTCAAACCCGAAGTGCGTTTCCGTTGCCCGCTTCTCTTGGGACAAGAGCCGCGCACTTAGTGGGGCCCCGGGCCAAGAGCTACGAAGCCCGAGGAGCTGACAGCCCCGCATCGCCCGCGACCACCTACGACCGCAACAGTTCCATAGAGCCAAGCTTCTGGGGGCCGCCATCTTGGTACTCGAGTTACAAGGGCCAGAAGGTACGCCGTGTTGCGTCACCAGACGAACGACGGCGGCTGGGCGGAAACATTATTAGCCGAAAGCGCCCTGAAATCTGATACTGAGGTCTGCAGGCAACATCTCTAGGACACGAATCCCTTCCTCTCTCTCTTCTCAAATTGAATTTACAATTCACCAGGAATGAGGGGAGCTCTAGGGGAACCCTGGGTCACTTCTTAGTGGCCATGTCTCTGAATCCTGCTAGGCAGAAGAGTACTAACTCGTAAGACATCCAGGAACTCTTGTTTTCTGTTGCAGAAGGGGGAAATTGAGGCATGGTGTGGTTTAAAACCCAAGATCACGGGCCAATTCCTGCACACTTTGTTGAGTGTAAGAGTCACCTGGTTTAAGTTTTAAAATGCAGATTCCTGGGTTTCTAACAACCAGAGATTTTGAATCAATACATCTAGCATATATTCCTTTAATCTCTGTTTAAACAAACTGGTGATTCTCATGCAAGAGATTTGCAGACAATTCTTAAGAAACATACGCCAGACTACTATGAGAAATAAACATAGGACAGACTTCTTTGGTCTGTCCATTTTATGAACTTAGGAAGCTCATAAATGGGAACGAAAGCGCTGGTCCACTTAGCAAGCCAAAACCAAACACCACTCACTTGGTCTCCTGCTGACACAAAGCCACATTCCTAGCTCCAACTGGCATGTTATGAGTGTTTTACTTCAGCCCCAGATTTTCACTCTTTTTTTTAATGGAAAGGGTAATGTGGACCATCTTGTGCAAAAGAAAGAATGGATGTCGTTGAGTTTCGCTTGGATTACTGTATGTTTCTGCTTTCATTCCATTTTAAATGTATGTTTCCTGTAAATATTTCACGAGGAGAAAGCGCCAATAGGAGAAACTATTTTGAAATGAAAATTCTCTTCTTGGTTTAATATAGCCTGACAGATGGACACCTACCGCTCTCATTTGGGAAGTACTGCACTGGGATTTCTGTTTCTTTCTCTCTTATTTTAAGAATGATAGAAGATCCTCGTTGGTATAGTAATGAGAGAAAAAAAAGGAATAATACAAGGGAGAAATGACTCATCCATGTACTCATGGTTCTCATGTCTTTGTTAAAAGAAATAAAGTGGCCAGGCGCAGTGGCTCATGCCTGTAATCACAGCACTTTGGGAGGCTGAGGGGGCAGATTGCATGAGGTCAGCAGTTTGAGACCAGCGTGGCTAACATGGTGAAACCCTGTCTCTACTAAAAATACAAAAATTAGCCAGGCGTGGTGGTGCACACCTGTAGTCCCAGCTATTTGGGAAGCTGAAGCAGGAGAATCGCTTCAATCTGGGCGGCAGAGGTTGCAGTGGGCAGAGATCATGCCACTGCACTCCAGCCTTGGAGACAGAGTGAGACCCGTCTCAAAAAAAAAAAAAAAGGGATTAGTATCTAACTTCTTTTATTCCATTTAAACCGTTAATTCCAAGAAAGTAATTTATTTATATACTTATTAATGTCTTTTATACTGTGTAACAATAAATAAGGAGCCACAAAGGGCCCAATTCTTGATTTTTATTTATTTTTTTCTTTTTTGAAATTATGTTTCGTTCTTGTTACCCAGGCACACCGCAACCTCTGCCTCCCAGGTTCAAGGGATTCTCCTGCCTCAGCCTTCTGAGTAGCTGGGATTGCAGGCACCCACCATCACTCCCGGCTATTTTTTTTTTTTTTTTTTTTGAGTCGGAGTTTTGCTCTTGTTACCCAGGCTGGAGTGCAATGGCGCAATCTCGGCTCACCGCAACCTCTGCCTCCTGGGTTCAGGCAATTCTCCTGCCTCAGCCTCCTGAGTAGCTGGGACTACCAGTGCCCGGCACCACGCCTGGCTAACTTACGTATTGTTAGTAGAGACGGGGCTTCAGCATATTGGCCAGGCTGGTCTTGAACTCCTGACTTTGTGATCTGCCCACCTTGGCCTCCTAAAGTGCTGGGATTATAGGCATGAGTCACCGTGCCCGGCCCCACATATGTGATTTTCTAAATCTCACTGTGTTTGTAAAATGGGAAACTGCTTATCTCATAGGTAAGAACATCACTTGTTACCTATGTGATAATGGGAAAATTATCTGAACTTTTGGAGTCCATTTTCTCATCTTTAAATTTATTTTATTTAGGGACAGAGTCTTGCTATGTTACCCAGGCTGGACTCCCGGGCTCAAGTGATCATCCCTCCTCAGCCTCCTGATCTGGGACTACGGGTACACTCAGCCTAAAATTTAGTTATTGTGAGGATTAAATGTGATAGTCCATGTTAACAGCTGTTAAATATAATTTATAGGAGCCTATTGGTTTGCACTGAGCTTCAGCACAATAGACCAAACCAAAACAGAGTTACTCAAGGTCAAGTTCTACCCAACCATGCCTAAACTAAGTTGTTTATCTGACCTTCTGATAAATCACCAAATTCCCAAACAGGTCAGTTTTAGCCCGCATAAGGAAGTCCATTCTGCTTAAACCTTTACGAGAAAAGTAACTTTGAAATGACTAATCTGCTTTTCGTTTTATGTTCCTACTTCTTTTTTTTTTTTTTTTTGAGCCAGAGTCTCACTCTTGTTGCCCAGGCTGGAGTACAATGGCACGATCTCAGCTCACTGCAACCTCCACTTCCCGGTTCAAGCCATTCTCCTGCCTCAGCCTCCCGAGTAGCTGGGATTACAGGCATGCACCCCCACGCCTGGTTAATATTTTGTATTTTTGGTAGAGACGGAGTTTCTCCCTGTTGGTCAGGCTAGTCTCGGACTCCCCACCTCCAGTGATCTGTCTTATACTCCCTAAGTGCTGGGATTACAGGCATAAGCCACTGCGTCCGGCTTATTATTATTATTATTTTATTTATTTATTTATTTTTGAGATGGAGTTTCACTCTTGTTACCCAGGCTGGAGTGCAATGGCACAATCTCGGCTCACCGCAACCTCCGCCTCCTGGGTTCAGGCAATTCTCCTGCCCCAGACTCCTGAGTAGCTGGGATTACAGGCACGCGCCACCATGCCCAGCTAATTTTTTGTATTTTTAGTAGAGACGGGGTTTCACCTTGTTGACCAGGATGGTCTCGAACTCTTGACCTCGTGATCCACCTGCCTCGGCCTCCCACAGTGCTGGGATTACAGGCTTGAGCCACCGCGCCTGGCCTATTATTATTTTTTTAAGACAGGGACTGCCTCTCTGTCATTCATACTGGAGTGTACTGGCACTATCATATCTCATTGCAACCTCCAACTGCTGGGCTCGGACGATCCTCCCACCTTAGTTTCCTGAGTAGCTAGGACCTAGGACTACAGGTGTGCAGCCACAGCCAGTATGCTTGGCTAATTTTTT
>NW_016107749.1:1339064-1350667 GCF_001604975.1 Cebus imitator
GTCTCACACCCGTAATCCCAGCATTTTGGGAGGCCGAGGCGGGTGGTTCAGAGGTCAGGAGATGAAGACCAGCCTGCCCAGTATGGCGAAACCCTGTCTCCACTAAAAATACAAAAATTAGCTGGGTATGGTTGCGGGCGCCTGTAATCCCAGCTACTCGGGAGGCTGCGGCAGGAGAATCGTTTGAAACTGGGAGGCAGAGGTAGCAGTAAGCCGAGATCACACGATTGCACTCCAGCCTGGTCGACAGAGCAAGACTCCGTCTCGAGGAAAGAAAAAAAAATTATTATTCTTTAGAGACAGGGGTCTCGATATATTCCCCAGGCTGGTCTGGAGCTCCTGGTCTTCAAGGATCCTTCCACCTCTGCCTCTCAAAGTGTTGGGATTACACGCATGAACCACAGTCTCCGGCCGTTTCTGCCTCAGTCTCCCGAGTAGTTGGGACCACAGGCGTGTGCCACCACGCCAGGCTAGAGTAATAAAGTGATGTACTGTGTGAAGTACTGTAAAGTGATACTAAATGTAAGGTATTGTCCTTATTAACGCTATTATTATTATTCCTAATACGAGATGGACTAAGGGACATAAATCAATTGGTATTAACGTTGGAATTAGAACCATAAATCAAACAAGCCTAGAAAGGACTTCCACAGGTATTTCAATGTTTGGCTACATTATTGTTAGTGTATATTATTATTGTTACTGTATTTTTAGTGTACTAAGTCAAAAAACCTGGACCTGGAGAGAACTACAACTCGCATTATCCCGAACACCCTCACAGTGCGGTTGGATCGTGTGTCGGGAGGAAATTAAAAGAAAAAAACGAAAAACAAACAAAAAAAACCCCCTACGAACCCCGGATGTATGCAAAAACTACATTTCCCAGAATACTTCACCCCCCCCCCCCCCCCCGCCGCTGTATATATATATAGCCCATCCGGGTTCTTCGAGATGCTGTTTGGCGACTCGTCGCCATTCCCGGAGCAACTGAGCTTCGGCCCAGGGGCGAGTGTCCGTCGCTGTGTCGGAGACACTTGTCCCCGACACCAAGACAGCCAGCCCTCTCCCCTGCCCCGCGGCGGGAGAGCGTGTCCGGCCGGCCGGCGGGGCTCGCGCACCCTCCCTCACCTCCCCTTCCCCCGCAGCCTCCGCCCCGCCAGGCCCGGCCAGGACTCCCGAGCCCCGGCCTCCTCCTCCTCCTCTATCACCGCTGCCGCCGGGCTTGACAGCCCCGTCTGCCGCTTCTCTTTCTAATTTGAGAAGCCAAGGAAGGAAACAGGGAAAAATGTCGCCATGAAGACCGAGAACCGCTGCCGCCGCCGACCCCCGCCGGCCCTGAACGCCATGAGCCTGGGTCCCCGCCGCGCCCGCTCCGCTCCGACCGCCGTCGCCGCCGAGGCCCCCGTTGATGCCGCTGAGCTCCCCCAACGCCGCCGCCACCGCCTCCGACATGGACAAGAACAGCGGCTCCAACAGCTCCTCCGCCTGTTCGGGCAGCAGCAAAGGGCAACAGCCGCCCCGCTCCGCCTCGGCGGGGCCAGCCGGCGAGTCTAAACCCAAGAGCGGTAAGGGCGGGCCTGCGGCAGTGGCCGGGGGCGACTGCCCCTGAGGCTGGGGAGAGTCCTTGCTCTCTGGTCTGCTGGGTTACCCCGGGACAGGCTCCACCTTCTATTATAGCTCCTATCTGTCCTTTTCCATGGCTCTCGTTAGTTATGTTAATCAGCGCTGTACTGCGTGGTTTCTGTGGGTCGTTTACATTAATACTCAAAACTGCTTCAATCCCCATTTTACACATGAGGAAAGCAAGACTGATAAAGAGTAAGGTCACCCAGCTAGTACGCGCCTCACACCAGGCCTTAAGACCTGGTTTGTCTGACTCATCAGTCCACGCTCCTAAAACCACTACGTTTTTCTACCCTTTAGAGTTGAATTAACATTGGATAGTGTTCAAGTTTAGACGGGTGGGTGGGGCCCGAGGGCCTTTCAAACCTTGATCTCTTATTTAATAATCTGGCCCCAGATCCATTCCTTGTCGAAGAGGAAGTCATTGAATGGGCTCTTCAGTGTGGGGTTAAGAGCACAGACTTATCAATTCAGTCTTTGGGTCCCAGTTTGCCAGACCGTGAGTGAGTGCCCCGAGTTTACTTACCTGTAAAGGTAGGTGGAGGTAATAGAATTAAATAAACTTTAAAAGCAAAAACAAATAAACTGAGGTCTTAGGGTATCTGACGTCTATTTTGCACGAGATACACGTCTATTTTTGTGTGTTGGACTATTATTGTCCTTTAACAGGGATGGTTTTATTTCTGTAATCAAGTCTCTCAATATTAAATTATGACCATAATGATGATAGCTACCTTTAATCGAGGGCTTACCATGTGCCAAGTACTAGGTGAAGTTTTTTTTTTTATTTTTTGAGACAGAGTCTCGCTCTGTCACCCAGATTGGAGTGCAGTGGCGTGATCTCTGCTCACTGCAACCTCCCCCTCCCGGGTTCAAGCAATTCTCCTGCCTCAGCCTCCTGAGTAGCTGGGGTTACAGGCGTCTGCCACCGCACCTGGCTAATTTTTGTATATACGTAGAGAGGGAGTTTCACAGTCTTGGCCAGGCTTGTCATGAACTCCTGACCTCATGATCCACCCACCTCAGCCTCCCAAAGTGCTGGGATTATAGGCGTGAGCCACTGCGCCTGGCCTGAAGTTTTTACCTGTTATCACTGTGCTAGTCACTGACCTGTCTAGCGGGGTGAAATTGTTCATATTTAAGGAAGGAATAAGCTGAACAGGTAGGATGTTAGGAGTTGGCAGAGATTGGAGTCCAATGTTGTTTATTTTATTTTGAAGTTTGTGTTAGTCTCTGCTCTCTTTTGTATTTCGGTCACATTAGCAGTAATAGGAAGGTGTCAGCGACAGTGGGTATGTTGTGGCAGAGAGGGAAGTATTTGGAGTTCCTAAATGTGGAGGTCCAGTTTAAAACAGTTAAAACAGATAAAAATCTGTAAGAGAGACCGGATGTGGTGGCTCACGCCTGTAATCCCAGCACTGAGGTGGGGAGTGTCACTTGAGCCCAGGAATTCCACACCAGTTTGGGCAAGATTGTAAGACCCTGTCTCTCTAGGGAAAAAAAAAAAAATTAGCTGGGTGTGGTGGCACACACCTGTAATCCTGTGTACTCAGAAAGGTGAGGTGGGAGGATCACATAAGCTCAAGGAAGTTTCAGCTGCAGTGAGTTGTATCAGGACGCTGCATTCTATCCAGCCTGGGTGGCAGAGAGACCCCATCTCTAAACAAAGCTGTAAGGCTGACTTAAAGCAAACAAAATCAAACAAAAAATTGTAAGGCTTACTAACTCATTTGGAGTTCACTGCTGCATGTAGCAAACTTGTTTACCTGGTGTGAGACCAGTAGAAGTATGGATTTTTGGGCCATGTGAGGAAATGGTATGTATGCGGACTGATTTTGCGGCTATGCACATGTGTAGGTTTGCCATAGATCCCTCAAAAGGTAGAAGGAAGCCAGTCCTTTTGGTCAGTGTTCGAACTGGTTTAGAGTGGTCTGTTACTCAAAGCAATTGATAAGTAAGTTTATTTTTGCACTCTGTTCCCAGATGTATGTTAAGGATTTGGTTCTCCAGCTGTCTGAATTCTCAACTTATGTTTCTGTGGCTCCCCTTTAAGCCACTGTCATACATTCATTAGTCAGTTGCAATAAATGCCTTGTTTATTTCCTAGTTAGCAGTAGGTGAAAATTGTGACAACTCGAACAAAATAAAACAACAAACAGGTATTTAAGGAATTTTACTGCTATGTCCTTCACTTTGAATATGTTGATATTGGAATTAACTCTCATTAACCAAGAAGATGATACAGAATTCTATAGTAGTTTGACCAAAGCAAATATTTGTCGTTGTTGACATTTCAAATGGGCAGGGCGGCTATAATCCCAGCACTTTGGGAGGCTGAGGTAGGCGGATTGCTTGAGCCCGGGAGTTCGAGACCCTGTCCTGCAAAAAAATAAATGAGCCAGGCGTGGTGGCACACACCTGTAGTCCCAGCTGTGTAGAGGCTGAGGCAGGAGGAGGGGGAAGAGCACTTGAACCCAGAAGTTCAAGGTTGCAGAGAGCCATGATCACTCCACTACACTCTAGCCTGGGTGGCAGAGACCCTGTCTCCAACAAGAAGAAAACTTTTTTAAAGACTCATGTAAAGGGTCTTTGTTAGATTTTATGAATTCACAGGTGTGCCCTCAGGCAGTGTTTGTTTTTTGTTTAATGTGTGTGTTAGAAAGCTTGACTGTGTTGGCCACTGCCAGTGTCTGCTTTTCTGGCTTTAGCTGTGTGTATTCCCTTAGTAAGGAAGGATGGGCTTTGTAGCCAAATCCATACTTCTTCACTAACCATAATCTACTGCTTGCATTTAGGAACAAATTAAAAGGAAGAATATGTGGAGATTAAAAGATGAGGAAACTTTGGATATTGGCTGATTTTTAAAGTTGAACCTAAGCTGCTATGTTAACAACCTAACAGCATAACAGCTAAGACCATAAGCTGTTATGTTGACAACATAACAGCTAAGATCAGGGCTACTACAGCAGTATTCAGGAACTCGGATGCGGTGACTTCTTAATGAGATGGTTGCTCTAACAAAAGGGTAGTCTCAAGTTCCGCATAATCCCATCAAAAGATTTCTGCAGTATTTCATAAACTAAACACTTCATATACTTGATTCTGCTGGAAATCTTTGAAAGGACCTTGCATTACAGAGTACTGAGTTGAATGAAAAGCAAGAAGGTTAAGGTAAAAAGATAGTTTGTCTATCTTTTGTCAAGGTGAAAAGAACAAGAGTTTTAGCATTCAAATATTTTTTTTCTTATTTATTTATTTTTTAAAAATAAAGACAGTTTCACCATGTTGGCCAAGCTGGTCTCGAACTCCTGGCCTCAAGTGATCCACCCACCTTGGCCTCCCAAAGTGCTGGGATTACAGGCGTGAGTCACTGCGCCTGGCCAGCATTCAAATATTTAAGTCCCCTTTTTTTCTCCTCCTTTACTACCTCGTGGAAAAAAGCCGTTTGGTTTCTATTTTGTAAACTGTCCTAAATGGTCATTTGCTTCCTAGCTACATGATTAATTTCCTCGAGATTTTTGTTCAGTGGCTGGTTTTAATTTGCCCTTCATTTGTACACAGGAAATAGGTACATTTGGCTACCAGGATTTTCTTGATCTTTCTGGCTGGAGTGGCATACCACAGTTTCTTTGCCTGAGCTAATTGCCCTAAACATTTATATAACATTCCTTTTCTTGATTATATTCGTACAACTTCATTCCAGTAGTGTTAATAGGCATTTCTAAGAACATTCAGCAGTGAATATCCTGTGAATATAGCTCAGAGGAGAGAAAGTGGGTTAGGAAGTGGGGAAAGTCATTTAGAAGTAGCAAAGTAAAAAAAGGCAAGAGAAGGTAGACCGTTTATGGGCAGACAATGGACCCTGGCCAGGAACCAGGCTTTTGTCCCATCCCTCTGGGGACATAGAACTGCCAGGGAGGTTAACGAAGGTCAGGAATTATGAAGCAGTTATTTTGAGGTTGGTGGTATGAGGCACTGCCCTGGCATTCTTCCTGTTACTCCGGTACCAGAAACCAGGTTACTAGTGGTAATCTGCTTTGAAGAATGCCTCTGACCTGTAAATGGACCTGGAGATTTTAATGGCTTTGAAAATTGAGGTGATTTGAAGCCTTCAGTAAAACCACTTCAAGAAATTAAAAGAATTTCAGGGCCCGTTGGCCGGAATCTTGGTTTATATGGTTTTGTTGGAAGTCTAGTGGGTGCTTTTCACAGGAATGATTTGGGTTTATTAATGATAGGCTTTCAAATCATAGCACTATATGTCAGCCACTATGGTAGGCAGTTTACAGTTTTCTTAATCCTCATGATTCTATGAGGAAGTATGGTAGAGTATTAGTCCTGTTTTACAGACAAGAAAAACGAGGCTTAGCAGAGTTAAGAGTGATTTGCCCAAGTAAATGTTTATGAAGTCCTAGGTAGTATTTTTCAATAAGCTTTGCGTAGTCTCACTTAGCAAGCGGATAACTTACTGGCACGTGCATCATTCCTGATACCACCTCTCTCTTCCTTTCATTCAGAATTACTAATTTCAGCTGGATTCAATTTGTTGTCAGTTGATTCTGTAGTAAGGCCATATGTTGCCCCTCTGGAGGTGCTTGTCAACTACTCTGGACGATGGGTAAGCAACTTGCTTGCGATTACAGCATGAATCAGCAGCAGAAACTTCCTGACTGGTATTCTGACCTCTAGGCTGAGCCACCTGTTAGAGCTAGAGCTAGAAATGAGGATGCCAAGTAATTTAACTTGGCAGCCCTTAATTTGGTAATGGGGGAAGGCTGAGCTATACCTACTGCTACTTGGTGGAGACCTTTCCATTAGGGAAATGTGGAACAACTGAGAGGCTGAGTTAAGATTTTTTATTTTAAGAGATGGGGTTTCACTGTGTTGGCCAGGATGGTCTCGATCTCCTGACCTCGTGATCCGCCCTCCTCGGCCTCCCAAAGTGCTGGGATTACAGGCATCAGCCACTGCACCCAGCCTTGAGTTAAGTTTTTAAGTCACTTATTTATTGACTCTGGACCCTTTTCATTTTGGAATGTGTCTCGACAGTAGTTCTTGGCAGTTGTTTTCAGCTGTGGCTGTGCATCAGAATCTCCTCAGGAATTTTTTTTTTTTCCTCTGGGACAGAATCTTACTCTGTCACCCAGGCTGGAGTGCAGCATCGCGATTTCAGCTCACTGCAACCTCTGCCTTCTGGGTTCAAGTAATTCTGCCTCAGCCTTCTTAATAGCTGGGATTACAGGTGCCTGCCACCACACCTGGCTAATTTTTGTATTTTTAGTAGAGACGGTTTCACCATCTTGACCAGGCTGGTGGCCTCCTGACCTCGTGAGAAACTTAAAAAAAAAATTAGGAGTGGACTCCTTCCTAGGAATTTTTTCTGATTTTGTTTTGTTTGTTTTTTAGAGATGGGGGTCTCAATATGTTGCCCAGTCTGGTCTTGAACTCCTGGCTTCAAGTGATCCTCCCACCTCAGCCTCCTAAAGTGCTGGGCTTACAGGCATGAGCCACTGTACCTGACCTTTCTCTCTGATTCTTTAAGCCTAAATTGGGCCCATGGGTCCTGGGGATTCATAATTTTAAAAGTCTGTGCAAGTGATTCTGATGTGCAACTGGGATCGGGAACCAGCATTCTGAGATTTAAAACTTTACCCACGGTTCCTTCTCCCAGGAACTTGACTTTTTTTCTGTTTTCCAAAATCTAAAGTGGATCATCTCATCACTCCTGTTCTACCCTTGAGTTTTTCACGTGTATATCCTGGCAAGTTGTCCACAAAGCATCTCAAAAATAGTGCTCTGAATTTTATCTCTGGGTCCCAGGCCTGATGATACATACCTTCAACCTTTAGCTGCCTGTTGCCTGGGTCTAGAGATAACAGCCAGTCTCTCACTTGACATGCCTGTCTTCATACCCTTAGGTAAGTGGAAGACGAGAGAAAGGAGTTGATTTTAGCAACTAAAATCATGAATCATGATGTGGTCAGTTGTGGTTTGGAAATGAGCAGTTTACTGTCTATCGGAGAGCAGTTCTGTAAGCATTAGGAAACTGTTTCCTTGGCAGTGTGGTAATAAGTGAGGAAATGAAGACAGCCCTCTTGCTAAGTGCCAGTTTACTTTCTTAAGCCCTTGCCATGTAGAATCTGGCTTTACCTTATCTATGCAAACCATGAGGTGCATCTTGAAAGCAGCAGTTAGGGTCAAACAGTTAGGGTCTAGGATCATCCGAAACAGTCTTGGATAACGAGGTGATATGTTTTCTCTTTATATACCTATCCTTATAAAATCTGTTGTGTTTGAGGTGATGTGAAGTGGAGTTAAGGAAAGCAAAGCAAGAAAATGTGGCTGAGTCAGCTGGGGTTTTGCATCCTCTGAATTTTCCCTTTATTTGAAAAAAATTTTTTTTAAGAGACAAGCTTTTGCTCCATCACTCAGGCTGGCATACAGTGGTGCAAACATAATTCACTGCAACCTTGAACTTGTGGGCTTAAGAGATCCTTGAACTCTTGAACCACTGTGCCTGGCTTATGTTTTTTTATTTATTTTTTTGAGACAGAGTCTTGCTCTGTTGCCAGGCACTAGGCTGGAGTGCAGTGGCGCCATCTCGGCTCACTGCAACCTCCACCTCCTGGGTTCAAGCAATTCTCCTGCCTCAGCCTCCCATGTAGCTGGGATTACAGGCGTGCGCCACCATGCCCAGCTAATTTTTGTGTTTTTTAGTAGAGATGGGGTTTCGCCATGTTGGCCACTCTGGTGTTGAACTCCTGACCTCATGATCTGCCCGCCTTGGCTTCCCAAAGTGCTGGGATTATGGACATGAGCTACGGCGCGCTTTTTTTTTTTTTTTTTTTTACACGGGGTCTCACTCTAGCCCAGGGTAGAGAGCAGCGGTGCCATTGTGGCATACTGCAGCCTCAACCTTGGCGTAAGCAATCCTCCCAACTCAGCTTCTCAGCTAGGACTGCAGATTTGTTCCACCACATCAAGCTAATTTTTAAATTTTTTGTAGAGATGGGGTCTCGATATGTTGCCTAGGCTGGTCTCAAAACTCCTGGGCTCAAGTGATCTTCTTGCTTTGGCTTCCTAAAGTGTTGAGATAACAGGTGTGAGCCACCAAGCTTAGCACCGAAACTTTGCTTTCTGATTGTTACTATTAGTGCCATGTCTAATACAAGCTGTTGCTAACTGAAGTAGTAGGTAAAAGTCTAGTTTTTAAATTCTAACTTTATTCTGTTTTTTGAGACAGTCTCACTCTGTTGCCCAGGCTGGAGTGAGTGGTGTGATTTCAGCTCACTGCAAACTCTGCCTCCTGGGTTCAAATGATTCCCATGCCTCAGCCTCCCAAGTAGCTGGGATTAAATGCATGTGCCACCACCCCTGGCTAATTTTTGTATTTTTAGTAAAGATGGGCTTTCATCATGTTGGCCAGGCTGGTCTCGAACTCCTGGCTTCATGTGATTTGTCCGCCTTGGCCTCCTAAAGTGCTGGGATTATAGGCGTGAGCTATCATGTCTGGCCTTAAATAATAACATTAAATTAAACTCTGGTCATTGTCCCTAAGCAGGATTTAAGGGTAACTGCTAGGAGTGAACCTAGCCTGTTTCTGTGACTGTCTGTCCTGTTTACACTGCTGCCATCTCACATGATTTAGATTGATTTCCAGGTTGTAGGTGGCCACATTTGGAGAGAATGACATTTATTCAATGAGGTTGACAGACAGCATGAAGTGGTTGCTTTCAAAATTTGGACTCTGATTTATTAACTCACATTTTGTTTTCTCTGAGCTGTTGTTTCACCTTGAATTTATTTAGCCTGCTATAGGAAGCTGGTGATTATACTTAGCAAGAAATAATTTCTTCTAAATTTAAAAAATTACTCAGAGAATATTACAAGTCTGCAGACAGTTACTTTTGTATCGTATCAATCTTGGAGTGTGAGGGCTGAGCATAGGAATTCCTTAAAAGCTCATCTGGGTGATTGCTATGAACTGACCAGGTTGCGAATCATTATAAGAGGATTAAAATGGGGCCAGGCCCCATGGCTCATGCTTACAGTTCCAGCACTTTGGGAGGCTGAGGTGGGAAGATCACCTGAGCCTGGAGGATCACCTGAGCCCAGGAGTTTGAGACCAGCCTGGGCAACAGAGTGAGACCTTGTCTCTACAAAAATTTAAAAATTTAGGCCAGGCATGGTGGCTTACGCCTGTAATCCCAGCACTTTCGGAGTCTGAGGGTGGTGGATCGCTTGAGCTCAGGAGTTTGAGACCAGCCTGGGCAATGTGGCAAAAACCCTGTCTCTGTAAAAAATATAAAAATAAGCCAAGAGTGGTGGTACATGCCTGGAAGACAGGAGGATTGCGTGAACCCCAGAGGTTGAGGCTGCAGTGAGCCGAGATCATGCCACTGCACTACAGCCTGGGTGACAAAGTAAGACCCTGTCTGAAAAAATTAGCTCCGTGTGGTGGTGCACACCTGCTGTCCTAGCTGGGAGGCTGAGTTGGAAGGATTGCTTAAGCCAGGATTGCTGCAGTGTGCTAATGATGCGCCACTGCTCTCCACTCTGGGCTGAGTAAGAATCTGTCCCAAAAAAAAAAAAAAGGCCAGGCACGGTGGCTTATTCCTGTAATCCCAGCATTTTGGGAGGCTGAGGTGGGCAGATCACCGGAGGTCAGGAGTTCAAGACCAGCTTGGCCAACGTGGCAAAGCCCCATCTCTACTAAAAATACAAAATTAGCCACGTGTGGTAGCTCATACCTGTAATCTCAGCTACTTGGGAGGCCGAGGCAGGAAAATCACTTGAATCTGGGAGGTAGAGGTTTCAGTGAGCCAAGATGGCATCACTGCACTCCAGCCTGGGCAGTAGAGTGAGATGCTGTCTTTGAAAAAAAAAAAAAAGACTAGGCATGGTGGTTCGTACCTATAATCCTAACGGTTTAGAAGGCCGAGGCAGGATTGATTGAGTCCAGGAGTTTGAAATAAGACTGGGTAACAAAGTGAGACCCCATCTCTACAGAAAAAATAGGCTGGGCGTGGTGGCTCATGCCTGTAATCTCAGCACTTTGGGAGGCCGAGGCAGGTGGATCACTTGAGCTCTGGAGTTTGAGACCAGCCTGGGCAACAAGGGCAAACCCTGTGTCCACAAAAAAACATAAAAATTAGCTGGACATGGTGGTGAGTGCTTATAGTCTCAGCTACTCCGGAAGCTGAGTGGGAGGGTGGCTTGAGCCTGGGAGGCGGAGGTTGCTGTCAGCTAAGATTGCGCCACTGCACTGTAGCCTGGATGACAGAGTGAGACCCCATCTCTAACTAAATGAATAAAATGCATAAATTATTATTATATGGTTAGAGTATAAATAAATTGGTATAACGGTTTCAGAAAGCAACCTAAGAATGTATAAATGGCTTTAATGACCATATTTTATCTGCTAATTCCACTTTGAGAATTTGACATAATTAATCACAAAAGCCTCTGTCTAAAGAGACTCCCAATGCTATTATATTAAACTAGCAAAAAAATTAGAAGCCACCTAAATGTACAACAATGTGGGGTTGGTTACATTATTCTGTAAGTGTTTGGTGAACACAAGGATACAGCAATTAATCATGCTTTTGAAGACTAGGGATGCATAAAAGTGCTCTCAAAGTAGTAAGCAGAAAAGATATCTTCTATGCTTGTCATTTGTCACAAATCAAAAGTATAAGATTTGTGGCAAGTTTGTAAAATGGAGATTAAAAGGAAACCAATGTTAATGGATTAGTGCTCTGTGAGTACTGGCAACTTTATCCTTCCCTATTTTCAGAATTGAACATGTATTATAATTGGAGAGAAAAACATTTTTTAAAAAGGATATAACTCAAGCTGATCAAATACGCTTTTATTTATTTATTTATTTTATTTTTTTTTTTTTTGAGACGGAGTTTCGCTCTTGTTTTCTGGTTTTGAGTGCAATGGCGCGATCTCGGCTCACCGCAACCTCCGCCTCC
>NW_016107749.1:1355327-1358496 GCF_001604975.1 Cebus imitator
GGGGTTTCACCATGTTGACCAGGATGGTCTCGATCTCTTGACCTCGTGATCCACCCGCCTCGGCCTCCCAAAGTGCTGGGATTACAGGCTTGAGCCACCGCGCCCGGCCCTCTTTTTTTTATTTTTTTTTTGACAGTCTTTTCTCTGTCGCCCAGGCTGGAGTGCAATGGCATGTTCTTGGCTCACTGCAATCTCTGCCTCTCAGGTTCAAGCAATTCTCCTGCCTCAGCCTCCCAAGTAGCTGAAGTAGCTGGGATTACAGGTGCCCATCACCATGCCTGGCTAATTTTTTGTATTTTTAGTAGAGATGGGTTTTCACCATGTTAGCTAGGCTGGTCTTCAACTCCTGACCTCAGGTGATTCACCCGCCTTGGCCTCCCAAGGTGTTGGGATTACAGGCATGAGCCACCACGCCCAGCCACTAATATGCTTTTAGAGCACAGCTTCTTTGGTTTTATCGATTTAACAGCTTGAGTTTGACCCCTAGAACATATGCAAACATGGTTTTGCTTTTATGCCTTTTGAATATATTTGGTAAGGCCTAGGACAGCCCCTTGTAGTGTAGAATCTGGTTATGCTACAGTAATTTTAAGGGGAATGTCTTCTGTCTTGCCACCAGGTAAAATACCTTTCCTTAATACAGAATGGCTGTTTCATTTCCTGTAACTGCATCTGACTGAACTTTTACAGGGGCAGTAGTAAGCTGTGTAAAATAGAGACATTATCGACTGAGAATCTATGTGGTTTGATCTACACTGTGTTTGTCTTGAGGGAGGGGACCCTTTAGGCTTCATCATTGCAAGAAAAAAAACACGTGTTGTCTTGCTCAAAGTGCTTGTGCTCTGGCCCAAACCCAGATTCTTGGAGGTGGTAGAAGGGCTCATTTACCTTTGTTTAAATAGTTTTGCTGGGAGGTGGAGGGCAGTTGGCTTGAGTGAATGTATCACTTCTTAAGGCATTCTTTTGTGTTTCTTGCTTTCAGATGGAAAGAACTCAAGTGGATCCAAGCGTTATAATCGCAAACGTGAACCTTCCTACCCCAAAAATGAAAGTTTTAGCAACCAGTCCCGTCGCTCCAGTTCACAGAAAAGCAAGACTTTTAACAAGATGCCTCCTCAAAGGGGCGGCGGCAGCACCAAACTCTTTAGCTCTTCTTTTAATGGTGGAAGACGAGATGAGGTATGGAATTGGAAAATGTCCTTTCTAGAACATAAACATGAGATTTGATCCCACTCCTGCCCCTCAGTTTATCAGTAGTTGAGGGGAACAAGAGGTGGAAGAATAGATAGAGGAGTCTTGAGTAGCTGAGACGGTTAACTAGATTTGAAACCTTGCCTCCTTTTTTCCCCTGAAGATTATGAAACTTTCCTTGGAGGAAGAAAAATTTTCTTTTTTTTCTTTTTTTTTTTTTTTTTTTTTTTTTTTTTTTGAGACGGAGTCTCGCTCTTGTTACCCAGGCTGGAGTGCAATGGCGCAATCTCGGCTCACCGCAACCTCCGCCTCCTGGGTTCAGGCAGTTCTCCTGCCTCAGCCTCCTGAGTAGCTGGGATTACAGGCACTTGCCACCATGCCCAGCTAATTTTTTGTATTTTTAGTAGAGACGGGGTTTCACCATGTTGACCAGGATGGTCTCGATCTCTTGACCTCGTGATCCACCTGCCTCGGCCTCCCAAAGTGCTGGGATTACAGGCTTGAGCCACCGCGCCTGGCCGGAAAGTTTTCTTTATGGCAAATTTGGGGTTCCTTAATTTGTATGTTCCTTTCATTATCACTCTTGAATTATAGATACCTTTTGGAATATTAAGGTAATAAAATGATATTAATGTCATTTGCCTTTGTAATCATCTAGCAAAGTGTAAAATGCCTATATCCATAGTCTCAATTTTTTTTTTTTAGGAGTTTCTTAGCTATGCTTCTGTAAGTGCAAGGGTGTTCACTGCTGGGTTTGTAGTTGCAAAATTTGGGAAATAACCTAAATGCTTATCAACAAGAGACTGGCAGAGTATGTTGCATAATATGTAATTATTATAGAATAAGACAGATTAAACAAATGTAGACCAAGGGAAGTAAAGGGATAGAGAAACAAGACAGTTTTGAGGCAAAGCAAGTAGGCTACCATGTGTGGAGGAAGAGAGGCAGGAAATGTACCTAAAGACTAGGAAAGGGATCAGATCAGGTGGTGCTTTGAAGGAGTTTGACTTTTGTTCAGAGAGATGGGAAGCCATTGAAAGGTTTAATGAGAAAAGTAAGGTAATCTGATTTGGAGTTTTAAGGGGAAGAGTGGAAGCAGGAAGACTAGTAAAGAGGCTACAAAGATATTTTTGGTGAGAGGATGGAAGCTTTGAAAGAGGGTGAGTGATGGAGGTGGTGAGAAATGTTAAGATTTGAGACATTACTTGCAGGTAGAGCCAAGACTTTTTGTTAGATGTGGGGTCTGAGCAGAGAAAAGGATGAGTAATGTTTTTGGCATAAGCCCAATTCAGGTGCCTTTTGCTGGAATGGAGAACATTCTTTCCAGAAGAGCACAAAGTTTTTTTGGGAGAGGGGATAGGGTTGAGATAAAGAACTTCAGTTTGGAAATATTATATGTACACTGAAATTCCTATTTGATAAATATAAGCAGAATATAAATAGAGGTTTGTAGTTCACTACGAATCAGCAGTCAAGGAAGAGACTGAGGTTAGAGAGCTTTCAGCATACAGTTGGTGCTTAAAGCTGTGGAACTAAGTGAGGTAGATTAAGGAGTGAGTGTTGCAAAAATGGATTAGGTTCAAGAACCGAATAAGTTCTTGAGTCTGGATAAGAGACTAGCAAAAGAGAGCATGGTCAGGGCGGAAGGAAGAGAGCTGAAAGGCATTGCAGGATGTCGTCAGTTTTGTCAAGTGCTGCTGATAGGCTGAGTATGAATAGGACTGAAAATTGACCATTCGATTTGAAAATGTGAAGGTAGTTGTTTGGCCTTGAGTTGCTTTGGTGGAGTGTTGAAGACAAAAACCTGGCATCTAGATTGGAGAGCATGAGAGGGTAGGAAGAAGAAACAGCAAGTATAGACAGTACTTTTTAGTGGTTTTGCTTAAAAGGGAGAGGGATATGAGGCAGTGCTTGAAGGGAATGTGAGCTTGAGGGTTGTTTTTTTTTTTTTTTTTTTTAACCCAATGTAAATGGTTCT
>NW_016107749.1:1359239-1366896 GCF_001604975.1 Cebus imitator
AGTAGCTGGGATTACAGGCACCCGCCACCACGTCTGGCTATTTTTTTTGTATTTTTAGTAGAGATGGGGTTTCGCCATGTTGGCCAGGCTGGTTTCGAACTCCTGACTTCAGGTGATCTGCCCGCCGTGGCCTCCCAAAGTGCTGGGATTATAGGTGTAAGCCACTGTGCCCAGCTGCATGAGGGATTTTAAGATTAGGGAAATTATAGCATGTCTGTGCTCATGGGAGGGTTCTGGTGAGAGGGAAAGCGATGCAGGGGAAAGGGAGAGAATTGCTGAGCAGTGTCCTTGAGTCTTTGAGATCTAGTGTGAAGTGGAGCAGTTGGCTTTGATAGGAACTCTGCCAGTTCATCCCCAGTAACAAAAGGAAGGCCTGGTGGCGGAGGTGGGGTCGGAGGCAGTTGGAATTCTTTTTTGATTGTTCTAATTTTCTCAATGGAAGACGTAAGGGGAGCCGAAGGGAGGTTTGGAAACGTGAGGAGTGAAGGAGTTGTCTGGGAAAATGAGAGATGAATGGACTGCAGAAGTGTACTAGGATTGCAGTACTACTAGGCAGCATGAGGGTCTACTATGGTGAGGCTGATCAGTGTGGTTGTGTTTGTTAGCCCTGTTTGTCTGCTCCAGGGCTGATGTGGAATAGGCCAAGAGTTGAATTAATCAGGGGAAGGTTTTGCCAGGTGCATACAGAAGATGTATGAAGAAGTAGGTGGTGGGACGGGGCATGGTGGCTCATGCCTGTAATCCCAGCACTTTGGGAGGTCGTGGTGGGCGGATCATGAGGTCAGGAGTTCGAGACCAACCTGGTCAATGTGGTGAAACCCTGTCTCTACTAAAAATACAAAAATTAGCCGGGTGTGGTGGTAGACACCTGTAATCCCAGCTACTCGGGAGGCTGAGGCAGGAGAATCGCTTGAACCCGGGAGACAGAGGTTGCAGGGAGCTGATAGCGCGTCACTGCACTCCAGTTTGGGCGACAGAGCAAGACTCTGTCCCAAAACATAAAATTTAAAAAAGGAAGTGGGCAGTGGACCATAGGATCTAAGCCAAATCTGACAGGTTGGATCATTGATTTGGAGATCCTAGTGGGGGTAAAGAATTGACGGAGTCAGGACTAAACCTCGGGAAGGAGTGTATTCCTGGTTGAACAAGAGAATGCTCAAAGTTAATATGGTAGAAGAGGTCGTGGTTGTCAGCATAGTCTAGACTGTAGAACACACCTGTCTAATAGGATAACAGGCCACGTATGTAATCTTACATTTTCTTTTTTTTTTTTTTTTTTTTTTTTTTTTTTTTTTTGAGACAGAGTTTCGCTCTTGTTACCCAGGCTGGAGTGCAATGGTGCGATCTCGGCTCACTGCAACCTCCGCCTCCTGGGTTCAGGCAATTCTCCTGCCTCAGCCTCCCGAGTAGCTGGGATTACAGGCACGCACCACCATGCCCAGCTAATTTTTTGTATTTTTAGTAGAGATGGGGTTTCACCATGTTGACCAGGATGGTCTGGATCTCTTGACCTTGTGATCCACCCGCCTCGGCCTCCCAAAGTGCTGGGATTACAGGCGTGAGCCACCGCGCCCGGCCGTAATCTTACATTTTCTAGTTGCCTGCACTAAAGAAGTTAAAAAAGAAGTCAATTTTAATGTATTTAATTCACTATATCTAAAATGTAAGTTTACTACATGGTACAGCCACATTTTAAGTGCTTAGTAGCTATATCTAGCTAGTGGCTGCTGTATTGGACATTACAGTCTAGAAGGAAAACCCATGGGTATGGGTGGCTGAGATGGGAGGGGCAAGCTAATTGGAAGAGAGGAGGTCAAGTACCTGGAGTTTAGGGTATTGGGAGGATAATCAGGAAATATGAGTGGTGTCCGAGAAAGTGACAGTGGCCAGTTAGGACAACCTGAAGATGATAGAAGGTTGAGAATGTGGAGGATTTTGTTGACTGAGCGTAAGCTCTTAGATCTAAGTTAGGGGCACTGAGTGTGGAAGACTGATCAGGGAGATACCAGAGCCATGTGGAGATGAAAAGTAAGGGATGACCTGGAAGTCTTGGGCTTCCCATATTGGACAGACATAAACAGAATGTGGTGTTACCTTTAAGCTTGATTGTTAATATAAGCAAGGAAGTTATCTGACTGTATGGTATACCACCAGTTGTATTAAATTAAAATTTTTTTTTTTTTGAGACAGAGTCTTGCTGTGTCCCCCAGGCTGGAGTGCAGTAGTGCGATATCAGCTCACTGTAACCTCCGCCTCCTGGGTTCAGGCAATTCTCCTGCCTCAGCCTCCCGAGTAGCCGGGATCACAGGCGCCCACCATGGTGCCCAGCTAATTTTTGTATTTTTAGCAGAGATGGGGTTTCACCATATTGGCCACGCTGATCTTGAACTCCTAACCTTGTGATCCGCCCACCTCGGCCTCCCAAAGTGCTGGGATTACAGGCGTGAGCCACCACGACCTAATTAATTATTTTTAATTTATTATTTTTGAGACAGGGTCTGCTGTGTCACCAAGGCTGGAGTGCAGTGGCATGATTGTGGCTCACTGCAGCCTTGACCTACTGGGCTCAAATCATCCGCCTACCTCAGCCTTCCAGGTAGCTGGGACTATAGGCATGTACCACTAAGCCTGGCTAATTTTTCAATTTTTTGTAGAGACATAGTATCCCTGTGTTGCCCAGGTTGATCTCAAACTGCTTGTTTCAAATGATCCTCCCTTCTTGGCCTCCTAAAGCACTGGGATTACAGATGTGAGCCACTGTGCCCATCCTAATTTTTTTTTTTTTTTTTTTTTTTTTGAGACAGAGTCTTGCTCTGTCACCAAGGCTGGAGTGCAGTGGCACGATCTCGGCTTACTGCAACCTCTGCCTCCTGGGTTTAAGCAATTCTCCTTTGTGTCATCCTCCTGAATAGCTGGGATTACAGGTGCATGCCACATACCCAGCTAATTTTTGTATTTTTAGTAGAGATGGGGTTTCACCATGTAGACCAGGCTGGTCTCAAACTCCTGACCTTGTGATCTGCCCGCCTCGGCCTCCCAAAGTGCTGGGATTACAGGCAGGAGTCACTGCACCCGGCTGCCCATCCTGATTTTATTTTTAAATTTTAGATTTTATTTTTCAGACACAGAGTCTTATTATGTCCCAGGCTGGAGTGCAGTGGCTATTCACATGTATGATCATAGTGCACTGCAACATTGAATTCCTGGGCTCAAGTGATCCTCTTCAGCCTCCTGAGTGGCTGAGACTGCAGGTGTGCACTACCATGCCTGGCTTTGTATTTATTTATTTTTCTTTTTTTTCAAAGATGGGGTTTCACCATGATGGCCAGGCTGGTCTTGAACTCCTGACCTCAGGTGATCCACCCACCTCGGCCTCCCAAAGTGCTAAGATTACAGGCGTGAGCCACTGCGCCTGGCCTGCATTTATTTTTAAAGATTGTATTAGTCCATTCTCTCTTTCCTATTGAGAGCTACCTGAGACTGGGTAATTTATAAAGAAGAGAAGTTTAATTGACTCATAGTTCTGCAGGCTGTACAGGAAGCATGACTGGGGAGGCCTCAGGAAACTTACAATTATGGCAGAAGGCGAAGGGGAAGCAGGCACATCTTACATGGCAAGAGGAGGACGAAGAGAGCAGAAGATAAGAGGAAGTGCTACATCCTTTTTTTTTTTTTTTTTAAAGACAGAATCTTGTTCTGTCACCAGGCTGGAGTGCAATGGCATGGTCTTGGCTCACTGCAACCTCTGCCTCCTGAGTTCAAACAATTCTCCTGCTTCAGCTTCCCGAGTAGCTGGGACTACAGGTGTGTGCCACCATGCCCAGCTAATTTTTGTATTTTTAGTAGAGATGGGGTTTCACCATGTTGGCCAGATGGTCTCGATCTCTTGACCTTGTGATCAGCCCGCCTTGGCCTCCCAAAGTGCTGGGATTACAGGCGTGAGCCACTGCGCCCAGCTACATACTTGTAAACAACCAGATCTCCTGAGAACTCACTGTCATGAGAACAGGAAGGGGGAAGTCTGCCCCATGATCTAATCACCTCACTAGACCCCTCCACCAACACTGGGGATTACAATTCTACACAAGATTTGGGAGGGAACACAAATCCAAACCATATCAAAGGTCATGTACCATGATTCTGTATGCATAGAATATCTCAGAGAATATGTTAATTTCCTCTGGAAGAGAAATTGCGTTTCACCATATCCCTTTTTGTATTCTTTGTATTCTTTTTGTTTTTGAGACAGAGTCTCACTCTGTCACCAGGCTGGAGTGCAGTGGCACACAATCTGTCTCCTGGGTTCAAGCGATTCTCCTGCCTCAGCTTCTCGAGTAGCTGGGACTACAGGTGTGTGCCACCACGCCCAGCTAATTTTTATATTTTTAGTAGAGACAGGGTTTCACCATGTTGGTCTTGATCTCTTGACCTTATGGTCTGCCCTCCTTGGCCTCCCAAAGTGCTGGATTACAGGCATAAGCCCCCATGTCTTTGGATTATTTACTGTGTATTTGCAAGTGCTGCTTACCAAAAATCTTCAAATTTGACTAAGCAGCAAAAACCTTAAATTTGCATTTTCTTTGATTCAATATTTCCTCTGTACATTCAAAAGAAATAATTGTAGGTACTCAAATATTTGTGCATAAAGAATGTGTCCAAGGCCAGGCATGATGGCTCATGCCTGTAATCCCAGTACTTTGGGAGGCCAAGGCCCATGAATTACAAGGTCAGGCGTTCAAGACCAGCCTGGCCAAGATGGTGAAGCCCGGTCTCCACTAGAAATACAAAAATTAGCCAGGTGTGGTGGCGGGTACCTGTAATCCCAGATACTGCTACTCAGGAGGCTGAGGCAGAGAATTGCGTGAACTGATCATTGCGCCACTGCACTCCAGCCTGGGTGACAGAACGAGACTCTGTCTCAAAAAATAAAAACAAAATAAAAATTAAAAATGTGCTTATCACTGCATTATTTTGAAACAGTGGAAAAGCTGCAAACAATCTGTATCATACAGTAGGGCAGTAAACTATGGTATACTCATATAATGCAATGGTATGCAGCTATTTGAAGTGACTAACGAAGTATTTATAACATTAAGTGGGAAAGTGGAGCTGGGAAATGCCCCAGCTGACTTCCATTTGTTTTACTGCAATTTGAGAACGTCCAGAGGACTGAGATGCACCTTGCCATGGTTTCCTCCACATCTTCGCTTGCAGTGGTGTTTCTCGTATGGTTTCTTGGCTACCTTATGAACTGTTTCTGAATCTGCTGATTGCGTTTATTTCTGGACACAGAGCTAGTCTGCCCACATGTTCCAGTTCTGTCAGTTTTAATTAGCAGTGAATAACTGTGTCTTAGATGGGAGGTCTGGTAGGATCTAGAACCTGGGTCAGCAGTTCTGCCTGCAAGCCATCTCCAGAGTGTGGCTACACAGACTTGCGTTGCCAGAAGCAGACCAAAGAACAAATAGTTAACAAGAGTGAAGGTGTTGGAGTCCTATGGGACTGTTGAAAAGATTAATCCAGCTAAGTAAATTTTTGTGATTAAAAATAGCTAGAGATGTTCTTGCTGGGTTTTGTCATTGAATGGTTAATTGTCACTTAGCAGGGCAGATTAAACAGTTTAATCCTATTGTAAAGGCTCTTTTTCCCCTCATCACTTCTGTTCACTCTTGGATAGGCTTTTTGTATTACTCCCTCCCAGGATGACTTTTTTGCTTTAAGCCTGTTTTATTTAATTTTTTTAAAAAAGGAATAAAAGAATGGCTACTCCATATACAAAGCCTATTTAGTTACTATTTTAAGCCTGGTGGCTCACGCCTGTAATCCCAGCACTTTGGGAGGCTGAGGAGGCTGGATCAGGAGTTCAAGACCAGCCTGGCTAACATGGTGAAACCCCATCTCTACTAAAAGTACAAATATTAGTTGGGAGTGGTGGCGGCTCCCTGTAGTCCAGCTACTCTGGAGGCTGAGGCAGGAAAATTGAACTCGGGAGGCTGAGGTTGCAGTGAGCTGAGATCATGCCATTGCACTCTAGCCTGGGTGACGGAGCGAGACGCTATCTCAAAAAAAATTTAAGTTTTATGGAAGGAGGAGTTTCTTTGGGTTTCTGCTATAAATCAGTGTCATCTTAATCTGAAATACTAATTCATTCTCATTCTCTCTAGGTAGCAGAGGCTCAACGGGCAGAGTTTAGCCCTGCCCAGTTCTCTGGTCCTAAGAAGATCAACCTGAACCACTTGTTGAATTTCACTTTTGAACCCCGTGGCCAGATGGGTCACTTTGAAGGCAGTGGACATGGTAGCTGGGGAAAAAGGAACAAGTGGGGACATAAGCCTTTTAACAAGGAACTCTTTTTACAGGCCAAGTGAGTATTCTCTACCTCGGAGGAAAAGGAAAGTGGGCCTCTCTGGATAGCTGTGGTGCTGCTGTGAGGAGGCTTTCTTTTTCTTTTTCTTTTCTTTTTTTTAAGACTAGTCAAGTGCAGTAGTGAGAAGGAGGGAAGGGGTAGAACAAGGAGTTCGATCTGTAACTGACTGTGAACAATCAATTGAGATAACTCACTACCTTCGGACCAGCCAGAGGCTTTCTTTACACTATTTAGTGTGAGAGAAGCAGAAAGGGAATTGGTCTAGTTCTTTTACTCTTCACCACCAACCCCTGCTTCCTTTCTTTTACCCACCTTCCAGGTGGATGTTCTCGGTACTTAATATAACGCTTAAATAACTGTGTTAGTATAATGATGAGGTAGAAAGTATTTGGAGTTGGAAGAGGAAATTTGAGAGCCAGTGGAATGACAGGCTATAGTGCTTGGCATACATTTGCTCAAATACGATCCCCCTTTTTTTTTTTTTTTTTTTTTTTTGTTTGTGGCCTTAGTCATAATTTAAGATTTGACCTTGCATCTAGACTGAAGTAACCGTTTTGTCCTTTCTATGAACTGGTTTCAAATGATTGAGTAATAACACTTTTTTTTTTTTTTTGAGACAGAGTCTTGCTTTGTCCCCGAGGCTGGAGTGCAGTGGCATGATCTCGGCTCACTGCAACCTCTGCCTCTCGGGTTCAACCGACTCTCCTGCCTCAGCCCAAGTAACTGGGATTACAGGTGCCGACCACCGCACCCAGCTTATTTATTTACTTATTTTTTGAGATGGAGTCTTGCTTTATCACCTAGTTGGGACTACAGGCGAGTGCCACCATGCCCGGCCAGTTTTTTTTGTAGTTTTAGTAGAGACAGGTTTCACTGTGTTAGCCAGGATGGTCTCAGTCTCCTGACCTCGTGATCCACCCACCTTAGCCTCCCAAAGTGCTGGGATTACAGGCATGTGCCACTGTTCCCGGCCTAACTTTGTATATTTAGTAGAGATGGGGTTTCAGCGTGTTGCCCAGACTGGTCTCTAACTCCTGAACTCAAGTGATCCACCCGCCTTGGCCTCCCAAAGTGCTGGGATTACAGGCATGAGGCATTGTACCTGGCTGAGAACAGTCTTTTCAACTACCTTGAAGACTAGGCATTTTCTGGGTTCTAAGGGGTGAGAGAGGAAATCTGGCTTACTGCTGTTTGATGGAGTCACAGTCCAGGTTAATTTTAGTTCAAGGATGCCTTCAGGGAATTTGACTCGACTTGGAAGCAGAAGAAAACAGTTCATGGGTTTAGACT
>NW_016107749.1:1368996-1371374 GCF_001604975.1 Cebus imitator
ATCTCGGCTCACAGCAACCTCCGCCTCCTGGGTTCAGGCAATTCTCCTGCCTCAGCCTCCTGAGTAGCTGGGATTACAGGCACGCGCCACCATGCCCAGCTAATTTTTTGTATTTTTTTAGTAGAGATGGGGTTTCACCGTGCTGACCAGGATGGTCTCGATCTCTTGACCTCGTGATCCACCCGCCTCGGCCTCCCAAAGTGCTGGGATTACAGGCTTGAGCCACCACGCCCGGCCTCTTTCTTCTTTCTTTTTTTCTTTCCCTCCCTCCCTCCCTCCCTGCTTCCTTCCTTCCTTTCTTTTTCTTCTTTCCTTTCTTTTTTTCTTTTTGAGACAGTCTTGCTCTGTTGCCCCACTGCAGTGCAGTGGCGCGACGTGATGTTGGCTCACTGTAACCTCCACCTCCTGGGTTCAAGTGATTCTCTTGCCTCAGCCTCCCGAGTAGCTGGAATTACAGGCGTGTGCCACTATGCCTGGCTAATTTTTATATTTTTAGTAGAGACAGGGTTCCACACTGTGTTGTCCAGGCCAGTCTCAAAGGCCTAGCCTCAAATGATCCACACATCTTGGCCTCCCAAAGTGCTGGGATTACAGGCGTGAGTCAATGTGCCCGGCCCTAGCTGCACTTTCAAAGCCACTATGGTGTTTTCTATTGAAGCTATAAACTCTAGGTATCCCCTTGTTGATCCTAATAGGGTATCTGTTGAAGAATAATAATTTCAAAATGATAGGCACTTTTTTTTTGATGAGCAGGGGCTTTTGACCCCAAAGCTTGAACTCTGACTACTGTGAAAATGTATAAAATCATCTGAGAATGACATAGAAGGCATAAAAACTTAAGTTTTATTTTTTTAAAAAAATATTGGCACACAAAGAAGTATTTTTAATGCGTTTTCTGTTGGAAATTACTGGTAAATTACTTCTTTACTTCTAAACCCTTTATAGACCTTTATGCATACATTTTTTTTTTTTTTTGAGATGGAATCTCGCTCTGTCACCCAGGCTGGAGTGCCACAGCCCAATCTCAGCTCACTGCAACTCCACCTCCCGGGTTTAAGCAATTCTCCTACCTCAGCCTCCTGAGTAGCTGGGATTACAGGCATCTGCCACCATGCCCAGCTAATTTTTGTATTTTTAGTAGAGATGGGGTTTCACCATGTTGGCCAGGCTGGTCTCAAACTCCTGACCACAGGTGATCCACTCGCCTTAGCCTCCCAAAGTGCTGGGATTACAGGTGTGAGCTATGGTGCCCCACCAACCATTTAATGTTGGTGTTACTGGTTGGTTTGTTCTTTTTTTTTTCTTTTTTGAGATGGAGTTTCACTCTTTTCACCCAAACTGGAGTGCAACGGCGCTATCTCAGGCCAGGCTGGTCTTAAACTTCTGACCTCAGACGATCTGCCTGCCTTGGCCTCCCAAAGTGCTGGGATTACAGGCATGAGCCACCACTCCTGGCTGCATACATATTACATCTTTTTTGTAAACGGGAATATAGTGATTTGTCATTTTAAAAATTTTAATGTAGAACCCCCAAAATACCTGTTGTGTATTATTATATTGAGTCATTATTATGGTTTCCTTAATGATTTGCTTGAAGAGCTGTCATATATGTACTACATTGTTAAACAATTTTTAGAAGATGTATTGCATATAAGGATGTATGGGGATGGGATGAGAGAGTAGAGGCTTATAACTTTGACAGTCCCTAATCAATTCTGCAAGTAGTGAACCCTGTGGTGGCATTTTGTTTCAGCGCATTTGCAGCCATGAAGTGCCATCTTGCCCAATATGCCTCTATCCACCTACTGCAGCCAAGATAACCCGTTGTGGACACATCTTCTGCTGGGCATGCATCCTGCACTATCTTTCACTGAGTGAGAAGGCCTGGAGTAAATGCCCTATCTGTTACAGTTCTGTGCATAAGAAGGATCTCAAGAGGTGAGATTGAGACATTTACTAGATTCGATCCCAGTCTGTTCACTCTTTGCCCTGCTACATATAAGTGTCCATGTTTCAGCGTTGTTGCCACAGAGTCACGTCAATATGTTGTTGGTGATACCATTACGATGCAGCTGATGAAGAGGGAGAAAGGGGTGTTGGTGGCTTTGCCCAAATCCAAATGGATGAATGTAGACCATCCCATTCATCTAGGAGGTGAGTTCTTTAAATTTTGGGGCAAATAATCCTGGGTACATCCTTTAAGGTGATTGAATGTATCTAAGTGTCAGAAAGTTAAGTCTTTGGGCAAGGCTTAAGCCCAAGGCTTAAACCCAAGCATTCTGGTAGGTTAGGATGGAGTTTGTAGAGGGTAGATTAACTCTCGGTTTCAGAGTTTTGTATGTATTGTTTAATGTATACATCTTTTTTTTTTTTTTTTT
>NW_016107749.1:1371544-1372997 GCF_001604975.1 Cebus imitator
GCCTCCTGAGTAGCTGGGATTATAGGCATGCACCACCATGCCCAGCTAATTTTTTGTATTTTTAGTAGAGACGGGGTTTCACCATGTTGACCAGGATGGTCTCGATCTCTTGACCTTGTGCTCCACCCGCCTCGGCCTCCCAAAGTGCTGGGATTACAGGCTTGAGCCACCGCGCCCGGCCTAATGTATACATCTTAATTTCTCATTTTACAAGGTTTTACTAGGTAGTGTCTTTCACTGTGCCCAGTCTTAGGGGGTTTGTAGTCAGCTAGTCTTGGTGCCTGTCATCAAGAAATTCAATAGTAGTCTGATAGAAGAGACAGACTGGTAGACAAGCCATTAGGATAAAGAGTGTGATAAGTGCTCACAATGAGTGCCAGAGATGTATATTCCCTGTGTTTCACGCAGAAGTGAGCATTTGATTAAAATAGCATTTCAGTCTCTGGGGAAAAGATAGATTTCTCAATAAATGGTATTGAAACAATTGATTCGCTGGGCATGGTGGCTTACGTCTGTAATCCACGCACTTTGGAGGCCAAGGCGGGCGGATCACCTGAGGTCGGGAGGGAGTTTAAGACCAGCCTGACCAACATGGTGAAACCCTGTCTTTAAAAACAAAACAAAACAAAAAGTTAAGAAGAAACAATTGATTTTTCTTAAGGAAAAAGTAAAATTAGGCTCCTATTTTATAACATTCATAAAATTAATTCCACATGGATTGAAGAAGTAAATGTAAAAAATTCAAAAGTTTTAAACCTTTTATTTAAAAGAAAATATAGGATAATTTCTTTATAAATCCTCAGATGTGTATCTGTCTGAAAGATTGTGTGTTCTCATTTGGGTGGTAAATATATGTGTGTAATATTTTTTTCCTAGTGACTTTGACTGCTTAAATGTTTGACAACTTAAAACATTAAAAATGTGTAATGGGCTGGGCGTGGTGGCTCACACCTGTAATCCCAGCACTTTGGGAGGCCAACGCAGGCGAATCATGAAGTAAGGAGTTCGAGCCCAGCCTGGCCAACATGGTGAAACCCCATCTCTACTAAAAATACAAAAATTAGCCGGGTGTGGTGGCACATGCCTGTAATGCCAGCTACATGGGAGGCTGAGACAGGAGAATCGCTTGAATCGGGGTCGGAGGTTGTGGTGAGCCGAGATGGCACCGCTGCACTCTATCCTGGTGACAGAGTGAGAATCATCTTAAAAAAAAAAAAATTATTAAAAAAAAAATCCTCAGAGGCCGGGCGCGGTGGCTCAAGCCTGTAATCCCAGCACTTTGGGAGGCCGAGGCGGGTGGATCACGAGGTCAAGAGATGGAGACCATCCTGGTCAAGATGGTGAAACCCCGTCTCTACTAAAAATACAAAACATTAGCTGGGCATGGTGGCGCATGCCTGTAATCCCAGCTACTCAGGAGGCTGAGGCAGGAGAATTGCCTGAACCCAGGAGG
>NW_016107749.1:1373835-1378782 GCF_001604975.1 Cebus imitator
GATCACCTGTGGTCAGGAGTTCGAGACCAGCCTGGCCAACATGGTGAAACCCCATCTCTACTAAAAATACAAAAATTAGCTGGGCATGGTGGCAGATGCCTGTAATCCCAGCTACTCAGGAGGCTGAGGCAGGAGAATGGCTTAAACCTGGGAGGTGGAGGTTGCAATGAGCTGAGATTATGCCACTGCACTCAGCCTGGGTGACAGAGCAAGACTGCATCTGAAAAAAATAAAAAAGTAAGTAAGTAAATAAATGATGGCTCAGCGCAGTGGCTCACGCTTGTAATCCCAGTACTTTTGGAGGCTGAGATAGGAAGATCGCTTGAGTTTAGAAGTTCAAGACCAGCCTAGCAACATAGCAAGACTTCCTCTCTGCTAGACGTAAAAATACCATCCTGGCTAACGTGGTTAAACCCTGTCTCTAGTAAAAATGCAAAAAATTAGCTGGGATTACAGGTGTGAGCCACCGTTCCCTTCCAGTTTGAGGGTTTTGGGTATTACATACAATGCTGTAATTAATAAACATTGTGTGACTAAAGTCTTGATTGCATCTCTGGTTTTCTTGTTTCCTGTATTAAGAGCAGAGCTATGGACCTTATTTTAAGACCATTGTTATATTATTTTCTAGGAAATTATGCTAAATTACCCATTTTCACCCCCAGAGAAAAAGCTGTATTTGAAAGTTCCTATTTAGCTACACTGTAGTGAGCTTTGAGTGTTGCATTTCTTTGATCTTGCTGGTGTTCTTATAGATGAACAGCACAGCCAGTACTCTAAGTTGCTGCTGGCCACTAAGGAGCAGGTGCTGCACCGGGTAGTTCTGGAGGAGAAAGTAGCACTAGAGCAGCAACTGGCAGAGGAGAAGCACACTTCCGAGTCCTGCTTTATTGAGGCAGCTATCCAGGAGCTCAAGGTAAGAGGATGCATTGGAGACGCTAAACCTTTTCACTGTCGGGGGTCTCCGGTTAAAACTAGAAATGCTAAACCTTTTTACTCTGTCGTGGGTGAGTGGATGGTCACTGGGAATAAGTTACTTCCATCCCACGTTTAAGACCACATTAAGACAATAAGCACACATTCCACATTAAGACAAGCAGAGAATGGCTAAAAAAGCCAATTTGTTTTGGGCTTTGGTGATGGGAGAGAAGGTTTAACCTAGGGCTTTTAAAGCTCTTTCTAGAGCTAAAAGGAACAAGTCAAAATGATTTTATAACTAATTGTGACAGTGGAGTTTTTTAGATAAGCTAGGTTCTTAAAGGAAAGTAGAGGTTTTTGCTTTCTGAGAAAATACTTAGATTTTATTCTAGAGGTATTTTAAGATAAATTTTGGGCTGGGCGTGGTGGCTCACGCCTATAATCCCAGCACTTTGGGAAGCCAAGGTGGGCAGATCACGAGGTCAGCAGTTCCAGACAAGACTGGCCAACATTGTGAAACCCCGTCTCTACTAAAAATACAAAAATTAGCTGGGTGTGGTGGTGGGTATTTGAATTTCTGGCTTTTTGACTCCCCAGGTCTCTTTTGGTCAGAGTCCTGTATATTTAACTTTTGCTTTCTTTCTATAATACATCGCTGCCATATTTATCCAAATGGCATTATAGGCATAAGAAAGGCAACATAGAATTAGAGCTGTCCAGGCTGAGGTGGGGTTAGCTAAACCCCTCCTACTGCTCTGGGCCTTTGTCTGAGCATAGTTTGTAAAAAGTAGGTTCTTAGATTTTTTTTTCTGGAAGCTTTTGTATGGTGTTTTCAGTGTCAGATTCTTCTTCCTTTCTGTTTTTAACTTTTAAGTTCAGGGGTACAAATGTAGGTTGTTACATAGGTAAACCTGTGTCATACAGATTATTTCACCCAGGTATTAAGCCTAGTACCCATTTGTTGTTTTTCCTGAACCTCCCTTCTCCCACTCCCCACCCTCTGATAGGCCTCATTGTGTGTTCCACACTACGTGTCCATGTGTTCTCATCATTTAGCTCCCACTTAGAATTGAGAACATGCAATATTTGGTTTTCTTTTTCTTTTTTTTTTTCTTTTTAGACAGCGTAGCTCTCTTGCCCAGGCTGGAGTGCAGTGGTGCAGTCTTGGCTTACTGCAACCTCTGCCTCCCAGGTTCAAACAGTTCTCATGCCTCAGCCTCCTGAGTAGCTGGGATTACATTACATGGTATGCACCACCATGCCTGGCTAATTTATTTTATATTTTTAGTAGAGACAGGGTTTCACCATGTTGGCCAGGTTGATCTCGAACTCCTGGCCTCAAGTGACCCAACCCCCCTCAGCCCCCCACAGTGCTGGGATTTACAGGCTTGAGTTACTGTACTTGGTCGGTATTTGGTTTTCTCTTCCTGTGGTGGTTTGCTAAGGATAATGGCTACCAGCTCCATCCATGTCCATGCAAAGGACATGATCTCATTCCTTTTTATTGCTGCATATTATTCCATGGTGTATGTGCACCAGATTTTCTTTATCCAGTTGATCATTGATGGGCATATAGGTTGATTTTATGTCTTTGCTATTGTGAATGGTGCTGCAGTGAACATACATGTGCATATGATATTTTTTTTTTTTTTTTTTTGAGATGGAGTTTCGTTCTGTCGCCCAGGCTGGAGTGCAGTGGCGCGATCTTGGCTTACAGCAGTCTCCGCCTCCCAGCTTCAAGTGATTGTCCTGACACAGCCTGTCAAGTAGCCGGGATTACAGGCAGTCGCTGTCACACCCGGTTAATTTTTAATTTTTTATTTTTTTGAGACGGTGTCTCCCTCTCTTGACCAGGCTGGAGTGCAGTGTCACGATCTTGGCTCACCACAACCTCTGCCTCTTGGGTTCAAGCGATTCTCCTGCCTCAGCCTTCCAAGTAGCTGGGGTTACAGGCACTTACCACCATGCCTAGCTAATTTTTGTATTTTTAGTAGAGACGGAATTTCACCATGTTGCCCAGGCTAGTCTGGAACTCTTGGCCTCAAGGGATCCACCCACCTCGGGCTCCCAAAGTGCAGGGATTACAGGCGTGAGCCACTGTGCCTGGCTGTATCTTTACAGCAGAATGATTTATATTCCTTTGGGTATATACCCAGTAATTGGATTGCTGGGTGGAATGGTATTTACATCTTAGGTCTTTGAGGAATCACCACACTGTCTTCCACAATGGCTGAACTGATTTATACTCCCCAGTGTCAGATTCTAAGCAGAATGCAATTCTTAGTGGATATTGCATACTTTTTGCTTCTTGTTTCCCTCAAAGTTAAGATGTTTAAGCACCTAACTCCTTCCCATTGGGTCTCACTGCCTTTTAACTTTTGGTCCTGTTGAGAGGCCATTCTAAGCCCTTGCCCTTCAAGCCAAGTATATTTCTGGAAACTTAACTTTCTCTGGTGTTCTCTCTGGCGGTGTTAGACTCGGGAAGAGGCTCTGTCAGGATTGGCTGGAAGCAGAGGGGAGGTCACTGGTGATGTGTCTGCCCTGGAACAACTGGTGCTGATGGCTCCCTTGGCGAAGGAGTCTGTTTTTCAACCCAGGAAGGTTAGTGTGTCCCTGTTACTAAGTGGCTGCCATTCCTCAAATGCTGCCATGAGGCATTACTGTGAGATCTAAACCTTCTCAGAAGAAGAGGGGACAATAAGTATTTTCTGTGTGCTTGTTACTAGTTCTTTCCCCAGGGGCGTTAAATCAATGAACATGACAGCTAAGATAAACACCTGGGGAGCTTGGTTCTTAGGCCTACATTTGCCACATTACTTCTGGAAAGTAGGAGATATACTTTCTGTTGATCTCGAGTTTGCTCCAACAGGGTGTGCTGGAGTATCTGTCTGCCTTCGATGAAGAAACCACGAAAGTTTGTTCTCTGGACGCTCCTTCTGGACCTCTTGCTCTCCCTCTAGTAGAAGAGGAGGAAGTAGTGTCTGAACCGGAGGCTGAGGGGTTGCCAGGGGCCTGTGATGACTTGGAGTTAGCAAATGACAATCTTAAGGAGGGGACCATTTGCATTGAGTCCAGCCAGCAGGAACCCATCACCAAGCCAGGCTTCACACACCTCAGCAGCTCTCCTTGTTACTACTTTTACCAAGGTGAGGGTGCTTGAGCAGAGGAGGATTGGGTTGTCACAGAGGTGTTTCAGAGAGGTGACCTGGCTCTCTAAGCAGAGGAGGTATCTTCACTAGATCCTGGGGCTTGGATGACTTGTGCCTTTGGGCATGGGGAGGGGTGAGGGGCTTTCTGGGGGCTGGCCAAGACTGGTGTGTGATCAAGCCCCTTGTCCTCAGCGGAAGATGGGCAGCACATGTTCCTGCACCCTGTGAATGTGCGCTGCCTGGTGCGGGAGTATGGTAGCCTGGAGAAGAGCCCTGAGAAGATCTCAGCAACTGTGGTGGAGATTGCTGGCTACTCCATGTCTGAGGTGAGAAACAGACACCTGTAGAAACAGATGGTCAGGCAGCAATCTTAACCTAATCTCTGAGTAGGCGTAGCCACCCTAAGCTCACAAACCTTCAAAGCCTTTAGTTTTTGTATTTTTAGTCTTTCTGTCAGTGATGGTGCTATGAATTACTTGTAAGTTAGGTGCCCCTCAGCATGACAAGGTTCTGTTAAATCAGTTACTGCTGCTCCCCGCTTCTCTGGCTTATTGATTGTAGTTTGGGGATGTAGAAATTTCTCCCTTTTATTCAAGATGGAGTTCATTTTTGTTTCTTTTCCTCCTTACTGCTTGGGAGAAATGTCACAAATTTGTTTTAAAGTTTAAAATTAGACTCTTGGGCCGGGCGCGGTGGCTCAAGCCTGTAATCCCAGCACTTTGGGAGGCCGAGGCGGGTGGATCACGAGGTCAAGAGATCGAGACCATCCTGGTCAATATGGTGAAACCCCGTCTCTACTAAAACTACAAAAAATTAGCTGGGCATGGTGGCGCGTGCCTGTAATCCCAGCCACTCAGGAGGCTGAGGCAGGAGAATTGCCTGA
>NW_016107749.1:1378892-1388064 GCF_001604975.1 Cebus imitator
AGACTCTTTGAGTACTATAAATTTTTCATCAAACATGCAGAAAAAGAATAGAAATGAAAATAAATGGGTGGGGTGGTAGCTCAGACCTGTAATCCCAGCACTTTTGGGAGGCCTAGGCAGGCAGATTGTTTGAAGCCAGGAGTTTGAGACCAGCCAGGGCATTTCTACAAAAAATACAAAAAATATTAGCTGGGTGTGATGGTATTCAACTGTAGTCTCAGCTACTCAGGAGGCTGAGGTAGGAGGATCACCTGAGCCTGGGAGATAGAGTCTGCAATGAGCCAGCCTGGGGGACAGATCAAGACCATGTCTCAAAACAAAAAAAAAGAAAAAAAATTGGACTTCATTTTCTACTATTTCAGGCCAAGTGTCTTTCAATAGGGAGATCTGCTTTATCTTCCTTCCCAGTTATTCTGTATGTGGTTCCCAGGTTTTTTTGTTTTGTTGTTGCCAACAAATACTCTGTTTTCTCGTTCTTCCCCCTCAGTTGTGGACCTGTGAAAATCAGAAGCAGCTGGGATTAGCTGTAGATTATTTGTTGCCGGACTCAATTCATTGCTTTGTAGCACAAACCAAAAATAACTGGATTTGGTTGCTTATTCCGTCTTCCTGTAGGTTGTCAGTTTCTGTTTGTTGTCAAAATGAGGATAATTGAGCACCACTGTTTTCAGCCCCAGTGCTGGCTGTGAGTGTTACGTATATATTGTTAGATATCTATCTGGGTTAGGACCTCTGGCTTTCAGAGTTAGGCTTGCTTTAGTTGAGTGATGGTCCTTTTTCCAATGTAGGATGTTCGACAGCGTCATAGATATCTCTCTCACTTGCCACTCACCTGTGAGTTCAGCATCTGTGAACTGGCTTTGCAACCTCCTGTGGTCTCTAAGGAAACCCTAGAGATGTTCTCAGGTGAGAATGCCCCTGCTCTGCTTCTCTTTATAGTAGGGTTCAGGGATGCTTGTGGCTATAAATGCAGTGTGGGAGGAAACTTACGGAGCTGTATGAGTCTTTTAGTACTTCCCAAACACTTCATCTGTTCATTTAGTCCAGCTGGGCCTACTGGTGTGGGCTTAGCTGCTAATACTGGGAGGAGGTAATGGCCAGATTGTCCTGGGACTACCCCTTTACGACCTGACAAACCCGCAGATGATATTGAGAAGAGGAAGCGTCAACGCCAAAAGAAGGCTCGGGAGGAACGCCGCCGAGAGCGCAGGATTGAGATGGAGGAAAACAAGAAACAGGGCAAGTGTAAGTTCAGGAACTCTTATCTTTGACTAATACTGCTGTGCCTCATTGTATGGAACTTTGTGTCTGGGACTGACCCAGAAGCCAGACCATAGCCATTTGTTTTCTTCAACTTTTAAATGTGAATCATGAGAGTACCTCCTTAATAGTCGTGCCTGCGAATTTGAGTTACTGTCGGTCAAAGTGCGTAGCACATAGTAAGGATTAAGATGAAATTCAGCTTGGTAATAGTGGGTGATGTAAACCTGTTCCAGAGATGGGAATTGGGGCTTCACTAAGAATGCTGGGAGCCATTGTCCCCCATGCTGTCTGGATCACTGACGTTACCTCTAACTCTCTATTAAAGGGGACAGCTGAACACAGCAAGTCTCCCAGGAGGGTCTGATAAAGTGGAAACTTTGGTAAACTAGGAAATAAGTACAGGAAGTGGATTTAAGAGATCTTTCATGGCACTAAGCACAGCCTTTTGATCTGGTTCCCCAAAATAAGCTTCATTGAATCTAGGGGATTAGTGTGACACAAGGGCCCATTATCCACTAGAAAATAAGGAATTGAGTCCTTGGCCAAGGAAAGGACTTTGCTCTTTTGTCTCCAAATGGTATGGAAACATACATTTTATATCTCAAATGGGGTGAGTATGTATCTGGGGTCCCAACACTATGTAGGTGTTTGGCACATGTCCTGAACTTTGAGAAAACGGATACTTCAGGAATAAGATTTTTTGTTTCAACTTTTTGTGGAAATATCCAGAGAGTAGAAAGAACAGTATTAATATTAACCCCTACAGGGTGTGGTGGTGTGTGCCTGTAGTCCCAGCTACTTGGGAGGCTGAGGTGGGAGGATCAGGAGTTCTGGGCCGTAGGGCGCTATGCCGATCAGATGTCTGCACTAAGTTTGGCATCAATATGGTGACCTCCCAGGAGTGGGGGACCACCAAGTTGCCTAAGGAGGGGTGAACTGGCCCAGGTTGGAAACGGAGCAGGTTAAAACTCCCATGCTGATCAGTAGTGGGATCTCGCCCGTGAACAGCCACTGCACTTCAGCCTCGGCAACATAGAGAGACCCCATCTCTTAAAAAACAAACAAACAAACAAAAAAAAAACCCATGTTTGTCACCCACCCTCAATTATGAATAGTTAGAACAAGGTTAACTATATTAAAACAAAGACATTATAGAAGGACAGTTATAAATTTGGGTTTTAGCTTCTGTCTGCATCCTCCAGACCTTTGGGGGTATGCATGTATGGTATCCTCACCTGTTAGAAATTATTTGAAAAATTCAGGTCGGGCATGGTGGCTCACACCAGTAATCCCAACACTTTGGGAGGCCGAGGTGGGCAGATCAGTTGACCTCAGGAGTTCAAGACCAGCCTGGGCAACATGGTGAAACTCCATCTCTACTAAAAATTCAAAAAATTGGGTGGGCATGGTGGCACCTGCCTGTGGTCTCAGCTACTCAGGAGGCTAAGGTGGGAGGATTGCTTGAGCCTTGGAGGCAGAGGATGCAGTGAGCAGAGATCGCACCACTGCACTCCAGCCTGGGGCACAAAGTGAGATTCCCATCACTCACACACACACACACACACACACACACACGAATAATTCTATAAATGGGTTTACCAGGGTTATCTTTCCTTTGCAGACCCAGAAGTCCACATTCCCCTCGAGAATCTACAACAGTTTCCTGCCTTCAATTCCTATACCTGCTCCTCTGATTCTGCTTTGGGTCCCACCAGCACTGAGGGCCAGGGGGCCCTCTCCCTTTCTCCTCTGAGCAGAAGTCCAGGTTCCCATGCAGGTAAATAGGTGAAATTTAATGAATTCACCCATTGGCTAGACCTTATGCAAAGCCTTGGTGTCTGAATTTACAACCCCGGCCCACTCAGCATGGTGTGGGCTTCGGGGACATAACCTTACTTTGGGTAGTCCCAAGGTCCATCAGATTCTTGCCATTTATTCACCTTTCCGACTTGCTATACTGACTGCTTTACCCCCAGCTTCAGAGAACCTCAGGGAGCTCTTTAGGCAGGATAGTTGAATCTGGATTCTTCCCTGTGACCCAGCTGTTTTTATTTCTAGTTTTTATGTTTGAGATACTCTCCTGTATGCCTAACCATATTCCTATGTGTCTCTATTGTAGCAGCGTTTATAATAGCTACAAAAAAAAAAAAAAAAAAAAAGAAAAAAAAGAAAAAAAAAAAAAAAAAAAAAAAAAAGAAACAGTCTGGAAAGCCTACCAACAGGGAAATGGCTAAATTGTAGTATTTATATTATAAAATATTTCACACCTGCTGAAGAAGGGAATAGTTCTCTTCATGGACTAATGGGAAGATAAAACTAACTTATAGAACAAGAACAAATATTTGTGGGCTAAAGAAAACCACCACAAAATTATTTCATTATGGGTTTATATATCTAAATGTATAGAAAAACTTCTGCTAGAAGGCAGGGCAGGAAATAAAAAGAAAAAGATATAGAAAGGCCAGTCACAGTGGCTCACACCTGTAATCTCAGCACTTTGGGTGTCAGATCCCCTTGAGCTCAGGAGTTCAAGACCAACCTGGGCAATGTGGCAAAATTTCATCTCTACAAAAAATACAAAAATTAGGCGGGTATGGTGGTGTGCACCTGTAGTCCCAGGTACTCGGGAGGCTGAGGTGGTAGGATGGCTTGAGCCTGGGAGGCAAAGGTTGCAATGAGCTGAGAATGGGCCACTGCACTCCAGCCTGGGCAACACAACCAGACCCTGTCAAAAAAAAAAAAAGAGAAAAAAGTACTGAGACAGGTGTGTTCCAAATTGGTAGTAGTGTTACGTTCTAAGGAATGAGACTGGATTGAAATGTTCAAATGAGCCTTTAGCCTTAAAAAAATTTTTGTCTTATATAGAAAGAATGTTTGTTTGTTTATAAGACTAGTCAAGTGCAGTAGTGAGAAGGGGGCAAAGAGCAGAACAAAGAGCTGGATCTGTAACTGACTGTGAACAATCAATTGAGATAACTCACTGCCTTCAGACCAGCCAGAATATTTAAAGTGTTAAGAAATTAAACAGTTATTGACTATAATTTCAGACAATTGTCTTTTATGATTTTCATCTGCCTGGTTTATTAATTTATTTTTTTCTTTTTCTGAGACAGAGTCTCACTCTGTCACTGGAGTGCAGTGGCTTGATCTTGGCTCACTGCAGCCTCCACCTCCCTGGTTCGAGTGATTCTTCTTCCTTCTCAGCCCACTGAGTAGCTGGGATTACAGGCATGCACCACCACATCCAGCTATTTTTTTTTTACTTTTAGTAAAGATGGGGTTTCACCATGTTGGTCAGGCTGGTCTCAAACTCCTGATATCGTGATCTGCCCGCCTGGGCCTCCCAAAATGCTGGGATTACAGGTGTGAGCCACCATGCCCAGCCTCTCTCAGGCATTCTTAACAAAATGTCCATCATCGCAATATTTAAAACTTTTGGTGACCACTGTGATCACATGCATATCATTTTGCAGATTAGGAACCTGCGGCTGAGGCAGGTGGTTAGTCAAGAACTGGGGTTAGAACTTGGTTCTCGAGGACTGACTGCACTACTGTGATGCTCTTCTGCTTACCTGAGAAAGGACTTTGGCAGATCATTAAATATGTTATCTGTGATAACCATTCTTTCTTCCTTTCTTTCTTTTTTTTTTTTAAAGACAGCTCTGTTGCCCAAGCTGGACCACAGTGGGACAGTCTCAGCTCACTGCAACCTGTGCACCCCAGGTTGAAGCAATTCTCATGCCTCAGCCTCCCGAGTAGCTGGGATTACAGGCATGCACCACCATACCCTGCTAATTTTTGTATTTTTAGTAGAGACAGGGTTTCGCTATGTTTGCCAGGCTGGTCTCTAACTCCTGACCTTAAGTGATCTGCCTGCCTCAGCCTCCCAATATGCTGGCATTACAGGCGTGAGCCACTGTGCCCAGCCTATCTGTGATAACAAGATTGTGCTTTCACATACTATCTTCTCTGAAAGGTGTTTTTTTTTTTTTTTAAGACGGAGTTTTGCTCTCTTGCCCAGGCTGGAGTGCAATGGCACAATCTTGGCTCACTGCAACCTCTGCCTCCCGGGTTCAAGCAATTCTCCTGCCTCAGCCNGGGTTCAAGCAATTCTCCTGCCTCAGCCTCCCAAGTAGCTGGGATTACAGGTGTCTTCCACCATGCCCAGCTAATTTTGTATTTTTGTAGAGATGAGAGCTCACCATGTTGGCCAGGCTGGTCTTGAACTCCTGACCTCAGGTGATCCACCCACCTAGGTCTCCCAAAGTGCTGGGATTACAGGTGTGAGCCACAGCGGCTGGCTTTTCTCAAAGTTTAAGCTTTTAATGTATTTAAGCAAGAGCAATTGGTTGGTCCTAGGAATAAGTGTACTGACCATGGGAGGGCCTTATGTTGCTGGGAGAGAGAATAGGGCCCCTCTTGTCCGACACTGTTCAGGGCAGTGGATAGACCAATCTGTAAGTGTTCAGCTCTAGTTAGAAAGGTGAGAGAAGTCTGTTACCTAGGGAATATCGGGAAAAGGTTCGCACCCTCATGCTGTCTCTTGTTGATGTGTCTTGGATTCTAACTGCATACTCCCAGGTCATAGTGTCTACTGGCAGGAATGTAAAGGCTGAGCTGATTAAATTTTATCTTTTTCTTGGAGATTTTTCATCCATATAAAACTAGTCCCTGACAGTACCTACCCTTGAGAGCCAGCCTTTGTGAAAAGCACAGCATTTCAAAAGCAAAGACTTTTCTTATGGTAGGAGTAGATTCTACCATGACTCCTAGTGTTACTATAACCATGAAGCTTTTACCTCTCCCTGTATGGGTCACTGATATCATAGGCGACATTGTTGGCTTTATAAGAACATGGGAGAGTTGAAGGTTGGATCAAGGCTTGCTTTTCTTTGAGGGGATGGTTTGTAATTTTCCAGACCCGACTCAGGGCTCACTCATCTCTCTTGTTAAGAGAACGCTCCTTGGAACGTGACGAATATAATCAGGTCTCTGGTTCCCTTTCAGACTTTCTGCTGACCCCTCTGTCACCCACTGCCAGTCAGGGCAGTCCCTCATTCTGCGTTGGGAGTCTGGAAGAAGACTCTCCCTTCCCTTCCTTTGCCCAGGTAAATCCTTCAATTGTGAAGCAGCCCAAGGGTATTTAACATGAACTCTGCTGCTTATTATTATGGGAACTTTCTCCAGGGATTGTTACCTCTCATTCTAATACGGCTGGATAAATTGAGTCATCTGATGGGTAGGAGGGAAATTCACTGGCTGTTGGAGCTTTAGGCAGCATGGAGTTGGCTGAGGGCAGATTATGTCATGGATGGCCCCTCTGTTGGAAAAGGAGAGACTTAACAGGCCAATGTTGCACTGACTCTAATACATGGGAGGCTTCTTAAGAGGAAAGCTCATGGATTTAGTCCTCAGATGTTACTGTAGGACGTACCCAGGAAAGAGACCAAGAATAACTGAGGGCAAGTCAGAGTTTAGAATATTTAAAAAATCGTTTGATACTTGTGTACTGGATACTGTTGTAGGGGCTGGGGATACACCTTCAATTTTAACTGGTGTCTGGTTCTAGGACCTCTGATTTAGGTGACATTTATCTGTTACATAAAATAAGCTATTTCTCTTCACTTTGAGAGGGGAAGAGTGTCCTGGTTATACTGTAACTAGCCAGAGCAGCTGTGTGGGGGTACGATAGGCTAGTGAGGCTTGCTGTGAAACCACTTTATTAATCTCCAAGATAATAAGCTAATACTCAGTATTCAGATAACGGAGGAAGACGAGGAAGACCGATGGACAGCCTGACATGGGCCCTTGTAAGAAGTCTGTATTAACTTTGAGGCTAGTGTAGAGTCATTATCTTGACAGCTCTTTAGAGTAGATGATATGGATGTTTCTCATGTAATTATAGCAGTTCGTACTGAGAAATAAGCAAGAATTGAACTTTGGTAAGGAGGGTCCTAAAGTCAAAGATCATGAAATGATTGTGGGGGCGAGATGGGAAGGGAGTGGGGGGATCCTGAAAATTAACTGCTGGGCTTCAGAGGTGATCAGTAAGTGGCTCCCAGGACTTATGCCAAATACTTAAGTTTTTTTTTTTTTTAACTAGTCTTTACTGCTATTGCTTTTTTCCTTTCAACTTTATTTTCAAAAACTTCACACTTAGAGTTGAAAGAATAAGTAATACTGTTCATAATAATATAGGATATTCTCCTATATAACCACAATGATCACATTAGAGAAATTCCACTGCTACAATAATACCTAATACAGTGTGCATATTTTTCTTTCCCCATTTGTCTCAATGTCGTTTATTTTCAACTCGGCAGAATCCCATTACTCACTGCATTTAGTTGTCAAGTCTCTTTAGTCTCCTTTGAGTTATTAACCATTCCTTTGCTCATATCCCCCCCTTTTTTTTCCTCCTTCCATGGCCAGTTGTTTTCTAGAATATCCTACAGATTAGACTTGTGTGATTTCTCATGAGTGGATTCGGGTTAAATATTTAAACACTTTCGTAAGAATAAAATGTAGGTGACATATTTTGGTTACCTTATAAGAGTAAAATGATTCACCTGTCAAACTATTTATTTGGATGCTGTCTTGGTCCATTTGTGTAGCTATAAAGGATTGTCTGAGGCTGGGTCATTTATTTTTAAAAAAAGGTTTATTTGGCTCATGACTCTGCTGGCTGGAAGACTGGGCATCTGGTGAGTGCCTCAGGCTGCTTCCACTCATGGTACAAGAAGTGAAGGGAACCCTGCTTGTGAAGAGATCACATGGCAAGAGAGGAAGCAAGGAGGGGAGGAGGTTTCAGGCTCTTTTAAACCATGTTCCTGTGCCCAGTTTTCAAAATAGCCTTCAGCCAAGCTATTGAAGCAGCCTTCATGAAACGGGACACACCAGCTACTTCAGATCCCCTCTCTGGTAAGGGCAGAAGCTGGAGTGCCCAGGGTTGTGAAACATACTGCACATGTCCTGTCATTCCTGCTTGGATCCAGCGGCAGACATCGCTCATCAGCTCTTTCAAGAACGAATGGGATAATAGTCCTTTTATCCCTTGGTGGTGGGGAGGGCATTCATTTGTTCATGAGGGTTCCACCCCCATGTCCCAAACACCTCCCATTAGGTCCCCACTTCCAAAATTGGGGATCGGATTTTTTTTTTTTTGAGACGGAGTTTCACTCTTACTGCCCGGGCTGGAGTACAATGGCGCCAACGCAAACTCATCTTGAGTAATAGATTCCTTACTTTGGAATATGTGATTTAAGGACAAGGCATCTGTGCTTGAACCCCATAGGGTTTGTCTCTTGATATTTTTCCAGGAGTGAAATGTTCCCTGTCTTTTAAGTTACATGGCATTTGGGGCATTTAAGTTACATTTGCAGTTGGGGCTCATAGTGGTCTTCAATAGTTACTTGGCCTTGGCCAGGTGGCATGAAAATTACTCAGGTGCATGAGGATTGTTCTGATTTTATTGTCTTCCCGGGAATATTACTGGCCTATGGTTGGATCTGAAAGTTAATGATTAAGGAGCTACTGGAAAAGCAGACTAAAAAGTAGTGAGAGCTGTTGAAGCAGTGTCAGGAGAGAGTTTTACTTTTCATGGCTGTAGGCAACTTAAGTTCAATAGCCATGTAGTTCAAAACTGGAGAGTACTAGTTCGGGCACGATGGCTCACGCCTATAATCCCGGCACTTTGGGAGGCCGAGGCAGGTGGATTACCTGAGATCAAGAGTTCAGGACCAGCCTGACCAACATGGTGAAACCCCGTCTCTACTAAAAAGTACAAAAATTGCTGGGCGCGGTGGCTCAAGCCTGTAATCCCAGCACTTTGGGAGGCCGAGGCGGGTGGATCACGAGGTCAAGAGATCGAGACCATCCTGGTCAACATGGTGAAACCCTGTCTCTACTA
>NW_016107749.1:1388279-1408765 GCF_001604975.1 Cebus imitator
AAAAAAAAAGTACAAAAATTAGCCGGTCGTGGTGGTGGGCCCTGTGATCCCAGCCACTCTGGAGGCTGAGACAGAATTGTTTGAACCTGGGAGGCAGAGGTTGCAGTGAGCTGAGATCGCGCGATTGTACTCCAGCCTGGGCGACAAGAACAAAAGTCCATCACAAAAAAACCAAAACAAGCAAAAAACCAACTGGTGGGTGCTACCCACTGCTTACTCTGACAGACTGATGTTTTTAGGGGTCCCACGAAGGGCAGAAAAACTTTTACTACATAGTTGGGATTCCCAACTTGAGAGTCTGAGTAAGAATCTCGTGTGCCTTTTATGTGGTGTTCTTTACCCATTTCCCAAGGAACAAAACAGCTTATGGTTTACTACCTTGTGGGTTTCACTGCCATTTCCATTAGTCAGAATATAGAGGACATGACTAGAACAGTGTGTTAAGGAGAGAAGTGCCTGGAAAATCTTTTCAAAGGTGACAGTTGGCTCTGTGCCTCTCCAATCAGTGTCAAGGTAGGTCTGGAAAAGAAGTCGGACCAGCTACCTAAATTCTTTTCCCCCACTTCTTTCCCACTTTGGCAGATGCTGAGGGTTGGAAAAGCAAAAGCAGATGTGTGGCCCAAAACTGCTCCAAAGAAAGGTGAGGATGACCCACTTGTGAAGGGGGAGTTTGGTTCATTTCCATAAAAGGCTGTTTCTAGAAAGGAGTTGTTTCTAGAGTTTTAACCCTGGTATTTTTTAGATGAGAACAGCTTAGTTCCTCCTGCTCCTGTGGACAGCGACGGGGAGAGTGATAACTCAGACCGTGTTCCTGTGCCCAGTTTTCAAAATTCCTTCAGCCAAGCTATTGAAGCAGCCTTCATGAAACTGGACACACCAGCTACTTCAGATCCCCTTTCTGGTAAGGGCAGAGGCTGGCGTGCCCAGGGTTGTCAAACACACTGCACACGTCCTGTTATTCCTGCCTGGATTCAGTGGCAGACATCACTAATTAGGCACTCTTCCTTCTGAACCCTTTGGCACAATCTAGTGTCATTTAAATAGTACTCCATTTGGTATGTCAGATAGGACCTATTTGTCACCCCAGATTAATTCATGAGGCCCAAAAGTGAAATTCTGAGGAACTTTTCCAAGGTACAGTGGGGTGTACAACCTGTATCCTTTAGAATCTTGAGTTGGTACAGGGTAGCCAATTAGGAGAATTAACTCTCAAAGCCTGTTATACTCTGTTCGTGACTTAGATAAGAATCACATATGAGAAGCTCAGCACCTCTCTCAGTGCTGTGTGCCTTGCACCGTGCTAATTTTATCCTCCCAACAACCACATTAAATGGGTTTACCTCACATTACAGATGGGGAAACGGGTCCAGGGAGGTAAAAGTGACTTGTTCAAAAACACCCACTTAGTGTATACCAAGACTGGTATTAGAGTCTAGGCAGTCTAATTCCAGAGCCTCCACTCTCTCAGTAATGAAAATTGGCCAGGGGACAAGGGATGGCATTTTAAGTTAAGCAACCTCTCTTTCTGTGTCTCCCTTTAGAAGAGAAAGGAGGAAAGAAAAGAAAAAAGCAGAAACAGAAGCTCCTGTTCAGCACCTCAATCGTCCACACCAAGTGACACTACTGGCCCAGGCTACCTTCTCCATCTGTTGTTTTTTTTTTAAACCCCATGCTTTTGTTTGGCTGCTGTAATTTTTAAGTATTTGAGTTTGATCAGATTAGCTCTGGGGGGGAGGGGGTTTCCACAATGTGAGGGGGAACCAAGAAAATTTTAAATACAGTGTATTTTCCAGCTTCCTGTCTTTACACCAAAATAAAGTATTGACACTCACAAGAGATTTCTTCCTGCCAAGGTTTTTAGTTTGTTGTGAGTGTAGTCTTTTTGAACCATGTGTAATTAATTTTTCTCAACCTAAAATAAGATTGAGTCCCTTCGACATGCATTAGGCTGTCCAGCCCAGAATGGCACAGCACTGCTCTGCTGTAGCATCGTGTCAGGGCTTCCTGGGCTCAGCACCTCTCTCTTTTAAAAACAGTTGAATCCTTACTATTTAGTTCTCCTTGAAAGCAGAGTGGGAATAAAATGGATTTAGGACACCCAGTTTGAATTGCAGTTTATTTTTCTTCTGACACATGGCCAGGCTGTGGTGCCAGCTTAATGAGGTAGGTTGTCCTTGGCACTTGCATGTGTGAAAGTGTTTTGCCTCTTGTTGAGCATGGCTTGCATTGGCAAGGAAAGCTGTAACTCGTGAAGGAAGCCCTGAGACCTGCTACCCCTAAGATCGAGCTTGTTTTCAGTGACAGTGGCTTGAGTCGTAGGAACAGGAGTCTGTACAGCTGGATAAGAGCAGGGCTGTCTGAAGCCATAGCATTGCTGTCTCCCTCTGATCTAGAGCAGTTTTCTTATGCCTTGATTTGAGCTAATTTTCATGTGAACTCTTGCTGCTTAATAAAGTGACCTCTAGGTATATTAGACTGCGACGGCAAATGGTTGCAATAAATCACCTGCACAAGCAATGTGACCTTTTTGTTTTGTTAAGTTCATCACAGGTAAGCTAGATAAGTTATTTCTTGAATAGGTTAACATGATAGTTACCAGGATATCGTGGGCCGTCTTTTCTGGTGTCAGGTTTAAATGGTTTCAGAGCTGGGCTTAGCTTTAATCTGCCATTTTAAAAGAAATCCTTTCAGGAAATTTCCTGGGTGGATCAGGGTGTTCTGGCCTCAAGATGAGGCGGGTGGCTCACATCTGTAATCCCAGCATTTTGGGAGGCTGAGGTGGGCGGATCACGAGGTGAGATCAAGACTATCCTGGCCAATGTGGTGAAACCCCATCTCTACCAAAAAATACAAAAATTAGCTGGGCATGGTGGCAGGTGCCTGTAATCCCAGCCACTCAGGAAACTGAGGCAGAATAGCTTGAATCAGGGAGTCGGAGGTTGCAGTAAGCTAAGATTGTGCCACTGCACTCCAGCCTGGTAACAGAGTGAGAGTGATACTCTGGCTAAAAAAAAAAAGAGGGAGACATGTTGAATGAGGCCAGTCACCAGTATTTCTGTTAAATGTGTGTAAGTACTTTCAGTGTAATCCATTGTATTATGGAGAGGACAGATCTTAGAGATGTCCGTAGGTAGTAGACCAAACCTGGATCACAATCTCTCACCGTTCCTGTTTCCTAGTGAGTGTGGCAGTCTCACTTGTCTTCAGGTATAAGGCAATAAAGAGCAGAACTACAAAAAAACTACCTTAAGTTCTTTAAGTGGGCGCCCGCTACATGGCCGTGCAATAATGATGTCAGGTGAGGCCAGCTCTCCCACCCCAACTGCAAAAGTTGCATATTTAAAGTTACCTGATTAAGTACTGGCAAGGAATCTGGTACCTAAGACCCTGAGGTTCTGTGCTGAGACTGGCTGTAGATCTCTGCCAGTTTAGTTGCTGTGTCTCAACTAAAATTTCTATTTCAAATGACTTGCCTTGCTTAGGGCTCATCTTGGGGGCTGGGGGTACAAAACCTCAAGTAGAAGGCTAAGTATTGAAAATCTAGGCCAGGTGCAGTAGCTCACACTGTCAATCCCAGCACTTTGGGAGGCCAAGGCAGGCCGATCACTTGAGGACAGGCGTTCCAACAGCAGCCTGCCCAATATGGCAAAACCCCGTGTCTACTAAAAATACAAAAATTAGCCAGGTGTGGTGGTACGTGTCTGTAATCCCAGCTACTTGGGAGGCTGAGATGGGAGAATCGCTTGAATCCAGGAGGCGGAGGTTATAGTGGGCCGAGATTGCACCACTGCACTCCAGCCTGGGCAATAGGGCAAGACTGTTTTTAAAAAAAAATTTAACTAGTACCACATAGGGAGTCAGTCTTCCCACCAAGGCTAGGGATGGAGAGGGAATAGAGACTTGGCCAAGCATGGACTCCATAAGCTCTTTTTGTAACATAAGTATGCTAGTTACCACGGAAACCAGATACATTTATTAAACCTACTCTTAGCCAAGCAATTAGATACAAAGATGTCTATACAGAGTTCACAACCTACAGCACTTAACCAGGGAATGCTCGGTAAAGGCAACTTCAGTTTAACTGACTACTCCATTTCAAGTGGGTAACGTGTCCTCTGGTTGCAGCTATCTAGTTAGGAAAACTAGAAGATGCTGTTGCTACCCAGAATGTTCTGTTCAAGTGAGCTTGAAGCTAGAGCACAGTGTAGCCTGCTGTATGGTGAGCAGAGGTTCACTCCATTGTTTCGGCAGCCTCCTCACTTGACTCTTCCTCCTCCTCTAGTAAGCAGCTTCTTGTCACAGACTTCTGGATAGCTTCCCGCTCTCCTGGAGAAGGCAGATAACAGATGAAAGATCACTTTGGGGGTGATTTCTTTGGCTCAAGGTCTGTCACTGCTCAGTGGCCCTGGGCTAGTGTTGCTTACCTTCATCAGTGCAGTTCTGCAACAAGATCAACAGCTGTTTCCTGTTGTACTGAATTAGGAACTTCTGACATGTTCTTATTGTACCTGGCATATGAGTTATTGTGGTCAACAGCTTGTGAAAGGTCTCGACTTTATAAAGAGGTAGGGGAAGAGTGTCTTGTTAGTGGGACAGCAAGAAGACCCACCCAACAGTTTAGACTCAACTCTGAACGTGTCACCTATTGAAAATCAGTAGCCATGTGGTAACATTCCACTCCTACCTCCCACATGTAACGTGTTGAAAAAGCATGGGTAACGATGTCCTTTGTTCTCCAAGTACGTGATGAAGGGAAGAGCTGACCACACAAGCTGATAGAATTCTTTTCTGCATCGAAGTAGCACTATTCCAGTATAGGCATTGAGGTATCGAACTAGAACAGGGGGAAAAAAAATCGTTTTGGAAAACTTTTGCCAGGTGTGTTGGCTCATGTCATGCCTATAATCCCAGCACTTTGGGAGGCTAAGGCGGGTGGATCACTTGAAGTCAGGAGTTCGGGACCAGCCAGGCCAACATGATGAAGCCCTGTCTCTACTAAATACAAAAATTAGCCAGACATGGTGGGGTGCACGCCTGTAATTCCCTACTCAGGAGGCTCAGGTACGAGAATTGCTTGAACTGGGGAGGTGAAGCCAGCAATGAGCTGTGATCTCACCACTGCGCTCCAGCCTTGGTGAAACGAGACTCTGTCTCCAAAAAAAAAAAAAAGGGGGAAACTTTGGAGTCGCAGGAGCATATTAAAAACCTTGGAGTAACAGAACCTACTATGTGCTCAATGTATGTTGCAGGCAAGTGGCATGTAGGATGTATCAGCGAGTAAAAAACAGGAGAAAAGCCAAAACACCCACTGTGTTGCATACCACTCGGAACTGGTGAACGAATTTAGAATTTAAAATGCTTTCTAATTCACTAACTAGTTAATTCAATAAATAGGAGCAGGTAGGAGGCGATCCATTTTTATTTAGGAAGAAAACTACAAAACTCTTGCCTGAAAAACAGGCTGTTTTGCTGCAATTGGGCTCTAATTCTTGTAGCAGTCAGCTTAGTCTCACCTGATTTAGGGGAGTTAAGGCTATCTTCGAGGTAAAAGAGGGAACCAATTTAAGTGGTGTGGAAGGGCCCCTCTTTGTTGCAGCTCATCCGATATTTACATATATAAACAATCGTGTGTTCTGCACTCTGCCAACTATTTAAGGGCTTTCCCAGGGGTACTTTTGACAATTTTTTTTTCCATGTGACGTTAATGTAATCGGTCATACAGCTCTTACTAGCAACTATACACTGCTTCCCTCATTTAATTCTCTATCAAATTCAATTACAACAAATTACAGATGTCAAACAGGTAAAAAGAGGCCTTTAGTTCAAGGTCTCACTGCCTTCGGGCCCCTCCTTTTAGCTCTCTGCTAACTTCGGACTTGTCTGGATCAAGTCTCGCTCGGGGTCCCAGGCGCTTAAAGAGATACCTTACAAAAAGCAGTTGCACGGGGGCTGGGCCACTCCAGCAGTGGCTCGTGCCCCTTCTTTCTTCCTCCGGCGCCTGCCCCTTCCACGTCCCGCCATCCTCCCGGGTTCCCCCAGCGCCCTCGCACCCGCGAAGCCAATGGAGCAGGCGGCTGCGCCGAAAGTCCCGTGCATCCGGGCGATCGTGTCCCGTACGAGGCTGCTCAGAACTCGGTCATCGAGGCTCAGGCGGCAGCGGGGGTCGTCCGACACCAATTCGCAGAGCAGATACCTGAGGCAGGCGAGAGGAAGGTGGGCGCTTGCGGGGCCGCGAGGTCCCGCCAAGACACTGGGTGGGTCTGGAAGGAACAGCTTACCTGTGCTTGAATCGCACCATGGCTGCCTCCGCGCCCTCCGGCCCGTTGTGCCAACAGGATGTGTGTTCCGCCCGCTGCCAATGGAAAGATTGCTTCCTCAGCCTTTCAGCCATTCAGAGAAGGAGGCAGGACATGAGGGCGGAGCTAGAAAGTTGAGAAGCCGAGCTCTGTGTCAGTCTCCCTCAAGACCCGCCTCGTCTCTGAAAGCGCGCATGCGTACTGCGGAGGACCCGGACTAGTTTGAGGGCTGAACTCCGGGTATGAATCGTCTTGCAGCTGTGATGGTTGGTTCTGCTGCACTTCGGAGTTTACAATAGTGTGTACTGTATTGTAAATATAGGGTGCAGCCGCTTTTCTTGGGGCCCTGGAAACCTTGCAGCACAGTTATGTATGCGAGTATATTTTCTCTCCAAGGTGAACGGTGGAGCTTTTGAGGGCAAGACCCTGCACCTCAACAGCCCAGGGATTGACAAACGGGAAATCGGACCCTTATTTTCAGGTTAGAGCTCAGTTTAATTCTTCCATACAGCTAAATATGCTAGTGTTGTTTGCGCCTTTCAACAATCTTAGGGAGGCGAGTGTGCTGTCTCGTTTTTGGTTTACAGAAACAATACGTGGTCATTGTATTTTCCATTTCTTTTTTCCTTTTTTTTTTTTTTTTTAACAGAAAAGCACCAAGAAGCAAATAAATTATAATCCCAGCACTGAGAGAGAATAACTGTTGTCGTGTCACGTGTTTTCTTCTATCATTTTCTCCCTGCGCCAGCGGTTCTTAAAGTGTAGTCTGGGGACCACAGAGATTTCCTAAACTCACTCAGTTTAGGAGTCCCCGAAGTCGGAATTACTTTCATAATAATACTAAGATGTTACTTGCCTTTTTCACTCTCTCAGAATGAACAGTCAAGTTTTCCGGAGACTGCTTGACGTGATGACATCATTGCTCTAACAGCTAATGGAATTGTATAATGTTTTCTAAACATTTCTCAGCTTTAGTAAATATGACCCACAAAAATAAAAGCTCTTTGGGATCCACAGTAACGCGTGTAAAGGGGTCCTGAGACAGAGAAAACAGTTTGAGCACTATGACGTCTGTTAAATTATGTTTTTTCTTTTATTTTCAAGTTGTTTTTTTTAATGTCTCATTGGGGTATTACATGAAGTACATATTCTTTTTTTCTCTCGCTCTCGAGAAGGAGCCTTGCTTTGTCACCCAGGCGGGAGTCCAATGGCGGGATCTCAGCTCACTGCAACCTCCATCTCCTGAGTTCAAGCGATTCTCCAGTCTCAGCCTCCTGAATAGCTGGGATTACAGGCGCGTGTCACCATGCCTGGCTAATATTTTGTATTTTTAGTGGAGACGGAGTTTCACCATGTTCGCCAGGCTGGTCTCGAACTCCTGACCTCATGATCCTCCCGCCTCTACCTCCCAAAGTGCTGGGATTACAAGTGTGAGCCACCGAGCCCGGCCTAAAGTACATATTCTTAAGTGTACATCTCAGTGAATGTTTACATATAGATAGACTTGCGTCACCACCTCCAAGATTAAAATAAAGAGCATTTTCAGTATCTCAGAAGGTTCCCCAAGTCCTCTTCCAGTCAAATCCCTTACTGCTGTTAGCAGTATTGGCCACTTCTACCCTGCTAGATTAGTTTTGCCTGTTCTTAAACTTTATATAAATATCCTCCAGCATGTTTTCTTTTGTGTCTGACTTCTTTTGCTAAATATGATTGTAAGATTGATTCCTGTTTGGGTATATTTTCATGTCAACTGTCCAGCTGCAATACTGTTTTTTTCAGCTGTGCAGTATTACATTGTTTGGACATACCACTGTTAAGTTGGTCAGTATCCCCTTGGTGGAGGTTCACATTACCTCCAGGTTTCCTTGTTATACCCAATACTTTGATGTATGGCTTTATAGCTTAGTCTTTATGCCTATCCCTGATTATCTGTGGGAACTGTCGTGGCCTTGCTGGTCCTGTGAGGTCTGTAACGGAGGCAGCTTTCACAATTGATTTTTGCAAGTCTGGAATGAGTTCCGAATTTTCCCATCTCCCACTCTTCTTGGCCACCTTAAAGGAGGATTGTTGGGGAATGTAGGGAAGGGAAGAATAGGGAGGGAGTCCCGTGGACCTGCCGAGGGACCAGTGACAATGACAGCACTCCCCACCCAAGAACAACCTTTCTCCAGAAAGTGTCTGCGGCGTCCTCCTTTGGCCAACAGGGGGTGCCAGAGACCCGCAGTGCGCGGAGAGAGCAGGACACCCCCAACCCCTCGGAGCGCTTCACCCCTCATAGAAATTTCACCCCTAACACTTCCCCAGCCTTCATCTCAACTGCAGTGCCTCGCTTATTTTATAAATGCAGTTGCGGCTCAGACCAAAGCCTCCTATCCAGTAAGAAGCAGGATCAGAATTCTAACCCCAAAGCCAGCTGACTCCAGAGTCCTTGCTCCGGTCGACACAGCTGGTGCCCTCCTGTGCAGGGTTTCACTCGTCCACTTAGTGTAATAAGATGGAGAGATGACAGATGGAGGTTCGATTTCCTACTCCGTCACTTACCTGCCTGGCCACGTGTGTCAGGAGGGTTAATTCATGTCTCAGATCTGTTTCCTCATCTGTCCAATGGGATAACAATGGTTCCTCCCTCCTGGGTGGATATGAAATTTAAGCGGGGTCACGTGGACAAGATGCCTGGCACAGCGAGTGCATAGTAAGCCCCCTCACTTTTTGTTTTTTGAGGCTGAGTCTCACTCTTGTCACCCAGGCTGGAGTGTAATGGCGCGATCTCGGCTCACCGCAACCTCCGCCTCCTGGGTTCAAGAGGCTCACCTGCCTCAGTCTCCCGAGTAGCTGGGATGGATTACAGGCATGTGCCACTATGCCCGGCTAGTTTTTGTATTTTTGGTAGAGACGGAGTTTCACCATGTTGGCCAGGCTGGTCCCGAACTCCTGACCTCAGGTGATCCAACGCTTCGGCCTCCCAAAGCGCTGGGATTACAGGCGTGAGCCACCGCGCTCGGCGAGTAAACCCACTTCTCTCCCACAGGCACAGCCCCGGGAGGAAGCATTTTGCCGCTGCCCGAGGCCTCCCAGTCTCGGACCAGGCCCAGCCCCTTCTGGCCCAGCCCCTTCTGAGGGTACAGGCGCCGGCAGTCGCCGGGCGGGCTGGCGCGTTGGCGGCGCGGCGGGCTCCCGGCGGTAATCATCCCGCGCCGGCTCGGGCTGCGCCAGCCGCTAATTGCACGTCTCCTAAGGAGGCCGGCGGCTGTTTGCAATCACCCGGGTCCCCGCTGCGGGGCGCGGGAGGCCGCGGGGGAATCCGCCTGCGGAGGCGTGGAGGGTTGGCCTACACCCCCCACCCACCCCTGTACCGGTGATCCGCTGGGCGTTGACGGGGGTGCGCCCCGGCCGTACCCGGCTGGGGAATGCCGGCTGCGCAGGGCCAGCGGCGGGGGCTCACTCTCCAGCCCCTCCTGGGTTCTCTCCCGAGCCGGGCCGCAGAGCCTTTATCCTCCCCATCTCACAGGTGAGACCCCTCTGAGAGTCTCACCGGTGAGGCTCTGAGAGGTGAATATCACCAGCTGCGACACCACAACTCACCCAGGTGCACAATAGAGCCCAATCTACGCCTGTCTGACCCCAGCCTGTGCCCTTCGCCGAGTCAGATTCCCCCGGATCAATGGGGTGGTCGCTGTTGTCATTACTGTCAGTCGTCCTGGGACTTCTCACAGACTAGATTCTAACCAGATTGCATGATCTGATAAATGGGGGAGCCGGTTGGGCTTGGGAAACCCCTCTAGGGCTCCTCCCCTCCTTCCCATCTGAGGGGTCCCACTCCCAATTTGCCCTTTTGGCTCACACACAAAAGTATTTTTAGCTCTCGCAAAAGCTTCAGAATTTACTCTGGTTTGTGGCCAGCCTGGGCAACATAGTGAGACCCCATCTCTACAAATAATTTTAAAACTAGCCAGGCATGTTGGTGTGTACCCGTAGTTCCAGCTGAGGCAGGAGTTCGAGGCTTCAGTGAGCTGTGATCAGGCCACTGCCCTCCAGCCTGGGTGACAGAGCAAGATCTTGTCTCAAAACAAAACAAACCTTGAAAATATGACTCACACAACCCATTTCACGGACTGGGAAATCTGGAAATTAGGAGGTGGCTAGGACAACTGCTAAAATGCTCTTGTTCAATGCTGGGGGTAGGAGGCTACATGTGTATATCTTGTTCCCAGGGTCTTCTGGGGTGGGATTCAGGGATCCTGGCTTTTGGGACAAGATCTCACTCTGTCCCACAGGCTTGAGGGCAGTAGTGCCATCTTGGCTCACTGCAACCTCCATCTCCTTGGTTCAAGCAATTCTCCTGCCTCAGCCTCCTGAGTAGCTGGGACTATGGGTGCGCACCACCACACCTGGCTACTTTTTGTGTTTTTAGTAGAGACGGAGTTTTGCCGTGTTGGCCGGGCTGGTTTTTGAACTCCTGGCCTGACGTGATCTGCCTGCCTTGGCCTCCCAAAGTGCTGGGATTACAGCCGTGGGCCACCATGCCCTGCCAGGGTAACTGTCTTTATTCATCTGTGTCTCCTGGATGATGATTTATTGGGCTCTCACTGTGTGCCAGCCACTGTCCTTTCTGTGTTTGATTCATTGAGTCCTCACATCAACCTCATGAAAGTAGGTCCCATTATCCTTTGAGACACAAGGAGGAAAATGACTTGCCTACACATTTACCTGACACAGTAAATTTGGGTCGACATCTGTCTTACCCAAAAACCCGTGCTCTGAACCCCTTGTAGTCTACTCTGTATTCTGGGATCTAGAAGGATGTTGAGGAAGGAGGGCCCCACTGGGGTACCATTCTGAGTTGACCTTGGCATCCAGGGGGTCCCTATCAGAGCCCAGATGCTGCTGTGGATGGTGGCAAAGGCAAACTGTACCTGCTCCAGCATTTTGTTAAGCAGCCACTGCTCTTTAGGGCGACCTGCTCCTCTAATCCTATCAACCAATTTTCTGTAAAACCATTATGGGGACAATCTAGATGAAATTAAAACCTCTATCTGCTTAGCCAGGGGCTTGGGGAAGCACTGCATCCTTCCAGGTTGCTGGGACAGATACAGCCCTCCCTGGACTTCAGATGAAACATTGCATCTCACTCCTCCTTCGTCCTTGCTGCCTGCCCCGTGGACCTCTTTCCCCGTCCCTGCTTGCTGTGAGAATTCGCTCATCCAAAACTTAATTGAAATTACAAGGGCACTACTGTTTGACCCAGCAATTTCTCCACTAGCAGTTTCTCCCACAGAGCTTCTTGCACTTGTGCCAAATGACAGGTGAACAAGGATGTGTCTTGCTTGCAGCATCGTTGGTAATAGCAAAAGGCTACCTCAATGTCTATCAGAAAGGATCCACTGTATGTGCGTGTTTATTGGACAGCTATGGGCCAGGGTGTGTTTATTCTTAACACTGCCTAAGCCGGGTGCAGTGGCTCATGCCTGTAATCCCAGCACTTTGGGAGGCCGAAGTGGTCGGATCACTTGAGATCAGGAGTTCAAGATCAGCCTGGCCAACACAGTGAAACCCCATCTTTAATAAAAATACAAAAAATTAGCTGGACATCGTAGCATTTGCCTGTAACCCCAACTACTCGGGAGGCTGAGGCAGGAGAATCACCTGAACCCAGCAGGCGGAGGTTGCAGTGAGCCAAGATTTTGTCAGTGCACTCCAGCCTGGGCAACAGAGCAAAAAACTGATAAATAATAAATAAATACCAAATAAATAAACACTGTTTAGATTGGCTAAGCCTCACAACTACCCTATAAAGTAAGTACTTAGTTTTTATTAACCCCATTTACAGACAAGGAAAGTGAGGCGCAGGAAGAACAAACTGTTGGCCTAAGCTTCACATAGCTTGTCCACAGCAGGGCCAGCATTTGGATCAGGCAGTCCATGTTCTTATCCACTGTCCTATATGGCTTCTCTGCCTTTATTTGCATGGAAAATTTCCAAAGGGTGACCCAAGAAGCTGTTGATGGTGGTTACCTCTGGGGAGAGGAATTCAGGTGTGAAGTAAGAGCAGGACCTCAGTTTTTACCATATCCTCTTTTATCCCGCCATATGTTTGTGTGCTGAATGTTTATGTCCCCTCAAATTCATATGCTAAAATCCTCACCTTTAACATGATAGCATTAGCAGGCGGGGCCTTTGGGAGGTGATTAGGTCATGAGAGTTCAACCCTCATGAATAGGATTAGTGCCCTTATAAAAGGGACCCCAGGCTGGGCGCAGTGGCCCACAACTGTAATCCCAGCACTTTGGGAGGCTGAGGTGAGTGGATCACGAGGTCAAGAGAATGAGATCAGCCTGGCCAACATGGTGAAACCCCATCTCTACTAAAAATACAAAAATAGCTGGGTGTCATGGTGCACGCCTGTAGTCCCAGCTACTCAGGAGTCTGAGGCAGGAGAGTCACTTGAACCCAGGAGGCAGAGTTTGCAGTGAGCTGAAATTGTGCCACTGCACTTCAGCCTGGTGACAGAAGGAGACTCCATCTCAAAAAAAAAAAAGGGGACCCCAGGCTGGGCATTGTGGCCCATATTTGTAATCCCAGCACTTTGGGAGGCCGAGATGGGCAGATCACTTGAGGCTAGGAGATCGAGACCAGCCTGGGCAATGGTGGAACCCTGTCTCTCCTAAAAATACAAAAATTAGCCAGGCATGGTGGCACATGCCTGGAATCCCAGCTACTTGGGAGGCTGAGGCACGAGAATCACTTGTGCTTGAGCCTGGGAGGCAGAGTTTGCAGTGAGCTGAAATCACACCACTGCACTCCAGCCTGGGTGACAGAGACTGAGATCCTGTCTCCAAAAAAAAAAAAAAAAAGGACCCCAGAGAGTGCTCTCTTCCTCTTCTGCCACGTAAGGACACAGAATCTGCTGGCATCTTAATCTTGGACTTCCCAGCCTCCAGAACTTTGAGCAATAGAAGCAATAAATATTTGTTTAAGCCAACCAGTCTGTGGTATTTTTGTTATAGCAGTTTGAAAAGACAAATGGACATGTGCCTATGTTAGTTTCATAATTTAAAGAAGTTACTGGCTAGGCACGGAGTATCATGCCTATAGTCCCAGATGAGGCTGAGGACTGAGGCAGTAGGAGTAGGATTGCTTGAGCCCAGGAGTTCCACACCAGCCTGGGCAACAAAGTGAGACCCCGTCTCTACAAAAAAATAAAAATTAGCCAGGTATGGTGGCACGTGCCTGTAGTTCCAGCTACTTGGGAGTCTGATAGGGGAGGATTTCTTGAGCCCAGGAGGTTGAGGCTGCAGTGAGCCATGATTGCACCATTGCCCTCTAGCCTGGGTGACAGAACAAGCCCCTGTCTCAAAAAAAAACAAAAAAAGTAAAAAGAAGTTACCGAGGCCCAGTCCCCAAGGTATGTTAACATCCATCCTTACCTTAGCACTCGAAGTGAGTACTGTCATTATTCCCATCTCACAGATGAGGGAGCTGAGCTCATGGGGAGGTAGTCAGGCTGGCCCAATTACAAACACAGACTTACTCTTTAAGCCAGTGCTCTTTCTCCTAATTCATATTAGCCCCTGAGCTTGGAGAGTTGAGAGGGGAGAAGAGTGATTAAAAGCAGGAACTGGAGCCAGCTGACCTGGGTTCAGCTCTTGATTCAGCCATTACTGGCTGTGTGATCTCGGGCAAATCACTTTCCCTCTCTGAACCTGTTTCCCTTCTGTGAGGATTAAACAATTTACCTTCATGTCATATGCTTAGAACAAGGCCTGTTTAATCACGAGCACTCAAGAAATGTCAGGTATTTTTAAAAAATATACATTAAAATATAATAGAGACAGGATCTTGCTATGTTGCCCAGGCTGCTCTCGAAGGCCTGGGCTCAAGCAGTCCTCCCACCTTGGCTTCCCAAAGTGCTGGATTATAGGCATGAGCCACTGTGCCTAGCCAGGTACTTTTTTTTTTTTTTTTTTTTGAGAGGGAGTTTTGCTCTGTCACCCAGGCTGGAGTGCAGTGGCACGATCTCGGCTCACTGCAACCTCCATCTCCCAAGTTCAAGTGATTCTCCTGCCTCAGCCTCCCAAGTAGCAGGGATTACAGGCTCCCGCCGCCATTCCCAGCTAATTTTTGTATATTTAGTAGAGACAGGGTTTTACCATGTTGGTAAGTCTGGTCTCGAACTCCTGACCTCAGGTGATCCGCCCACGTTAGCCTCCCAAAATGCTGGGATTACAGACATGAGCCACTGCACCTACTGGCCAGGTATTTTTATAGTACTGTCCTCAATGTTGTCATCCCCAGTTTCAAGCTCAGTGTGGTTCCTTCTCCCAGCTAGTGGGTCCAGTTCTCTCCCCAAGGGCAAGGTTCAGCCTCCCTGTGCTCCCATCTCCAGCAGAAGCTCCTTGGAATCAGTTCTTCTGGGTTATCTCAGGGCGGTGGCTGCAATCAGAGCTGATCACATTGCCAGAGCTGATCTCAGGAGAAGAGGCAGAGCCACAGGATTGGTGTGGCCCGGATCCAAGGCAAGGCTGTGGCGGGCGGGCGGCCTCCCAGTTCGGGATGTTCCCAGCGCGTTCCCACCGCTCACACTTGGAGGGAGAAGGGCCTCAAAATAGCTGCTGCTTCCCCAGCACGGCGCTAGGCCAGGGACAGGAATAGACATCTGGGGGTGGCCGCTGCAGCCTCCCTCAAGGACCCTGGGGGACTGGAAATAGGCAGAGGCCAGACCCTCACCAATGTGGAGGGGATAGTACAGCTGTCAATATGCTGTGACCCACCTGTGACAGTCCAGCTCATGGAATATGTGGCCCAGCTGAAGCTAGCTGGTCAGTGGGTCACCAGCTCCAGCCAGACACTGGCCAAGGCCTGCATTGTTAGACCAGTAGGGAGTGTCCTTCAACACTGGCTCCTGTGATCCTCTCAGGGAAGGTGGGAAAACTGAGCCCCGGAGAGAGGTTCACATGCCTGAGATCATGCAGCTGATCCGTTTGGTGAGCAGCAGTCAGACTTACAGGAAAGGCAGGCCTTGGGGCTTTGAGAGCAGTGTAGGGTGCTGGCTAAAGGCTTGGAGGACTCAGACTGCCTGGTTTAAATCCAGCCTCTAGGCTGGGGAGATGGCTTATGCCTGTAATCCCAGCACTTTGGGAGGCCGAGGTGGGTGGATCACCTGAGGTTGGGAGTTTGAGACCCACCTGACCAACATGGAGAAACCCTGTCTCTACTAAAAATACAGAATTAGCTGGGTGTGGTGGTGCACGCCTATAATCCCAGCTCCTCAGGAGGCTGAGGCAGGAGAATCACTTAAACCCAGGAGGCAGAGGTTGCAGTGAGCCTATATCACACCATTGTATTCCAGCCTGGACAACAAGAGTGAAACTCTGTCTCAAAAAAAAAAGAAAAAAAAAAATCCAACCTCTACTACCTATGTCCTGCATGCCCTGGGGTCTCAATTCCACCATCTATAAAATGGGCACAAGGAGAGTACCCACCTCCTTTAATGGTTGAGTGAATTATTCTTTGCATTATTATGATTGTTATTGTGTTCTCCCCGGATTCCTTTTTTGTTGTTGTTTTTTGGGGATAGGTTCTTGCTCTGTCTTGCAGGCTTTGGTGCAGTGGCACGATCACAGCTCACTGCAGCCTTGAACTCCGGGGGCTCAAGCAATCCTCTCCTCTTGGCCTCCTGTGTAGCTGGGAATATAGGTGCTTGCCACCATGCCTGGCTAATTTATTTATTATTATTATTATTTTTGAGACGGAATCTTGCTTTGTCGCCAGGCTGGAGTGCAGTGGCGCAATCTTGGTTCACTGCAACCTCCGCCCCCCCTGGGTTCAAGCGATTCTTCCGCCTCAGCCTCCTGAGTAGCTGGGACCACAGGCATGTGCCACCATGCCTGGCTAATTTTTTTGTATTTTTAGTAGAGATGGGGTTTCACCATGTTGGCCAGGATTGTCTCGATCTCTTGACCTCATGATCTGCCCACCTGGGCTCCCAAAGTGCTGGGATTACAGGCGTGAGCCACCGCGCCCAGCCGCCTGGCTAATTTTTATTTCTACTTTTAGTAGAGTTGAGGTTTCACGATGTTATCCAAGCTGGTCTTGAACTCCTGACCTCAAGTGATCTTCCTGTCTCGCCCTCCTAAAGTGCTGGGATTATAGGTGTGAGCTACCATGCTGGGTTCAGATTCCTAATTCACTGATTCCTAAGGCATTGCTTGAGCGCCTACAGTGTGCCAGGCACAGTGCAAGACCCAGATTATTATAGCTCACAGGGTAAAGAAGAAACCTAGTTAACGTTTCAGGGAGGCTGCCATGTGCTGGCACCTGTGCTAAGTGATTTTTACATGTTATCACATGTACTCCTCATGATAACCTGTGAGTGACTATCATCATGCCTAGTTTTTTCTTTTTTTTTGAGATGGAGTCTCGCTTACTCTGTTGCCCAGGCTGGAGTGCAGTGGCACGATCTCGGCTCATTGCAACCTCTATCTCCCAGGTTCAAGCAATTCTCCCTGCTTCAGCTTCCCAGGTAGCTGGGATTACAGATGTGTGAAACCATGCCTGGCTCATTTTTGTATTTTTAGTAGAGACGGGGTTTCCCCATGTTGACCAGGCTGGTCTCAAACTCCCAACCTCAAGTTACCCGCCTGCCTCAGCTTTCCAAAGTGCTGGGATTACAGGCATGAGCCACTGCACCTGGCTATATCATGCCCAGTTTTACAGATGAGTAGAGCAAACATCAGAGAGGTAAAGTCACTCCTTCAGGGTCACATAGCTGGAAGGTAGCAGAGCTAGGATTTGAAACCCAGTTTGCCTGCCTGCACACCCCATGCAAGGAACAACTGCCTGACATTCTTTAGCGGGACACTTTTTTTTTTTTTTGAGACAGAATCTCACTGTGTCACCCAGGCTGGATTGCAATGGTGCTATCATGGCTCACTGCAGCCTTCACCTTCCTGGGCTCAGGCGAGCCTCTCACCTCAGCCTCCCAAGTAGCTGGGACTACAGGCATGCACCACAATGCCTGGCTAATATTTTCTTGTATTTTGTATAGAGATGGGGTTTTTCCATGTTTCCCAGGCTGGTTTCAAACTCCTGAGCTTGAGTGATATACCTCCTCAGCCTCCGAAAGTGCTGGAATTACAAGGATGAGCCACTGCGCCTGGCCTGGGACACTCTTTATTGGGGAGACAGACATGTGGTTCACTTGTTACTGCCCAGGCGCTGGGCACTTGGAGGAGGGCTCCACGCCCTTGGCCTGGACATTCATGACCTCAGCCCCCAGTGGTCCCTCCCTGACCTCTGCTCCAGGCCTCTCCAAGTGGCCAGGGCCTTCTTGGGAGAAGCGAGGCTGGGGAATCCTACAGCCCAGTCTCACGCATGCGCCAGTCTCATGTGAGATGTGAGGTCCCAAGCCTGCATTGCAGAATTTCCACCCACCTTCCCCTGGGTTTCCCTGAGTACCTACTGTGTCCCAGGCCTGCACTTCCTTGTGTTCACTCTGAGAACACAAGAAAGACTTTGTCCCTGCTCCGATATTGCGCATTAGGTGGTGAGAGAGGCAGGTTGTTAAAAAGGCTGAGCATGGTGGCTCACGTCTGTAATCCCAGCACTTTGGAAAGCTGAGGTGGGTGGATCACCTGAGGTCAGGAGTTCAAGAGCAGCCCGACCAACATGGTGAAACCCCATCTCTACTAAATACAAAAAATTAGTCAGGCATGGTGGCGGGCACCTGTAATCCCAGCTACTCAGAAGGCTGAGGCAGGAGAATCGCTGGACCCCAGGAGGCAGAGGTTGCAGTGAGCTGAGATCACGCCACTGCACTCCAGTCTGGGCAACAAGAGTGAAACTCCATCTCAAGAAAAAAAAAAAAGGCAAGAGCAGCTATGGCTCTTGTAAGAATGGGGGCAAACAGGTGCCTAGAGGAGGCACCTACCTCAGCCCAGGTGGTCAGGGAAGGCTTCCTGGAACTGGTGGTGTCTGAGCTGAGGCCTGAAGGAGAAAAAGAGCCAGGGGAAGAGAGAGGAGGTAGGAAAGAGTGTTGTAGGAGGAGGAAACTGCTTGTGCTGAGGAAGGGCTGCACAGAGTTCCAGGAACTGTGTCATAGGGGATAAAGGTGTGGGTGAGCGGGACTAGGGCTGCGGAGACGGGCAGGGACGGGTCCCTCAAGGCCTTGCTGGCCACACTGAGGGCTTGGATACTGAGTTACTTGATCCTTGAGGGCTGAGAGAATGAAATCGGGAGCTAGAAGTTTCCCTCTGGCTGCGGGGAAGGATAGACCTCAGGCGGCTGGACTGGAGGGAGAGGACAGACTCGGATGAGAGTCGTAAGGATAGAGGGAAGTGGGTGCCTTTGTAAAGCGCTTAGAGGAAGAACTGGTTGCCTCTTGCTGCATAATAAATCCCCCCAAAACTGTGTGGCTTCAAACACAACACTTTATTGTTTCTCACGATTCTGCGGGTGAGAGGGCAGTTCTGCATCACATGGGGTTGCTGGGATGGCTGGAAGGTCCACACGCCTCACCCACGAGGCTGGCAGGCGTGGTTGGCTGCCAGCTCGGTGCTCAGTTAAGGCTGTTGGTTGGGGGAACTCAGTTTAGTGCATTCGCAATGTTGTGGAACCACCACCTCTTCCCAGTTTCACACTTTGCTGTCACTCCATACCTATATAGCAGTCTCGCCCCATTCTCCCTCCTCCGGCACTGACAACCATTAATCCGCTTTCTGTCTCTGTGGGTTTTCCTATTCCGGACATGTCCGATCCATGGAATCATACCATATGTGACCTTTCGTGTCTGGCTCATTTTACTTAGCATGATGTTGTCAGCGTTCACACATGTGGTAGCATGCGTCAGCGCTTCATCCCTTTTGATGGCTGAATACTATTCCATTGTAGGGCTAGACCACAGTTTGTTTATCCATGCGTATGTTGATGGACATTGGCTTGTTTTCAGCCTTTGGCTCCTGGGAATCATGCTGCTGTGAGCATTGGTGAACAAGTATCTGTTTGAGTCCCTGCTTTCAGTTCTTTAGGAATGGAATTTCTGTGTCATATGGTAACTCTATGTTTAACTTTTTGAGGAACTGCCAAGCTGTTTCCCACAGCAGCTGCACCATTTTACACTCCCAGCCGCAATGTATGAGTGCAATGGGCTGAATGTTCATGTCCTCCCCAAATTCATATGTTTAGATGCTCACCCCCAAAGTGGTGGCGTTAGGAGGTGGGGCCTTTGGGAAGTCAGCAGCCTATGAGAGTGGAGCCCTCATCTGTGGATGAGTGCGCTTAGAAAAGGGGCCCCATAGCTGGGCATGGTGGCTCGTGGCTGTAATCCCAGCTACTTGGGAGGCTGAGGTAGGAGAATTGCTTGAACCAGGACCCGGGAGGCAGAGGTTGCAGTAAGCCAAGATTGTGCCACTGCACTCCAGCCTGGGCTACAGAGTGAGACTCCAGCTGTAGGGTTTCACCATATTGGTCAGGCTGGTCTTGAACTCCTGACATTTTGATCCACCTGCCTTAGCCTCCCAAAGGGCTGGGATTATAGGCGTGAGCCACTGCGCCGGGCCTATTTTTTCTTAACTCATATTCCTCCACCTCTAGACCCTTCTCCAGGATTTCTTTTGCTTTGGCCTCTGGAACTATACAGCAGACAGTAGTCTTCGTTTCTCCAGATGCCAAAGGATATGACGGTGTATCTGGCTTTGGAAAACACAGGGTCTGCACTGTGAGCCGCTCCGATGCTTCGGCTGCTTGGGTCAGTCTGTCTCTACTTTCCCCAACACAGATGTCCAGGCAGAGCCTGTGAATGCAAAGTTCCCACATGAGGTTCTCCTTTTTACCATGATGGAGGACAGGAAGAGCTCTGCCTCCTTCTTAAAAGTTAAGGCCATCCTAGTGGGTGATATCTTATTGTGGTTTTGATTTACATTTACTTAATAGCCAATGATGTTGAAGATCTTTTGTGTACACTTTTTGGCCATTTGTATCTCTTCTTTGGAAAAATGTCTGTTCACTTACTTGGCCCATTTTTAGGAGGGTTGTTTGTCTTTTTGTTGTTGAGTTCTTTATATATTCTGGATACTAAATCCTTATCAGATATATGATGTGCGAATATTGCCTCCCATTCTACAGGTTGCCTATTTACTTTCTTGGTAATGTTATTTGATGCAGATACGTTTTTACTTTTTTTTTTTTTTTTTTTTT
>NW_016107749.1:1410015-1446055 GCF_001604975.1 Cebus imitator
TGATCCACCCGCCTCGGCCTCCCAAAGTGCTGGGATTACAGGCGTGAGCCACCGCGCCCGGCCTGTTTATTTATTTCTAACTAGAATAACCAGTTTATAATTTTGTACTTTTAGTAGAGACGGGGTTTCACTATGTTGGTCAGGCTGATCTCGAACTCCTGACCTCAGGTGATCCACACACCTCAGCCTCCCAAAGTGCTGGGATTACAGGCGGAGCCACTGTACCCAGCCTTATGGTTTCTTTTAATTGTTCTATGGTGTTAGCTCCTACCTTTATGTCATTCATCTATTTTTTGTTGTTGCTTGTTCGTTTTTGAGACAGCGTCTCACTCTGTCACCCAGGCTGGAGTGCGGTGGCACCATCTCAGCTCACTGCAACCTCCACCTCCCAGGATCAAGCCATCCTCCCTCAGGCTCCCAAGTAGCTGAGATGCGGGGCACGAAGCCACCCTACCCAGCTTAAGCTCTTTTTTTTTTGTAGATACAGGGTCTCACTATGTCTTCTAGGCTGGAGCTCCTGGCTTCAAGCACTCCTCCCACTTCAGCCTCCCCAAATGCTGGGATTACAGGTGTGAACTGCTGCACCTGGCCAATTTCTACCTCTTTTTTTTTTTTTTTTTTGAAACAGAGTCTTACTCTGTCACCCAGGCTGGAGTGCAGTTGCGCAACCTCAACTCACTGCAGTCTCCACCTCCTGGTTCAGGCAATTCTCGTGCCTCAGTCTCCCAAGTAGCTGGGACCATGGGCATGTGCCACCATGCCTGGCTATTTCTTGTACTTTTAGTAGAGACAGGGTTTCGCCATGTTTGTCAGGCTGGTCTCGAACTCCTAACCTCAGGTGATCTGCCCACCTTGGCCTCCCAAAATGGTGGGATTACAGGTGTGAGCCACTGCGCCCGGCCTCAATCTCTACCTCTTGTTAGGAGGTCAGCATGCCTTATAGGGAGGGGAAGAATGGTTGGAGACCGTCTTTGGAGAGAGTCTACTACAGGAAGTCTTGGTAATAAATTGGCCGTAGGGGTTGGAAAGAAGAAGAGCAGTAAAAGGCAGGCAGGGTGTCATCCACGTTTCTGGATTGAGCCACTGGCCAGTTAGAGAAGCCTGGGGTGGAGTGAGAGTGAGTGAAGGAAATAATTCAGCCATAGACATGTTGAGTTTGAGCTGCCTTAGGCATCCAGGCCCCAGGAGCCCTGGGAATCGAATACATGATAAACAAAACACAGAAGGGTACTTACGAGGACCAATTCAATAAATATTTATGGAACTTTTTATGCTAATACAACCTTAACATTTATGCGGTGCTAGCCAGGGGTCAGGCACTTTGCATTTAAAAAATAATTGAGTTATAACATACCTATGGTAAAATGCATAAATCTAGGGAGTGGTGGTGTTTTGTGGGGTTGGAGTCTCCCTCTGTTGCCCAGGCTGGAGTGCAGTGGCACAATCTTGGCTCACCGCAACCTCCGCCTCCTAGGCTCAAGCTATTCTCCTGCCTCAGCCTCCTGAGTAGCTGGGATTACAGGCACGTGCCACCAAGCCCGGCTAATTTTTGTATTTTTGGTAGAGATGGGGTTTGGCCATGTTGGCCAGGCTGGTTTCGAATTCCTGAGCTCAAGTGATCCACCCGCCTCGGCCTCCCAAAGTTCTGGGATTACAGGCGTGAGCCACCATACTCGGCCTACAAGTATACCTTTCATTGAATTTTATGTATCACCTCCCAGGTAAAGATATAGCACATTTCCAGCCCCAGAAAGCCCCCTCTCAACCATATTATATTAATTTTCACAGTGACCCTATGAAGCAGGTAGTGTGATGATTCCCATTTTTCAGATGATGAAACTGAGACTTAGGTGAAGCCCCTTTCCCAAGACCACGTGGGGTCGAGTCTGAACTCTTAATTTAGGTCTATATTCCTAGGAATGTGGATCCCTTTCTAGCCCCTGAGATTTCTCCCTAAGGCCAGACTCTGGACTTTCAGACCCTCTGAGACCAAGCTGGGGAACACCTCATTCCCTCACTGAGCTGGGACTGGACTCAGGCCTCGGGGGTGGGGGTAGAGGCACCCTGAGGGCAGGAGCTAGGTGGTCCAGCGTCCGCTGGGGAATGGGAGGCCGTCATTTGTGGCTCTGTGGGAAGTACAGGGCCAGGGAGGATATGGATTTAGGGTGAAGAGGGAGGAATGAGACAGGCCTTTCCCTGTACCCATCATCAGGGAGGTGGCCACCTGTGGGTGGTGCTGGCCAAGGACACACAGCAGGTTCCAGTTCAGTCATTTCCCAGCAACGGGCCCTGGGGAAAATCAGCTTTGCCTGCACCTCATCGGCCGATGTGGGGAAAGGCGGGGAGCCACGCCTCTCAGAACCATGTTAGCCCTGCTTCCCAGGCATCCTTCAGACCGGCCAGGAGGATCCTGGGAACGTCCCCTGGGCCTCCTCGAGGAGGACCAAAGAGGCTCCTCCCCAACCCCAGGCATCTGCCCTGCGTGCCGCTCTGACCTCTTCTGTCCTCTGAGCGAGCTAAAACTGACCTCCTTGCTCTTCTCCCAACCTGTGGGAAGTCTGTGCCTCAGGGCTTTTGCACTCAATGTTCCCTCCATCTGGAACCTTCTGCCTCCTGGATTTCACATGGTGGATGTCTTCTCATGCGTCCTGGCTCAAATGTCACCTCTTTAGAGGGCTCTTCCCTGGACAAATTGCCCTAGTTAGTGCGCTCCTCACCACCCGGCATGATGGTGCCAGATGGCCTGGATTTGAATCACAGCTCCACCTGCTCCAGTGCTGTGTAGCATTGAGCAGCTTACTTAACTCCTCTGTTAAGCCACAGTTTCCTCAGCTGTAAAGTGGGGGTGATGATTGCAGCCCCATCGTGTGGTAGCAAGGATCAAGTTATCTCACATCTGTTAGCAATGCCTAAGCATAGCAAATGCTTTAAACATATTAGCTTTTATTCACATAAATGCTTATCCCATGCGGGAATGGTCCTGGGTATCGATTTGTTTACTTGGTTTTTCTATCTCTCCCAATTAGAATGAGCCCCATGAGGCCGGGCACAGTGGCTCACGCCTGTAATCCCAGCACCTTGGGAGGCCGAGGCGAGTGGAAGTTTGAGACTTGCCTGGTCAACACGGTGAAACCCCGTCTCTACTAAAAATACAAAAAATTATCCAGGTGTGGTGGCACATGCCTGTCATCCCAGCTACTCAGGAGGCTGAGGCAGGAGAATTGCTTGAACCCAGGAGGTGGAAGCTTCAGTGAGCTGAGATCGCGCCATTGCGCTCTAGCCTTGCCAACAGAGCAAGACTCCATCTCAAAAAAAAAAAAAAAAAAAAAAAAAAAAAAAAGAATGAGCCCTGTGAAGATGGTGGTTTTGTCTATTTTGTTCACTGCTGTATCTCCAGTACGCCAACACTGGCTGGCACACAGTGATAAACGCTGGTTGAATAATCAAATGAATAAACTGGGTTACTAAACGTTGATTAAATAATTGAATAAATGAATAAACCGAGTGACTCCATAATTCTACCTGCAGTTCCCTAAACATGCCATGCTCGCTCTCATTTCCAGGCCTTTGCTTTTGCTGTTCCTTCTGCCTGGAACTATTCACCAGGGGAAGGGAGGGAAGCGACAAAGGGGAGGCCGCCGGGCATCGGCCCAGGTCCCTCTCTTGTCCTCTTCACTGCTGTTGGCACCGGACACTCACCAGAGAACCAGGGAGCAAGAACCTAGACTCTCCAGGACTCAAATCACCTGTTACCGCCCCTTGTTCTGCAACTGGGGAAACTGAGGCCCAGAGGGAGGAAAGAACTCAGCCAAGTTTCCACGGTCAAGGGCAGTGGTCTTTCCTCTGCACTGCACATGTCTCGACCAGAGGCTGTTTCCCACGTGCTTGCTGTATCTGCCTCCCTGCGGGGGTCCCAGATAGAGGCAGCAGTTGAGGGGCTGGGTCCTGCCTGTAGGCCATGGCCTTCCTTTCTGCCCACTGAGGAGCGACCAGGGTGGCCCGGGCTAGTGAATGCTTCTGACTTAGACCCACATGGGTCACAATCCTGACACTTTCACTTATTAGCCATGTGACCTTGGGCTCTCTGAGCCTTGGTTCACTACCCTGTAGAATAAGGAGACAAAACCTAACCCTCTTCCCCTAGCATTGCTGGAAATATTTTTTTTTGTTTGGCTTTGTTTCTTGAGACAGAGTCTCTCTCTGTCACCCAGGCTGGAGTCACAGTGAATCACAGTTCGCTGCAGCCTCCATCTCCCAGGTTCAAGTGATTCTCCTGTTTCAGCCTCCCAAGTAGCTGGGACTACTGGTGCCTGCCACCACGTCCAGATAATTTTTGTATTTTTAGTAGAGATGGGGTTTTGCCATGTTAGCCAGGCTGGTCTTGAACTCCTGACCTCAGGTGATCACTCGCCTCAGCCTCCGCAAGTGCTGGGATTGCAGTTGTGAGCCACCGCGCCCAGCTCCTGGAAAGATTTCTATTTTAATAAAAGTTCATATGCATTGAGCATTTACTCTCACTACCCTATGGGGCAGGTATGAATTTTATCCCCATTTTCCAGATGAGGAAACTGAGGCTCAGAATGGGGAAATAACTCTGTGGAGGTCACACAGCTAGCAGGAAGTAGAGCAGGAATTCCAATTCAGGCAGCCTGAACTTCAAAGCTCACATGCTTAGCCATATGCGACAGCATCAGGCATACAGTAGGCGCTCAATAGATATTAGCTACTGACGACCCTCTGACCGAGTCAAATTAGCACCATTTTCCAGGACAAACCACACCTTTTGTTTATTTTCCTCCCCTCTAAGCCCCGCTTGGAGACAAGCCCTCTTAGCAGCCTCTCTCTGAGGGATTTTCAGATTATTCCCACCTTGATTAGTTCCAGTTTCTCTGCTGAAGCAGGAGTTATTTTGGGGCCTCGATGGCTCCCTCTGGTTGCCTGTGACCCCCGCCCCGTTGCAGACACCTCTCCCTTCACCTGCACGGTTCATTAGCCACATTCTGATCAGCTGCCGCTCTGGGTGCCCTGCAGCTCTCAGCCCTACCTCGAGGGCCAGCATCTGCTCCCTTGCCCCACTCCTGCTAGGCCCACAGCCACTCCTGCCACCCCACTATTTTGTAGGGATGGAGGATGTCACCTTTTTCTTTATTATTATTTTAATTTTTATTTTTTGATACAGGGTCTCATTCTGTCACCCAGGCTGGAGTGCAGCGAAGTGATCTCGGCTCACTGCAACTGCCGCCGCCCCCACCTATCCCCCACCCCCGGGTTCAAGCGATTCTCCTGCCTCAGCCTCCCAAGTAGCTGGGACTAGAGGCATGTGCCACCATGCACCGCTAATTTTGTCATCTGTTTTGTAATCCTCAGTCCCCAACTTTGACTCAGAGCCATGACCCTCCCTCCAATTCCAGGATTTTCCCAGACTTGAGCAAAAGCTCACACACCATTTGGATGCAAATGTGTTTGGCTGGTGTTCCCACTCCCTGTTCCTGTGGGAACCCAGTCCTCAATGTCATTCAGCCTGGGGTGGGAGCGGTAAAAACTCCCAAGGATGCATTTTCTGTGATGTATATTTTACCACAATTAAAATTCCCAAGGGGTCACAGGACGCCTCCCCGCCTCTGCCACCATGTTATGTCACCATGCGTGGGGCCCACGTCACAGGCACGGGGTGTGGGTTCTTCGGTAGCTGTCTGTTCTCTCTCTGCTCCTGGCTCTTCTTTCCAGCTCTGCGCTCTGCCTCTGCCAGGGCCGCCTGCAGGCCTTGCTTGCTTTTCAAAAATAACTCTTGAGTCTCTCACTGAGGTTGGGGGCTGCTTCCTGGGTGTCCCGGGCTGTGTGTTAATCCTTCCAATGCAAGACTTCCTGAAGCTTAGACTCCAGGCTGGGCAGGGGACCTGGTCACCAGTGTCTGGCTGAAGTAGTTCAGATACTGACCTGCTGTTCCAGCACCTACGGTAGGTGGGGGTAGGTCCTCCCCGGTGGCCACCAAGTCATTCATTCACTCATTTATTCAGATATTTATCACGCATCCACAAGTGCCTATTGGCTGCTGAGCACCCTGATGGGGGGTCCCTGTTGATTTCCCATTTGCTCCTCTTTAAATTTCTATTTCCTTCTCTAAAGTAGGATTTATTTATTTATTTAGCTCACTGCAGCGTCTAGCCTCTACCTCTTGGGCTCCATTGATCCTGTCACTTCAGCCTCCCAAGTATATGGGACTACAGGCAGTTGCCAACATGCCCAACTAATTTTGTTTAAGTTCTGTAAAGATGAGGTCTTGTTATTGCCTAGGCTGGTCTCAAACTCCTGGGCTCAAGGGATCCTTCTCCCTCAGCCTCCCAAAGTGCTGGGATTACAGGCATGAGCCACCGTGCCCAGCCAAATAGGAGTTCCTAAATTGGGGTGGCCAGTCAGTCCCAGTGGGAAACAGATGGCATTCTCATATTGGGTAACTTAAGGAAGGCTGACTAAAGGGGTTATTTAGGTGTGGACAAGGTGTACAGAAATCGCAGGGCATAGTGCAGTGCTGAGACTAGTTACAATGGGAGAGCTGTTACCTCCGTAGGCATGGCAGGGAGCAGTTTTCACTGGCTAGAAAGTTGTGTGGAGAGAGTCACTTCAAGAGAAGCTGTTGGCCAGACAAGCGGGCTCATGCCTGTAATCCTAGCACTCTGGGAGGCTGAGGTGGGTGGATCACTTGATGTCAGGAGTTCGAGACCAGCCTGGCCAACATGGTGAAACCCCAGCTCTACTGAAAATACAAAATAAGCCGGGCATGGTGGCGGGCGCCTGTAGTCCCAGCTATTCAGGAGGTTGAGGTAGGAGACTTGCTTGAACCTAGAGGTTTGAGTGAGCCAAGATTGCGCCACTGCACTCCAGCCTGGGTGACAGATCGAGACTTTATCTCAAAAAAAAAAAAAAAAAAAAAAAAAAAAAAAAAAAAAAAAAAAAAACAAAAAAAAAAAAAAAAGAAAAGTAAGCTGTGACCTCTGTTAAGGGACAGCCAGCCTGAGGTGCCCTGCAGGAGGAAGCAGATGTATAAATACCCTGAGTCACTCCACCTTCTCCATTCTGTCTCCTCGAGGAGCCTCCTCCTTGGCCAAACCAGATTAGAAGCCAGAGGATATGGAAGGCTGTTTGTTGAGTCTGAACAACTGAGTCTCCCTGGGCTGGGAAAGTGCTCTAGGCGGGCAAATGGAGGATATCCAGCCTCTTACCTGCCAATAGTAATGGCGATAGGAATAGTAAGCCATAGAATATATACTTAATAAATGTTAGTTGTTATACTGGTAGTGTTCATATTAGTTTATTAACTGCTATGTAACAAATTACCCAAAACTTAATGGTCTTAAATAATAATATTTATTACCTTACATGGTTTCTGTGGGCCAGGAATTGGGGGCAGCTTAACTGAGCGGTTCTGGCTCATGAAGCTGTGGTCATGGGTACCAAAAAAAAAAAAAAAAAAAAAAAAAAAAAGAAAGGAAGAATGAATAACAGCCTGGGCAACATGGCAAAATCCTGTCTCTACTCCCCCCGAAGCCCCCCGATCCCAAATTAGCCAGGCATGGTGGTGCACGTCTGTAGTCCCAGCTACTTGGGAGGCTGAGGTGGGAGGATGGCTTGAGCTTGGAGGTGGAGGCTGCAGTGAGCTGAGATTGCGCCACTGCACTCCAGCCTGGGTGACAGAGTGAGAGACCCTGTCTCAAAAAAATAAATAAATGAAAAAGAAAAATGAATGAATGAATAAGACCTAGTATTTGATAGCACAACAGGATGTGACTATGGTCAATAATATATATATATTTGTTGTTATATTTTAGCTTTTTAATTTAATTTTATTTATTTAGTATTTTTATTTTTTTGAGTTGGAGTCTTGCTCTGTTGCACAAGCTGGAGTGCAGTGGTGCAATCTCAGCTCACTGCAATCTTTATCTCCTGAGTTCAAGCCATTCTTCTGCCTCCGTCTCCTGAGTAGCTGGGACTATAGGCATGTGCCACCATGCCTGGTTAAGTTTTTGTAATTTTAGTAAAGATGGCGTTTTACCATGTTGGCCAGGCTGTTCTCAAACTCCCGACCTCATGTGATCTGCCCGCCTTGGCCTCCCAAAGTGCTGGGATTACAGGCCTGAGCCATCGTGCCTGGCCTAATAATTTAAATGTACATTTAAAAATAACTCAGAGAGGCCGGGTGTGGTGGTTCATGCCTGTAGTCCTGGCACTTTGGGGGGCTGAGGTGGGCGGATCGAGAGGTCAGGAGATCGAGACCATCCTGGCTAACATGGTGAAATCCCATCTCGACTAAAAATACAACATTAGTTGGACCTGGTGGTATGCGCCTGTAGTCCCAGCTACTCGGGAGGCTGAGGCAGGAGAATTGCTTGAATCTGGGAGGCAGAAGTTGCAGTGAACCAAGATCACGCCAGCTTGGTGACAGAGGGAGACTCTGTCCCAAAATAAAAAAACAAAACAAAAAACTCAGAGAGTGTGATTGGGTTGTTTGTAATGCGAAGGATAAATGCCTGAAGGGATATGTACCCCATTTACTGTGATGTGCTTATTTCACATTTTATGCCTATATCCAAACATCTCATGTGCCCCATAAATATATATACCTGCTATGTACCCACAAAAGTAAAAAAACTAAATAAAATACTTAGGTTTAAAGAAAGTCAGCCAGTCACCCAAAGGCTTGCCTGGGATTGAAGGATGCACTTGGCTCACCTACATGGCTGTCAGGCTGGTGCTGGCTGCTGGCAGGAGGAATTAGTTCCTTGCCATCCAGACCTTTCCATAGGGCTGCTTGAGTGTCTTCATGGCATGGTGGTTGGCTTCCCCATGAGAGTAATCAGGCCCGGTGCAGTGGCTCATGCCTGTAATCCCAACACTTTGGGAGGCTGAGGCGAGCAGATCACTTGAGGTCAGGCGTTCGAGACCAGCCTGGCCAACATGGTGAGACCCTGTCTTTACTAAAGATACAAAAATTAGCTAGGTGTGGTGGCGGACACCTGTAATCTCTGCTACTCGGGAGGCTGAGGCTGGAGAATCTCTTGAACCTGGGAGGCAGAAGTTGCAGTGAGTTGAGATCATGCCACTGTGCTCCAGCCTGGGCGACAGAGAGAGACTCTGTCTCAAAAAAAAAAAAAAGAAAGAAAAAGAAAAAGAGTGATCAATGTGTTTTATGGCCTCCTTCATCTCAAAAACCACAGGCTGTCATTTCCACAGTCTGCTATTGGCCACACTGGTCAGCCCTATTCAATGCAGAGGAGCTTGAATCCCAGGAAGTAGAAACCACTGGAGGGCTTCATGGAGGTTGGCTCCCAAGGTTCTCAATAAATTAACTCATTTAAATTCCATTGGTGGCTCACACCTGTAATCCCAGCACTTTAGGAGGCTGAGGTGGGAGGACCACTTGAGGTCAGGAGTTTGAGACCAGCCTGGCTAACATGATGAAACCCCATCTCTACTAAAAATACAAAAATTAGCTGGGTGTGGTGGCAGGTGCCTGTAATCCTAGCTACTCAGGAGGCTGAGGCAGGAGAATCACTTGAACCCAGGAGGCAGAGGTTGCAGTGAACCGAGGTTGCACCACTGCACTCCATTCCATTTAAGTCTCAAAAACCCTTTGGGGCTATCTAAAAAAATAAAAACAAAGATCCTATAAGAGAATTATTATTATTATCACTTTACTATTAAAGGAAGTATTATTCTCACTTTTCAGATGAGAAAATAGTCACAGATAAATAAAATAGCTTGTCCAAGATTGTAAACTAGGAAGTGGCAGAGCCAAGAATTGAACCCAGGTGAAGTTTTTTTTTTTTTTTTTTTGAGATGAAATCTCATTCTGTCACCTAGGCTGGAGTGCAGTAGTGCAATTTCAGCTCTGCAACATCCACCTCCCAGGTGCAAGTGATTCTCCACCTCATCCTCCCAAGTAGCTGGGATTACATGCATGCGCCACCACCCCCAGCTAATTTTCGTATTTTTAGTAGAGCCAGGGTTTCACCGTGTTGGCCAGGCTGGTTTCATACTCCTGACCTCAGGTGATCCACCCACCTTGGCCTCCCAAAATGCTGGGATCACAGGCGTGAGCCTGTCCTGGCCCAGAATATTTTCATCCCACAATTTTTCCCTCATGCCTCTTTGCAGTCCATCCTCCTGGCCCTATTCTAGGTAATCACCCATCTGCTATCTTTCACTAAATTCAACTGATAAGAACAGATACTGCCAATGAGGTGGCTCACACCTGTAATCCCAGCAATTTGGGAGGGTGAGGCGGGCAGATAACCTGAGGTCGGGAGTTTGAGACCAGCCTGGTTCAAACGATCCTCTTGCCTTAGCCTCCTGAGTAGCTGGGACTACAGGTACGAATCACCATGCCCAGTTAATTTTCTTTTTCTTTCTTTCTTTTTTTTTTCTGTAGAGATGGAGGTCTCATTATGTTGCCCAGGCTGGCCTCAACCTCCTGGCCTCAAGAGATTCTCCTGCCTTGGCCTCCCAAAGTGCTGAGATTACAGGTGTGAGCCACTGTGCCTGGCTTAGTAATTACTTATTTTTTTATTGCTCAATACTATTCCACTGTATCAATATAACACAGGTCATTTATTCACTTCTCTTGTTAAGTGACATTTGGGTTGTCTCCAGTTTGGGGCTCTTTTGAATAAAGCTGCTATGAGGTTCAGGTATGCCTTTTGCGTGGACAGATATTTTCACTGGTCTCAGGCAAATAGCTAGGAGAATTACTAGATCATATGGGAAGTGTATATTTAACTTTATAAGAAACTGCTAAACTTTTCCAATGTAATTGTGCCATTTTACACTCCCACCCGCAGCTTAAGAGAGCTCCAGTTGCTCCATGTCCTCGCCAACACTTTGTATCATCAATCTTGTTAATTTTAGCCATTCTAGTCTATGTGTAGTGGTGTCTTATTATGGTTTTAATTTGTACTCCCCTGCCGACTAAAGAGATTGAGCATCTTTTCATCATGCTTATTTGCCATTTATATGTCTTTTTCTGTGAAGTATTTGTTCGATTATTTAGCCTATTTTTTTTTACTGGGTGTGATGGTTAATACTGAGTGTCAACTTGACTGGATTGAAGGATGCAAAGTCTTGTTCCTGGGTGTGTCTCTGAGGTTGTTGCCAAAGGAGATTGTCATTTGAGTCAGTGGACTGGGAGAGGCAGACCCACCCTCAATCTGGGAGGGCACCATCTAATCAGCTGCCAGTGCGGCTAGGATAAAGCAGGCAGAAGAAGGTGGAAGGAGCCCACTTGCTGAGCCTTCTGGCCTTCATCTTGCTCCTGTGCTGGATGCTTCCTGCCCTTGAACATTGAACTCCCAAGTTTTCAGCTTTTGGACTCTTGGATTTACCCCAGTGTTTTGCCAGGGGCTCTTAGGCCTTCGGCCACAGACTTAAGGCTGCACTGTGGGCTTCCCTACTTTTGAGGTTTTGGGGCTCAGACTGGCTTTGTTGCTCCTCAGCTTATAGGCGGCCTATTGTGGGACTTCACCTTGTGATCATGTGAGTCAATACTCCTTAATAAACTCCCCTTTGTATGTACATCTGTCCTATTCTGTCCCTCTAGAGGATCCTGAAAATACAGATTTTGGTATTTTGAACCGAGAATGGGGTAGTTCTAGAGAAACATAATTTTTTTTTTTTTTTTTGGATGGAGTTTCGCTCTTGTTGCCCAGGCTGGAGTGCAATGGCGTGATCTCGGTTCACTGCAATCTCTACCTCCCAGGTTCAAGCAAGTCTTCTTTCTTAGCCTCCAGAGTAGCTGGGATTACAGGCTCCTGTCATCATGCCTGGCTAATTTTTTTTTTTTGTATTTTTGGTAGAGATGGGGTTTTACCATGTTGGCCAGGCTGGTCTTGATCTCCTGACCCCAGGTGATCCACACATCTTAGCCTCCCAAAGTGCTGGGATTACATGTGTGAGCCACCACACCTGGCTGAGGAACAGAATTTTAAGGATGGATTTCTTTAGTTGATTTTGGGGTTTCTGGAATTGGCTGCTTAATCTGATTAGACCCAAAAATGCTAAAGACTTTACTTCTTTTTTTTTTTTTTTTGAGACGGAGTTTCGCTCTTGTTCACTGCAACCTCCGCCTCCTAGGTTCAGGCAATTCTGCCTTGGCCTCCTGAGTGGCTGGGATTACAGGCATGTGCCACTGTGCCTGGCTAACTTTAGTATTTTTAGTAGAAATAGGGTTTCATTCTTTTTATTTTTTATTTGACACTGAGTCTTCCTCTGTCACCAGGCTGGAGTGCAGTGGCACAATCTTGGCTCACTGTAATCTCCACCTCCCAGGTTCAAGGGATTCTTCTGCCTCAGCCTCCCAAGTAGCTGGGACTACAGGCATGTGCCACCATGCCCGGCTAATTTTTGTATTTTAGTAGAGATGGGGTTTCATCATGTTGGCTGGGCCGGTCTCGATCTCTTGACCTCATGATCCATGAACCTTGGCCTCCCAAAGTGCAGGGATTACAGGCATGAGCCACCGCACCCAACCAAAACAGGGTTTCTCCATGTTGGCCAGACTGGTCTCGAACTCCTGACCTCAGGTGATCAGCCCGCCTTGGCCTCCCAAAATGCTGGCACTACAAGTGTGAGCCACCATGCTTCTAATAGTATGGAGAACACTGATAGTCCTTGGCATGAACTGTTTAGAGAGTTATGCAAAATAAATGCTTTTTATACTCCTGATTTACCACTCATGAGAGACAAGGAGTTTAGAAACTCTATACCTAATACCTTTGACCAAAGAATATAATAAAGTTGGTTGATTGCTCCTAAGTTTGCTGAACAAAGTGATGAAAGAAAAGGATGAGCACAGGGATTCTAACTCCTCTCCAGAAGCACATATTGAGCCTCAAGTCTTCTAAAATTGCCCTGAGAGTCTTATCTCCTGTAGATGAAGGGCTGAAATTGTGGAAAACCAGACACAGGCTCTTATCATGAGTGACTGACCTGCAACGAAAGGTGTGTGCACAGCCTCGCCAGGTGTTTACTGTTAAAGTGAGGGCATTGATTGGAAAGGAATGGGACCCTGAAACTTGGAATGGGGACATGTCGGAGGACCCTGATGAAGCTGGGATCACTGACCTTGCAAACTCTGATGACCCTTTTTTGCCAGAGGAAACAGCCTCCCACCCTCAGTGGTGGCAACATCCCTTCCCCACCCCACCCATGCTGCCATCAGCCTTTCCACCTTTGTGTGAGGAAATTAACCCTGCACTGCCTGAGGCAACAGTGATGGCCCCCCCGAGGCAGTTGCCAGGCAAGACTGCTGATTCTCCTCAGGAGCCACCCCCAACACCCCCGTCTGCTTCTAGATCCATAACTAGACTCAAGTCCCGGCAGGCCCCTAGAGGTGAGGTTCAGAGTGTGACCCCCAAGGGGGTGTGCTACCCTCCAAAAGAACTGCTTGAGTTTTTTAACTTATATAAGCAAAAATCTGGAGAACAGGGATGGGAATGGGTATTAAGGGTGTGGGATAATGGTGGAAGAACCATAAAATTGGATCAGGCTGAATTTATTGATTTGAACCCACTAAGCAGGGATCCTGCATTTAATGTTGCAGCTTGGGGAGTTAAAAAATGTTCTGTTGGCCGGGCGCGGTGGCTCACGCCTGTAATCCCAGCACTTTGGGAGGCCGAGGCGGGTGGGATCACGAGGTCAAGAGATCGAGACCATCCTGGTCAACATGGTGAAACCCCGTCTCTACTAAAAATACAAAAAATTAGCTGGGCATGGTGGCGCGTGCCTGTAATCCCAGCTACTCAGGAGGCTGAGGCAGGAGAATTGCCTGAACCCAGGAGGCAGAGGTTGCGGTGAGCCGAGATCGCGCCATTGCACTCCAGCCTGGGTAACAAGAGCGAAACTCCGTCTCAAAAAAAAAAAAAAAAAAAAATGTTCTGTTGATTTGCTTGTTAGCTGAAATATGGATCAAAAGATGGCCCACTGTGAGTGGTCTGGAAATGCCTGATCTTCCTTGGTTTAATGTGGAGGAAGGGATCCAAAGGCTTAGGGAGACTGGGATGGTGGGGTGGATTAGTCACTTTAGACCAACTTATCCCTGCTGGAGGGTCCAGAAGACATACCCTTCACCAGTACTTTGTGAAATAGATTTGAGAGGGGAGCACCTGAATCCCTGAAGGCTCTGTGATTGCTTTTCTCTGTATGCCAGATCTTACAGTGGGAACTGCAGTCACTCAATTAGAAAATTTAAACGCAATAGGAATAATTGGATCCTGAGGTGTCAGGGGCCAAGTGGCAGCACTCAACTGTCAGAAGCTAGATGGGTATAGTTACCATAATGGACGGCAGAGGCAAAGCAGCAATCAGAATAGTCTGATTTGTGTAGAGCTCTGGCATTGGCTAATTCATCAGTGTTCCTAGAAGGGAAATTGATAGGAAGCCTACTGTATTCTTACTTAATTTGGATAAGCAGAAAACTCCCAGGTCAAGTGGACAAAAGACTAATTTGAATTGTAAAAACAGAGAATCACGGCCCCTCAATCAATTTCCAGACTTGAACGAGTTTATAGACCCAGAACCCCTTGAATGAAGGGGAGGCCAAGTCCCCTTGAGGAAGAACCCCACTATATTGATTGTGGGGTTTGGCCCTCCCTTGAGGGAGGCCAAGTCCCCTTGAGGCCTCCTATACCAACAATTTATACTGTTAATCTTTCTTCCATCTGTTCCCAGACAGACTTCTTTTTACCAGGGTAACTGTGCATTGGGGAAAAGGGAATGATCAGACTTTTGGGGGACTACTGGACACTAGTTCTGAGCTGATGTTGATTCCAGGAGATCCAAAATGTCATTGTGGTCCTTCAGTTAAAGTAGGGGCTTATGGAGGTCAGGTAAGTAATGAAGTTTTAGCTCAGGTCTGACTTTCAGTGGTTCCATTGGGTCCCTGAACTCATCCTATGGTTATTTCCCCAGTGCCAGATTACATGATTGGCATAGACATACTTAGCAGCTGGCAGAACCCCACATTAGCTCCCTGACTGGTAGGGTAAGGGCTACTATGGTGGGAAAGGCCAAATGGAAGCCATTTGCACTGCCTCTACCTAGAAAAATCGTAACTCAAAAACAACACCACATCGCTGGAGGGACTGCAGAGATTAGTGGCACCATCAAGGGCTCGAAAGATGCAGAGGTGATGATTCCCACCACATCCCCGTTCAACTCTCCCATTTGGCCTGCGCAGAAGACAGATGGATCTTGTAGAATGACAGTGGATTATCCTAAGCGTAACCAAGTGGTGACTCCTATTGCAGCTGCTGTACCAGATGTGGTTTCATTGCTTGAACAAATTAACACATCCTGGTACTTGGTATGGAGCCATTGATTTGGCAAATGCATTTTTCTCCATACCTGTCCATAAGGCTTACCTGAAGCAACTTGCCTTCAGCTGGCAAGGCCAGCAGTATACCTTCACTGTCCTACCTCAGGGGTATATCACCTCCCTGGCTTTGTATCATAATCTTGTTCTCAGAGATCTTGATCATTTTTCCCTTCCACAAGATATCACACTGGTCCATTACGTGATGACTTTATGCTGATTGGGTCCAGTGAGTGAGACGTAGCAAATGCCCTCATCTTATTGGTGAGACGTTTGCCTGCCAAGGGACGGGAAATAAATCCGACTAAAATTCAGGAAGCTTCTACCTTGGTAAAATTTCTAGAGGTCCAGTGGTGTGAGGCCTGTCGAGATAATCCTTCTAAGGTGAAGGATAAGTTGCTGCATTTGGCCTCTCCTGCGATCAAGAACAATGCCTAGTGGGCCTATTTGGATTTTGGAGGCAACACATTCCTCATTTGGGTGTGTTATTCTGGCCCATTTATTGAGTGACCCGGAAGGCTGCCAGTTTTGAGTGGGGTCCAGAACAGGATAAGGCTCTGCAACAGGTCCAGGCTGCTGTGCAAGCTGCTCTGCCACTTGGGCCGTATGACCCAGCAGATCCAATGGTGCCTGAGGTGTCAGGGGCAGGTAGGGATGCTGTCTGGAGCCTTTGGCAGCCCCCATAGGGAAATCACAGTGGAGGTGGGAGCAAGGCCCTGATATGTTCTGCAGATAACTACTCTTCTTTTGAGAGACAGCTCTTGGCCTATTACTGGGCTTTAGTAGAAACTGAACATTGATGATGGGTCATCAAGTCACCATGCAACCTGAACTGCCTGCCGTGAACTGGGTGCTTTCTGACTTATCTAGTCATTAAGTTGGGCATGCACAGCAGCATTCCATCATCAAATGGAAGTGGTATATACATGATGGGGCTGAGCAGGTCCTGAAGGCACAAGTAATTTACATGAAGAAGTGGCTCAAATGCCTGTGGCCTCCACTCCTGCCACTCTGCCTACTTTCCCGTTGCCTGCACTGATGGCCTCATGAAGAGTTTCCTCTGATCAGTTGACAGAGGAAGAGAAGACTAGGGCCTGATTTACAGATGGTTCTGCAAGATATGTGGGCACCACCCGAAAGTGGACAGCTGCAGCACCACAGCCCCTTTCAAGGACACACCTGAAGGACAGTGGTGAAGGGAAATCTTCCCAGTGGACAGAACTTCACATACTATACCTGGCTGTGTACTTTGCGTGGTAGGAGAAGTGGCCAGATATGTGATTATGTACTGATTAACAGGCTGCAGCCAGTGGTTTGGCTGGATGGCCAGGGACTTGGAAGATGCATGGCTGGAAAATTGGTGACAAAGAAATTTGGAGAAGAGGTATATGGATGGAACCCTCTGAGTGGTCAAAACTGTGAAGATATTTGTATCCATGTTAATGCTCACCAAAGGGTGACCTCAGCAGAGTAGGATTTTAATAATCAGGTAGATAGGATGACTCATTTTGTAGACACCACACAGCCTCTTTCCCAGCCACCCCTGTCATCGCCCAATGGACCCATGAACAAAGTGGCCATGGTGGCAGGGATGGAGGTTACACATGGGTTCAGCAATGTGGACTTCCACTAGCCAAGGCTGACCTGGCTACAGCTACTGCTGAGTGCCCAATGTGCCAGCAACAGAGACCGATGCAGAACTCTTGATATGGCACCATTCCTCAGGGTGATCAGCCAGCTACTTGATGGCGGGCTGAGTATATTGGACCTCTTCTATCATGGAAAGGGGAATGGTTTGTCCTCACAGGAATAGACACTTAACTCCAGATATGGTTTTACCTATCCTGCATGCAATGCTTCTTCCAAAACAACCATCCGTGGACTCACAGAATGCCTTATCCACCATCATGGTATTCCACACAGCATTGCCTATGACCAGACCAAGGCACTCACTTTACAGCTAAAGTGTGGCAGTGGGCTCGTGCTCATGGAATTCACTGGTCTTACCATGCTCCCCATCATCCCAAAGCATCTGGATTGATAGAATGATGGAATGGCCTTTCAAAGTCACAATTACAATGCCAACTAGGTGACAATACTTTGCAGGGGTCGGATGAAGTTCTCCAGAAGGCCGTGTATGCTCTGAATCAGTGTCCAATATATGGCACTGTTTCCCCATAGCCAGGACTCATGGGTCCAGGAACCAAGGGGTGGAAGTGGAAGTGGCACCACTCACCATCACCCCTAGTGACCCACTAGCAAAATTTTTGCTTCTGGTTCCTGCAACATTGCACTCTACTGGCCTAGAGGTCTTAGTTCCAGAGGGAGGAACGCTGCCATCAGGAGGCACAACAACGATTCCACTAAACTGGAAGTTAAGATTGCCCCCTGGACACTTTCAGCTCCTCCTACCTTTAAGTCAACAGGCTAAACAGAGAGTTACAGTGTTGGCTGGGGCGACTGACGCAGATGATGAAGATGAAATCAGTCTCCTACTCCACAATGGAGGTAAGGAAGAGTAAGTGTAAATACAGGAGATCCATGAGGGCGTCTCTTAGTATTACCGTGCCCTGTGATTAAGGTCAATGGGAAGCTACCACAACCCAATCCAGGCAGGACTGCAAATGGCCCCGACCCTACAGGAATGAAGGTTTGGGTCACTCCACTAGGTAAAAAAAACCCACAACCCATGGAAGTGCTTGCTGGAGGCAGAGGGGACGCAATATGGGTGGTAGAAGAACGTAGTCATAATACTAGCTACGGCCACATGACTAGTTGCCAAAACAAGGACTCTAATTGTCATGAATATTTCCTCCTTATTTGTTAAGAATATGTTTGTGCGTGTATACACTTGTACTAAGAAAATGTCTTCATGTGATTTCCTTACTTTTTCCTTTATCACGTGACAGAAGATTTATTGACTTCATATCACATTTAAGTGTTGTTAGCTTTATGTAATAGCATTTAGATTAAGGATTAACATGCTTCTGGTTACACAAAGGATAGGCATATTATTTTGGGTGTAATAATGACTTATTGTCTTTATTTGAAGGTTATGTATGATTTCAGCAGATGTGTATGGGTTCAAGTTGACAAGGGGTAGACTTGTGTTGGTTAATACTGAGTGTCAACTTGACTGGATTGAAGGATGCAAAGTCTTGTTCCTGGGTGTGTCTCTGAGGTTGTTGCCAAAGGAGATTGACATTTGAGTCAGTGGACTGGGAGAGGCAGACCCACCCTCAATCTGGGAGGGCACCATCTAATCAGCTGCCAGTGCGGCTAGGATAAAGCAGGCAGAAGAAGGTGGAAGGAGCCCACTTGCTGAGCCTTCTGGCCTTCATCTTTCTCCTGTACTGGATGCTTCCTGCCCTCGAACATTGGACTCCAAGTTTTCAGCTTTTGGACTCTTGGATTTACCCCAGTGATTTGCCAGGGGCTCTTCGGCCAGAGACAAAGCTGCACTGTGGGCTTCCCTACTTTTGAGGTTTTGGGTTTCAGATTGGCTTCGTTGCTCCTAGGCTTGCAGACAGCCTATTGTGGGGCTTCACCTTGTGATCGTGTGAGTCGATACTTCTTAATAAACTCCCCTTCAGCTTCTTCTCGGATAAAACACCAAATGGCAGATGACGCGGGTGCAGCGGGGGAGGTGGGGTGGGGAGCGGCCCTTGGATGGGGAATCCGCTTCTGCGAAGGTTTCGACCTGCAGTCAGGGGCTGGGAGGGCAGAGGCCGCAGAGCTCGTGGAGGCAAGGCTAAGGATAAAGAGTGGATGCCTGTCACCAAGCGGGGCCGCCTGGTCAAGGACATGAAGATAAAGTCCCTGGAGGAGATCTACCTCTTCTTCCTGCCCATCAAGGAATCTGAGATCATTGACTTTTTCCTGGGGGCGTCTCTCAAGGACGAGGTTTTGAAGATTATGCCGGTGCAGAAGCAGACCCAGGTGGCCAGTGCACCAGGTTCAAGGCATTTGTTGCCATTGGGGACTACAATGGCCACGTTGGTCTGGGTGTTAAGTGTTCCAAGGAGGTGGCCACTGCCATCCGTGGGGACATCATCCTGGCCAAGCTCTCCATTGTCCCCGTGCACAGAGGCTACTGTGGGAAAAAGATCAGCAAGCCCCACACTGTCCTCCCTTGCAAGGTGACAGGTTGCTGTGGCTCTGTGCTGGTGCACCCCATCCCCGCACCCAGGGGCACTAGCATTGTCTCAGCACCTGTGCCCAAGAAGCTGCTCATGATGGCTGCAGTCTTGAACTCCTGGGCTCAAGCAATCCTCCCACTTCAGTCTCCAAAGTAGCTGGGACTACAGGTGCACACCATCACAAATGGCTAATTAACTTTTTTTTTTTTTGTAGAGACAGGGTTTCACTATGTTGCCCAAGCTGGTCTTGAACTCTTGGGCTCAAGTGCTCCTCCTGCCTTAGCCTCCCAAAGCATTGAGATTGCAGGCACAAGCCGCTGAGCCTGGCCTTCTAGAAGTTTTGTAGATTTAGTTTTTCCATTTAGGTCTCTGATTCATTTTAAGTTAACTTTTTGTTTATGATGTGAGGTAGGGGTCATGATTCATTTGTTCCTTCCATAAAGATATGTTTCAGTCCCAGCTTCCCTTCCTCATTGAATCACTCTAGCACCTTTGTCAAAAATTAATTGATTGTATATATGTGGATCTATTTTTGAGCTCTCTATTCTGTTGCATGATATACAGCATCATTATGCTACTTCCCACACTGTCTTGATTAATGCAGATTTACAATTCTCCTTGAAATCAAGTCGCTCCAACTTTGTTCTGTTTTTCAAAATTGTTTTGGCCACTTTATAATACCTACAGCTAACATATTGAATGGTGAAAGTCTACTTACTTAAACACTTTCTCCCTAAGGTTGGGAACAAGGCAAGAATATCTGCTCTCACTACTTCTATATATTAATAACATTGTGCTGGAGGTCCTAGCCAGGACCATGAGGCAAGAAACAGAGTGGGAAAAGGCAAAGTGAAATTGTCTTTATTTGCAAATGACATGATTATGCATGTAGAAAATGCTAAGGAATTTACAATACAACAAAACTATCAGAACCAATAATTTTATTTAGCAAGGTCAGAAGATACAAGGTCGATATACAAAAATGTTTCTCTACACTAGCTTGAACAACTGGGAAATTAAATGTATAGAAACATTTATGGTAGTATCAAAAAATGTAAAATACATAGGGATACGACCAGGTTCAGGGGCTCATGCCTATAATCCCAGCACTTAAAGGAGCCTGGGGTGGGAGGATCACTTTAGCGCGGGGGTTCAACACCAGCCTGGGCGGTACAGTGAGATCCCACCATCTCTAAAATAAAAAAAAAATACCAATAGGCTTTTCTTTTTGTAGGAATCATCAAATAGATTCTAAATTGCATATGAAAATGCAAACAAACTATTAATATTTTGAAGCAGCCTTTAATAAGTTGAGGGAGTTTCCTTCCATTCTAAACTCTACATGGTCAGAGTTTTTGTTTTTAACCCATGAATAGGTGTTAATTTTATCAAGTGTTTTTTCTCATCAGTTATCATGACCACGAAGTGAACTAAGATTATATATTCTTTTTTTTTTTTTTTTTTTTTTTCTATGTTTACTCAGCTAACCCAAATGTATTCTTTTTTTCTTTGTTTTGAGACAGAGTCTCACTCTGTCACCAGGCTGGACTGCAGTGGAGCGATCTCGGCTCACTGCAACCTCTGCCTCCCGGCTTCAAGCAATACTCCTGCCTCAGCCTCCCAAGTAGCTGGGATTACAGGCATGCACCACCTCACCCAGCTAATTTTGGTATTTTCAGTAGAGACCGAGTTTCACCATGTTGGCCAGAATGGTCTCAATCTCTTGACCTCATGATCTGCCCGCCTCAGCCTCCCAAAGTGCTATGATTACAGGCATGAGCCACCACACCTGGCGGAGATCTGGTTGTTTAATAAGTGTCTGGTGCTTCCCTCTTCTTGCCCTCTCCAGCCTGCCACCATGTAAGACATGCCTTGCTTCCACTTCACCTTCTGCCATGATTGTAAGTTTCCTGAGGCCTCCCCAGCCATACTGGAACTGTGAGTCAATTAAATCTCTTCTCTTTATAAATTACTCAGTCTCAGGTAGTATCTTTATAGCAATGCAAGAACAGATTTAATACATCAGGCTAGAGTGCAGTGGCATGGACACGGTTCACTTCAGCCTTGACCTCCTGGTCTCAAGTGGATCTCCTGCCTCAGCGTTCTGATTAGCTGGGACTACAAGCAAATGCCACCATGCCCAGCTAATTTGTTTTAAATTTCTCATAGAGATGGTGTCTCACTATGTTGCCTAGGCTGGTGTTGAACTCCTGGGCTAAAACGATCCTCTTGCCTCAGCCTCCCAAAGCATTGGGATTACAGGCGTGAGCCCCCTCGCTCAGCCCTAGATATATTCTTTTGTTTTTTAGATGAAGTTTCTCTCTTGTTGCCCAGGCTGGAGTGCAGTGGTGAGATCTTGGCTCACCACAACCTCCGCCTCCCAGGTTCAAGTGATCCTCCTGCCTCAGCCTCCTGAGTAGCTGGGATCACAGGCATGTGGTACCACACCTGGCTAATTTTGTATTTTTAGTAGAGATGGGATTTCTCCATGTTGGTCAGGCTGGTCTTGAACTCCTGACCTCAGGTGATCTGCCCCCCTCGGCTTCCCAAAGTGCTGGCTGGGATTACAGACATGAGATTACAGGCATTACAACTGTGCCCAGCCTAGCCCTAGATATATTCCTAACCATTGTTCTGTGCTGTCCCCCTATGTGTCAGATGCTTTGTTTAGTTCTGCACACGGAGTGGAGAACAACAGAGAACTGGTTTTGCCCACATGGAGCCTAAGTCTCCTCTGGAACTTAGTACTCTCTGTGGCGATTATGTATGTCGATCTCGGATCACACAGGGTCCTGTGAGATCCTGCTCATTCATCTCCATAGCCCCAGTGTCTAGCCCAGTGCTGTTAGTTGAATAGATGAGTTTAATCTGAGAAGGCTTCATGGAGGAAGCAGTTTTGAGTAGAACCTTGGAGCTAGAGGAGTTGAGCAGTTTCCTTCAGCCTGCGGTGATTATTAACAACAGCCACCGTTGATCAAGCACCTTCCTGTGCCACACAGCACAGTGAGCATGTTAACCTCTCAGGGGCATCCAGCCAGTGAGGGGCAGAGAGAGCTTGTATTTGAACCCAGACCCACGGTCCTAATGACTGCCTTATACTGCCCCTCCAAGCCTGGTTTAAAACCATTAAGGTTTTATGAGGGCTTGAGTCTTTCTACTTCGTATTCTCAATCCCCTGTTTCTCTTTTGCTAGGGACATTCGGATGGGTATAGAGAGTGATATAATGATGGTCAATGCAGCAGCGCCTGGGCTCGGAGCACCTTGATGTCTTGGGAGAGACTTTTCTCCGCCTCCCCTGCCAGGTCCTTCAGACTCTGGGGGACAGTGCCTTTTGCCCTGTCCTTCGAATCCCCCTTTCCTTCTTCAGCCCCCTCTCCCCCTCCTCCTTCCTTAGCCCCTCTAGTTCATTGGGCTGTGCCGGAATCTGTGGGGAAAGGAGCAGGATTTCAGCTAAATATAAACCAGGCTGTTCCAGTTTCCAAATAGAACAAAGGAGCAGGGTGTTAAGTTGATTTTTATAAATAAAGAGAGAGGGAGTGAAAGAATATTTTTTCGAGATGTTTAATAAAATCGCCTTGCGAGAGGCAGGAAAATCACTGGGCTGCGGTGGGAGGGTTTGCAGGAGGAAGGGGAGGGGGAGGAGGGAGGGTGGGGGATGCTTCCTTCTCTCTGCAGAGATTCTTTTCCTTGGACCAGGGAGAGAAGGTGGTGCAGAGAGGGGTGGGGGGGAACGGGGAGGAGCGTGAGTGTCCCTGGGAGGAAGAGGAGGAGGACAGGGAAGGCTTGTCATCATAATAGTTACTGCGCATTACAGAATAGTTCCTGCATATTGAGCACTTACTGTATGCCAAGTTTTATGCCAGATTACCGCATCATCTCACCAAATGCGGTCAAGATGCTCGTCACTTGAAGCTCTGTGATCTAGCACCTGCCTACCTCTCTGACCTCATCTCCTCCCTCTCTCCCCCTGGCTCACTCTGCTCCCACTACGGAGGCTCCACACACCAAACTCATCCCTTCCTCAAGGTCTGTGTACCCCCTAGGTCTCACAGCCAGCTCTTTGTCATCATTGAGGTCTCAGAATAAATGTCACTTCCTTCCTGACCACCTTACGGAAAAGAGAACCCACACCCACGCCAGTCAGGATTACATTCCCTTGTTTCACTTTCTTCATGAAGACATCGCTTCCAAACTGTTTGCCTGCTTTTTTATGTCTCCTCACTTGCTCCACCAAAATGAAAGTCCAGTAAAAGCAGAGACTTTGGCTGGATGTGGCAGCTCATGCCTGTAGTCCCAGCTCCTCAGGAGGCTGAGGCAGGAGGATCGCTTGAGCCCAGGAGGTCGAGGCTGCAGTGAGCTGTGATCACACCACTGTACTCCAGCCTGGGTGACAGAGCAAGACGCTGCCTCAAAAAACGAACAAATAAGCCCAGAGACTTTGTCTCTCTCCTTCACTGCGGTAAGGGCAGGACCTAGAGCAGTGCCTGGCGCATAGTAGGTGTTGCTTAACATGTATTTGCTAGACAAATGGATAAGTGAATGAAACTCAGAGAGGTGAAGCGACTTGCCCAAGGTCACAACAGCTAGGAAATGACAGAATTCGGGAGGAAGCCTAAATTCATCTGATCTCTAAATGCATGCCCTTTTTACTATTTTGTAAGGCTTCCAGCATGATGGAGGAGAGGATTGAAGGGAATCACTATGGAACCTTGGAATTTTGGGGGATGATCAGGCACAACCCTGGTAGTGGGTCAGTGGAGTCAAATGTTACATCACCCTCACCCTTAAGCAAAGTGTCTCTTTCCACAGACAGATCTTGTGGGGACTATTACATAGAGTTTTACCCAGTGCCACCCAAGGGAGAGCTAGTCTAGGTTTTGGGGAGGGGCAGAGGGCCTCTCACCTTAGGAGCTGGAAGGGATGGCCGGAGGAAGCGGTACTGTGCACCTCTGCCTTCCTCGTCTTGCCGCTCCTTGAACTTTTCCTTTTTTACCTTCACACACAGCGGTGAGTCAGGGTTGGGTTGGGCCAAGTGGCTGCATAGATCTCCGGGGCACCCGGTGATGTGACCATGTCTTCCTGGTGACATCAGGTCCTCACAGGGGATGTCTAAGGCATAACATTGGACAAATCAAGCGGCTCCCTGGTGTCTCAGTGTCTTCCTGTGTAAGATGGGGCTGGTGAAGTTTCCTTGCTTATGAAGAGTACAAATCCTGTATTAGGCCAGGCACGGTGGCTCACACTTGTAATCCCAGCACTCTGAGAGAGGTCTAGGTGGGAGGATTGCTCAAGGGCAGGGAGTTGAGACCCTGTTTCTACAAAAAATTTTTAAAAATTAGCCAAGCATGGCTTGTGTGTGCCTGTAGTCTCAGCTACTTGAGCCCAGGAGTTTGAGGCTGCAGTGAGTTATGATTGTGCCATTGCATTCCAGCCTGGGTGATGGAGTGAGACTTTTGTCTCAAACAAAAAGCCAGGCATGTAGCTCACACCTGTAATCCCAGCACTTTGGGAAGCCAAGGTGGACGGATCACTTGAGGTCAGGAGTTCGAGACCAGCCTGGCCAACATGGCGAAACCCCGTCTCCACCAAAAATAAAAAAATTAGCCAGGTGTGGTGGCATCCCCTGTAGTCGCAGCTACTTGGGAGACTGAGGCAGGAGAATCACTTGAACTTGGGAGGCAGAGGCTGCAGTGAGCTGAGATCACGACACTGCACTCCAACCTGGACAACAGAGCGAGACTCCATCTTGAAATATATATATATATAATCCAATCCTGTGTCTTAGAACCAAGGAAGTAGTGGGGCTTTCCGGTGCTCCACGAGGTAGAGCCTGGGATAAGTGGGGAGTAAAGAGGTCAGAAAGGGTCATGGTGAAAAGAGAAGCAGAGGCCTGGCCTTGGTTAAGAGGACAAAGAGGGAATTCAGGGTGGGGTGCGGGAGGGATGCTGCAGTTTGGGGGGCTGTGGCTCTGTGCCTCTGACTCATTTGGACAGAGCAGCTTGATTGCCTGCGGCAGGAGATGCTGTTTATAACCTGCAGGTTCTAGCAGCCTCCTAAGCACAGAGCCCTGCAGCCATCTGGGGCCCTTCTTCCTGGGCTGCAGGGCGAGGAGAGGAAGGAGCGGGCATCAGGGTGGAGGGTGTCCGGTGGCCAAAGGGAAGGCAGTGGCTGACCCTCCTTTCTCTTTGCTGTGGACTCTACAGTCAGTACAAAATGCACATCAAGGGCCCTGTGGGTCATTCTGGGGACATCCAGCTTGTCATCAGCAGAGTGCCTGGCACCTAAGAGGAATGAATGAAGGAATGAATGAATGAATGCATGCATGCATGCATGCATAGAAGTAGTTTCAGGCTTTTTATTTGGTCAGATCATGTCATGTCTCTGCCTCAAACTCTTCAATGCTTCCCAATCTCATTTGGAATAAAAGCCAAAGCTCTGGCTAGGCGCGGTGGCTCGTTCCCATAATCCCAGTGCTTTGGGAGGTCAAGATGAGCGGATCACCTGAGGTTGGGAGTTTGAGACCAGCCTCACCAACATGGTGAAATCCTGTCTCTACTAAAAATACAAAAAATTAGCCAGGCATGGTGGTGTATGCCTGTAATCCCAGCTACTCAGGAGGCTGAGGCAGGAGAATTGCTTGAACCCAGGAGGTGGAGGTTGTGGTGAGCTGAGATAGCACCACTGCACTCCAGCCTGGGCAACAAGAGCAAAACTCTGTCTCCAGAAAAAAAACTCAGAGCTCATACAGTGACCTATGAGGCTCCTATGTGACGTGGTTCCTCTTGCTGCTGCTTCTTCTTTTTTTTTTTTTTTGGATGAGACGCTGTCTCACTCTGTCACCCAGCCTGGAGTGCAATGGCGCGACTTCAACTCACTGCAACCTCCACTTCCGAGTTTGAGCAATTCTCCTGTCTCAGCCTCCCGAGAAGCTGGTATTACAGGTGCACGCCACCACACCCACCTAATTTTTGTGTTTTTAGTAGAGACGGTTTTTGCCATGTTGGCCAGGCTGGTCTCAAACTCTTGACCTCAGGTGATCTGCCCACTTTAGCCTCCCAAAGTGCTGGGATAACAGACGTGAGCCACCATGCCTGGCCCCTGCTTTCTTCATCCTGTCTTCCTGCTCATCCCCTTCACTCCAGTGGTCTCCTTGCTGCCCCTGGGAACGCACTGGGTCCACTCCTGCCTGTGGCTCTGCACTGCTCCCTTCTCCTGGGACACTCTTCCCCCTGATACTGGCATGTTTTCATCCCTCACCTCCTTCAGGTCTTTGCTCAAATGACAACTTCTCAGGGAGGCGTTCCCGACCATCCTACTTAAAATCACACCCATGCAGTATACACGCCTTGTTCCCTTTCCCAGCTGCGTTCTGCTCCATCGAATTTATTGTCATCCAGCGTACGACGCATCTTACTAATTCATCTTTTTATTGTCTGGCTCCTTCTACCAGAGCACCAGCTCTAAGAGGGCAGGAGTTTTTGTCTGTTTTGACTCTGCTTTCTCTGTAGGAGCTAGAACAGTGCCTGGCACATAACTGGCACTCAAAAACACGTGTGTTGGCTCCATGAATTCCTGGGATTTTCATGGACTTGCTGTGTGGCCCTGGGTAGCGAACTTCACCTCTCTGGGCCTCAGTCTGTTGAACTCACTGGCCTTCCAGTTTAGCCAGTCTAAGGCTCTGTCCCTGCATCCTGGCACTCCAGGGTTTTTGTTTGTTTTGTTTTGTTTCTCCCCAGAATATCTGCTAAAAGGAGAATTGGCCAAGGCCTGGCTTGATATTTTTCTCCTAGGCTAGACTTTGAGCCAGGCACATGCCGGCACTCTTGTACCTGAGTAAGGGGCTCTGACTAGATGCATTTGTGTGAATAACCTTCTATATGTGTTTGGGAACCTGGGCGAGATGGGACATTCCAGCAAAATGTCAGCATAGGCCCAAATTCTGTCTTTCTGTTTCTTTTTGTTTGCAGTGGAGCAAAGAGTAGAAATCTCCAAGGGCACCGCAGACCCTTCTCTAATGAATCAATGGGAATGCCCACTGCTCTGGAGATGAAGGGAAGAGGCTGCTGGCTGTGAATCCCACACCTGGAGCAGGCTGCTTCCACTTCCTCAGGAGCCAGCTGTGAGAAACCCACAGCAGAACTGCCCACCTTCCAGCGAGGGACGCCTGCAGGAGAAACGCAGGCTTCAGTGGGGATGCCAAGCCCATTTTTAGATCTCATCTGTTCTTAATGAGAAATGGGTCCAACCTTGCCCAGGTTTCTAGAACAATCCCTGACAGGGCTTTGGAGTTTATTAGCATGTTCACATGCTATCTTGCTTAATTGCTAGATGATCTCTTGTTTTCTCTTCTTTTTATGGTATACTCCCTGGGACTAGCATGGTACCTAGCACCTGGTAGGAATCACTAGATTTTTGTAGGAAGAGTTAGGTAAGTCATGAGAGGCAGGCAATATTGTCATCATTTTTTTTTTTTTAAAGAGGTGGGGCCTCACTCTGTTGCCCAGGCTGGAGTGCTGAGGTGTGATCATAGCTCACTGCAGTCTTAAACTCCTGGGCTCAAGAGATCCTCCCACCTCAGCCTCCCAAGTAGCTGGGACTACAGGCATATGCCACAGTGCCCAGCTATGTCATCATTTTATAGATGATGAAGTTCAGGCTCAGTGGTGACATGACTTGCCCAAGGTCACATAGCCAGGAGGTAACTCCATGCAGGCAGCTGGTTTGGGGTTACCAGGAAAGAAAAGAAGGAATTCCCTCCAGTGGTGACTATACTTTGGGAAAACAAACTTTACTTTTGAATATGGGGGTATCTAAAAGAGCTTGGGCCTTTGGGAGCCTGAGCAACTTGGGTTCAAATCCCAGTACTGCACTTGTGGACTTGGACAAGTTCTAAAGACAACAGGGGCTGGGCCTGGTGGTGCCTGCATGTAATCCCAGCACTTTGGGAGACTAAGGTGGGCGGATCACCTGAGGTCAGGAGTTTGAGAGCAGCCTGGCCAACATCGTGAAACCCCATCTCTATTAAAAATACAAAAAATTAGCTGGGCGTGGTGGTGCACTCCTACAATTCCAGCTACTTGGGAGGCTGAGGCAGGAGAATTGCTTGAACCTGGGAGACGGAGGTTGCAGAGAGCTGAGGTTGCGCCATTGCACTCCAGCCTGGGCCACAAGAGCGAAGCTGTCTCAAAAAAAAAAAGGCAACAGGGCCTCAGTTTTCCTATCTGTAAAATGGACACACCAACGTGCCTGTGTCCCTCTTACACAGAGCCTGTGAGAGTTTACAGTGAGGGAATGCAGTTCAATGCCTGCCACCGGGTGGTGCTCAATACACTCCAACCCCACCCTGACCTTTCAGGTGATCTCTGGAATCCCCCAGCTCAGCTGCTGCGCCAGCTCCTGTCCTCGCAGCTTCAGGGCGGGGCTGGCGAGGCTGCTGACTAATCGTCCTGCGCATGCGCAGCCACCTCGCGTCACGTGGCCTCGTGCCAACCAAGTTCTCAGGTGCGAGGCCTCAAGAGCTTTCTGTCGTCAGTGGGGGATCCTTGGGACGGCTTTGTTCCCACCTCGGCTGGAGCTCCAGGTCCTGGAACACCTGAGTGTGCACTTGAGAGGGTAAGAGAGAAGGCAAAGACCTTCTAGAACCTCAAATGAGGGTTCTTTTGACCTTTCTTTGCTTTCTGATTTGAGACAGTGTCTAGCTCTGTTGCCCAGGTTGGAGTGCAGTGGCGCGATCGCAGCTCACTGCAACCTCCACCTCCCCAGGTTAGGCGATCCTCCCGCTTCAGCCTCCTGAGTAGCTGGGACCACGGGCTTGCACAGTCACCCAAGCTTTTTTTTTTTTTTTTTTTTTTTTTTTTTTTTTTTTTTTTTTTTTTTTTTTTTGAGACGGAGTTTCGCTCTTGTTACCCAGGCTGGAGTGCAATGGCGCGATCTCGGCTCACCGCAACCTCCGCCTCCTGGGTTCAGGCAATTCTCCTGCCTCAGCCTCCTGAGTAGCTGGGATTACAGGCATGCGCCACCATGCCCAGCTAATTTTTTGTATTTTTAGTAGAGACGGGGTTTCACCATGTTGACCAGGATGGTCTCGATCTCTTGACCTCGTGATCCACCCGCCTCGGCCTCCCAAAGTGCTGGGATTACAGGCTTGAGCCACCGCGCCCGGCCCCCGACCCAAGCTTTTTTACAAGGTTTTTTATTTTGAGACCGAGTTTGGTTCTGTCTTCCAGGCGGGAGTACAGTGACGCGATCCCGGCCCACTGCAACCTCCGACTCCTGGGTTCCAGCGATTCTCCTGCCTCAGCCTTCCAAGTAGCTGGGATTACAGGCGGCTGCCGCCATGCCTAGCTAATTTTTTGTATTTTAGTAGAGACAGGGTTTCTCCATGTTGCCCAGGCTGGTCTCAGGAACTCCTGAGCTCCGGCAATCCTCCTGCCTCAGCCTCCCAAAGTGCTGAGATTACAGGGGTGGGCCACCTCGCACTGCTACCCAAGCTATTTTTAAAATTTTTTTGTAGAGAGGGGGTTTTACTTTGTTGCCCAGGCTAGTCTGGAACTCCTGGCCTCAAGCGACCTGCCTACCTTGGCTGCCCAAAGTGTTGGGATTTCAGGAGTGTAATCCCAGCCACCCTTTTCATGAGGGAGGCTTTGCCAGGCCTCTGGGACCAAAGGAAACCCAACCAGGGAAATGGCTGGCCTGAGGCAGGGCAACCCTTCTGGGCAGCCCTTCCTCATCTGTTCACCCAGGAAACAAATGAGCCCTTCCCTGGTGTTCAGCACTAAAGATACGGTGACATGGGCCCAGCTGGGGAGACAGGCTTTCCCTGGGAAGTGGAAACTGAGTGGAAACTGAAGGGATGCATCTGAGTTAATCTGGGGGAGCTGGGAGAGGAAGAGGTTGCAGAGGGACCAGGGACATTGAGGAGGGCAAAAGCTTTCAAGGGGGTATGAGCCTGGACGGTCTGGAGAACTGATGAGCGTGGGAACAGTGGCCCTGGGAAGAATTTTGGACTTGATCCTAAAAGCAGCAGGAAGCCACTGAAGCTGGGGGATAATGTAATCTTTAGAGTCCTGCACTGAATCATTTTGCTTTGCTTTCTTATTTGGAAAAAATGGATTTTGAATTCTACACCTGCCATACTAATTTTTTAAATTTTATTTTCAGAAATAGAAAATAAGGGAATGATGGACTATGTGTTTCTTCTCAGGGTTAAATATGCTAAAAGATGCAAATTGGCTAGCATTTCTATATGTGGTCTATAAATGGTAATTCCCTTATCTTTCCTCTAAATTCCATTCCACAATTTCCACCATTCCAGGAGCATCGAAGGAGATCAATCCTCCCTACAGACTAAAGATAAATTTCATTTGAAGTACCTGGGTGGATGAAAAATTTGGTTCAAAAGATTAAAGGTAATTATTTTACAAGTTATTCAGATAGTATGCTCCCCATGATCACACAACATATTATTGGATTTATGGAATTGCAATTTACATTCAACTTTTTAGGAGCACATTTATTTGTTTACTTAAAAAAAATCCTTTTGAGACAGAGTCTTGCTCTTTCATCCAGGCTGGAGTGTAGTGGCATGAGCATAGCTCATGCAGCTTCGATCTTCTAGGCTCAAGCAATCCTCCCCCTCAGCTTTCGTCGTAGCTGGGACCACACACATGCACTACCATGCCTGGCTGATTTTTTATTTTTTATTTTTAGTAGAGACGAGGTCTCATTAAGTTGCCTGGGCTGATCTCAAACTCCTGGGTCTGAGCAATCCTCCCACCTCAGCGCCCTACAAAGTGTTAGGATGACAGGTGTGAGCCACCAAGCTGGCCTAGGAGCATATTTATGGCAGAAAATGAGACCAAGTTTCACAAAAGCGGTGGCCACTTCTATGTTTTTCCCCACTGTAAGATCACCACCTCACTGGACACGTAATAGATTTTCAAATATTTGTTAGATGGATTTAAATACTAGAATATGTTTTCGGGTACACTGAAAGTCAAGGGCCTCAGTTCTCTTTATAGTTGTTAACATGAATTTTGATGGCATGAAAATGCTTGTTCTCTGAATTATATTTAGCTCATACAAACTCTACTGCACAATTATGTTGTAAAGAGGAATTAAGTTTTATCTTTAAGTTGTTATTATAGCCTTGGGAAAAGGTGAACATTGAGAATAACTACATGAAGTGATAGCATAGTGTATTGTTAATTAGGGTCACGTGGGAAAGGTGTGTCAGGCAGGGTTGGTATAAGAAACAGATGGCACATTCAGATTAGATCATTAGAAGAAGATTTAATAAATGGAGTATTTACAAGGTTTCAGCAGGGCCTGGGAAAGCTGTAAGGGATGGTGCAGTACCCACAGGGCCTTTACCAGTCTTAGAGCTGAAGGTTGAGGGGAGGGAGAAATGACAGAACCCAGAAAGAGAGAGTTGTGTGGAGCAGGCTGCCTTGAGAAAGAGGGGTGACCTTTTATCAAAAGGCACAACGCACCAAAGGCGATCCGGCAGGAGGGAACTGGGGAAAGAAACACTTCACCCATGCTGTCCTCCCACCCTCCCATCTCCCGCTGCCGCTCCCATTGGCTGTACCGCCTGGAAGCTAGAGGGCAGGAGAGCGAGCTGCTGCAGTCCATGTAGGTCAGCCCGCCAAGGCCAAGGGCAGCTCAGAGAAGGGTGGAAGAGCCGATCTGGAGGGCAAATGGAAACTATCTGGTACAGGAGGCTTCATTTGCATGCTAGATAAAGACGATATTTAAATCCTGGTATCTCAGGGAGGCAGTGAAACCTGAGGGATGGAACCATGGCAGCAGGTTCAGGGTTCTCATTTGTTCATTCCTCAGATCTCCTGAGGATACTAGAAAAACTATTGTGCTGGGCATTTTAGAGAAGCCCAGCAATGGCAGAGGACTCTCAGAAATTCAATGAGTTTCCCTTCCTGATATGTGTGTGTGTGTGTCTGTGTGTGTGTGTGTGTATATATATATATATATATTTTTTTTTTTTTTTTCTGATACATATATTTTTAGGAACACATTTCCAGTGGCTCATGCCTGTAATCCCAGCACTTTGGGAGGCTGAGGTGGGTAGATCATAAGGTCAGGAGATCAAGACCATCCTGGCCAACATGGTGAAATCCCATCTCTACTAAAAATGTAAAAATTAACTGGGCATGGTGGTGCACACCTGTAATTCCAGCTACTCAAGGGGCTCAGGCAGGACAATCGCTTGAACCTGGGAGGTTGCAGTGAGCCGAGATTGCACCATTGTACTCCGGCCTGGGCGACAGAGCAAGACTCCGTCTCAAAAAACAAAACAAAACAAACAAACAAAAACCCACATCCTTCCTCTATCAAGAGCACTTGTTTAGAGCTCTGAATAGTAAATACAATCCCACTGGTCTCAGAATGAGACACTGCTTCCCCAGAAGCAAGATAGTTCAGGCAAAGCACACAGGTTCTGGGTTTTTTTGTTTGTTTGTTTGTTTGTTTTTGAGACAGAGTCTTGCTCTGTCACCCAGGCTGGAGTGCGGTGGCTTGATCTTGGCTCACTGCAACTTCTGCCTCTTAGGCTCAAGCGATTCTCGTGCCTCCGCCTCCCAAGTAGCTGGGATTACAGGTTTGTGCCACCACGCCCAAGTAATTTTTGTATTTTTAGTAGAGATGGGATTTCACCGTGTTGGCCAGGCTGGTCTTGAACTTCTGACCTCACATGATCCACCCACCCTGGCCTCTCAAAGTGCTGGGATTACAGGCGTGAGCCACGACGTCTGGCCGCAGGTTCTGAATCTTATGGTTAGCAACTGACAATCACGTTCCTCACCACATCGGTACCCTTTAGGTAGTAGGTGGATAGACATTTCTTCAGGCTTGGGGACTAGAATAGGATATGTCAGTGCAACTCTGGAAAGTGGACTTGCTCTTATGAATGGAGTGGATTGTGGTCTCACAGTTTCTGAATCTGTGAAACCATTCCACTCTTTAATGAGGTCCTCTTAGAAGAGGAGAGAATAGATCTCCTTCAGCGACATGACTTTGACAAGCAAATCAATTCGTTCCATTTGTTTCCTCTTTGAAAACAGCAATCCTCGAGCGTTACATAATCTAATCTTCATGCCTCACTGGTTTGTTCTGTCCTCCTGAGGAATTGGCAGATGGTGCCAATGCGGAGACCCGCGCACACGCCTCGCAAGCCTCATGGAAACAGTAGACTTGCTCACAGTGTCTGTCTCTTTGCTGTGGGGTCCCTCGCTGGCATTTGTTTCCCTGGATCGGTTGGCTCTTTAGCATCCCTCAGGCACCGCTGGCTTCTTGCCCTCAGCTCTCATTCCAAGATTAATTGGGAATGCTGAAAGCAGATAAAAAGAGAACAGAAAGTGAAGTTGAAAGGGCAGAGAATTTGCTGGATTTTTTTTCTAAAAGCCCTCCTCCGTTAAAGGCTGAGCATCTTTGGAGGTTTTTTCGCTCCAGAGTGGTGACTCCCTCCTTCAGCCTGGTCCCTGTGTACATCTTTGTTGCTGGGTTACACACAGCACAGGGACAGGGCTGGCTGTGTCAGAGCTGGGAGAATAGAGATCTGCTTGATAAGGTGTCTGGATTTCTCCAACAGCCAGTCACGTATCTGCAGAAATGATTGTTCCCCAGATAGGGCAGCTACCTGGAGTCCTCGTTCAGGTCGGTTATGTCACTTATGAAGGGAAAATGATCTCAGAACTCTGTAAGGTGAGGAGCCTCCCAGCAAGGCCCTGTCAGCCAGAACCACAATGTTGAGATGTCCTCCTACAGGCATTGCCTATACATCCTGTTCAACAATCTGGAAGTGGCAGCTTTTTAAAGGAGAGGGATGGTGGGCAGAATTCTAATATTTAGGACTGGAAAGCAGCTGATGTGCTCTGGTATTGCCTTTCCATTGTTAAAATATTGAAATACTTTCGTACTACTGGGTAAAGAGTTACATCTTTGAATTCCCCATGCCTCCCATCCCTCTGCTAATACTTAAGTCTGTTGAGAAGGTCGGTCTTGTTTTATTCAATTTCATGAGGAGCTCTACCTGTCTATGCAGCAACCGGAGCTTCCTTTGCTGAACCCACTTTGCTTTAACTGTGCGGTACCAGTAGGTCTGCTTGGTGCAGAGCCAGGCACCACTCCAAGTGCCACAGATGTAACCGCCCCGCTCACAGACTGCACTGTTGGCTGACTGGTTGTGGATGGAACCTCCAGGCAATTAAAACCTAGACCCCTCCTGCCCGTGGCAAAACATCCCTGGTCCTTAAAGGTCACATACACCTTTATGCTTGCCGGTCACCCAGGATCCAGGTGTATTTACACGTGACAGAAATGACCCATCTGAAGGAAAACAGCAGCCCGTGCAGCGTCTTCTTTTAAGGCCCCCCTCCCCCCTCTACTGAGTCCGGGCATAGAGGACTCATTTCTATAAAAGCAATAATGGGCCGGGTGCATTGGCTCACGCCTGTAATCCAGCACTTTGGGAGGCTGAGCCAGGTGGATCACCTGAGGTCAGGAGTTCGAGACTAGCCTGGCCAACCTGGCAAAAGCCCATCTCTACTAAATACAAAAATTAGCTGGGTGTGGTGGCGCCTGCCTATAATCCCAGGTACTTGGGGGGCTGAAGCAGGAGAATTGCTTGAAGCCAGGAGGCAGAGGTTGCAGTGAGCTGAGATTGTACCACTGCACTCCAGCTTGGGTGACAGAGTGAGACTCCATCTCAAAAAAAAAAAAAGCAATAATGGTTTTCTTTTTAAAAATTTGTTACTCATTCACTAAATAATATTGGGTGAGCACCTATTATGCTGTTATGTTTTGGTCACTGTGCTGAGTGCAGGATGTATATAAAGCAGAGCTTGTCTCTGCTTTCATGGAATGTACAGTTTAGTGGGATGTGGGGAGACAGACCGTAAAGGAGGGCACGGTGGCTGGAATGCAGTGAGGTCATCTGAACGTGGGTTGCATTTCCTCTCATGGAAACTGCATAGATGTCATGGGTGACTTCTGGTGTGCTGTCAACTTATCGGATATGTCTACCCTGCTAGAGCACTGGGGTGCATGGCACCAGTATTAAAGGTGGGAAGCATAGTGGGTGATTACTTCCTGCATCCAGTGACTATCTCGGAGAGGCTGGCAACTGCTCTGGATTAGGCAAAGAATGGGGGGAATATTCTGAATAAGAAATGATGGAGACAGTAGGTTCTAACATTTGGAGATCAGGTGTGCTATTTATTTATTTATTCATGACAGGGTCTCACTCTGTTGCCCAGGCTGGAGTGCACTGGCAGGATCTCAGCTCACTGCAATCTCCGCTTCCCAGGTTCAAGCAATTCTTGTGCCTCAGGCTCCCGAATAGTTGAGATTACAGGTGTCTTCTATCATGGCTGGCTAATTTTTGTATTTTCAGTAGACATGGGGTTTCACCATGTTGGCCAGGCTGGTCTCGAGCTTCTGACCTCATGTGATCCACCCCACGGTGCTAGGTATAGGCATGAGCCACTGCACCTGGCCAAGTGTTCTGTCTTTTTTTTTTTTTTT
>NW_016107749.1:1446065-1450406 GCF_001604975.1 Cebus imitator
TTTTTTTTTTTCAGAGTTTCGCTCTTGTTGCCCAGGCTGTAGTGCAATGGCACAATCTTGGCTCACTGCAACCTCTGCCTCCCAGGTTCAGGCAATTCTTCTGCCTCAGCCTCCCAAGTAGCTGGGACTGCAGGCATCCACCACCATGCCTGGCTAATTTTGTATTTTTAGTAGAGATGGGGTTTCTCCATGTTGGACAGGCTGGTCTCGAACTCCCGACCTCAGGTGATCCACCCGGCTCAGCCTCCCAAAGTGCTGGGATTACAGGCATGAGCCACTGCATCCGGCCCCAAGTGTGCTGTTTTTAAAAGATGGTAACTTCTGACCAATAAGTCAACTGTAAGTGATAGGATTTCCTTCATCAATGCTCATTCCCTTCTTTGCCTCAGTAACCAAGTGAATGCAGTCGCCAAAATCATAATTCATGCCTCTATGATGGTCCAGTTGACCGCTGTACTTGTCAGTATTAATTATTTTTGCTCTATCTGTCCTGATGGTTTGATCTTTCTTTTTATTGAATTATTATCTATATGCAGTGAGATGTACATTCGTAAGTGTATAGTTCAGTTTTGACCCAGGCTTTTTTTTTGAGACTGAGTCTTGCTCTATTACCCAGGCTGGAGGGCAGTGGCACAATTTCCACTCACTGCAACCTCCGCCTCCTGGGTTCAAGTGATTCTCCTGACTCACCCTCCCAAGTAGCTAGAACTACAGGCATGTCCCACTACACCTGGCTAATTTTTGTAGATTTAGCAAAGCCAGGGTTTCAACATGTTGGCCAGGCTGGTCTTGAACTCCTGACCTCAAGTGATCCACTTGCCTCGGCCTCTCAAAGTGCTGGGATTACAGGGATGAGCCACTGTGCCCAGCCCCAGGCATATATTCTTGTAACCATACCCCTTTTCACTTTTATTTTTAAAACCTTGGAGGCCGGGTGCGGTGGCCCACACCTGTAATTCCAGCACTTTGGGAGGCCAAGGTAGAAGGATTGCTTGAGCTCAGGAGTTTGAGACCAATCTGGGCAACTGAGTGAGACTTCATCTCTACTACAAATAAAAAAAATCAGGTGGGCATGGTGGCACGCGCCTGTAGTCCCAGCTGTTTGGGAGCTGAGGTGGGAGGATTGCTTGAGCCTGGGAGATCGTCTCCAGTGAGCTATGCTGGCGCCACTGCACTCCAGCCTGGGCAACTGAGCGAGACCCTGTTCAAAATCTTGGCATCTTCTCAAATGATGAACATTTAGGTCCAAGGGCAGATTATTGGAGAAGAATCCTCTATGTAGTCCACTGACTGTTTCCCCGACCCCCCAAATTCACATCCAATCCTTTCCTGAGTTTCCTAATCACACAGAGGACTTAAAACCTTAAGAACATTTTGTAATCCCAGCTTTCTGAAACCTAACAGAGATTTTGTCATCTGAAAACAAGGGAGATTAAGTGCAGAATTTGATTCTGACAGTAGCAAAAAGGAACAAGCTAGGCAAGGAACGTCACATGGAATTAATTCAAGCACCACCGTGTAAAATGCTCCACAACCTTTTCAAGACTCTAAACTGACACACGGTCTTGATGAGGAAACAACAATTTTTAAAGGAGTTTGCTACAGGGACATAGTATCATCAAACTAGATCTGTTAAATGAGAGATCTGTGTACATGTTAGGAGTTTTGCTGTTAACCCTGCCTTACTCTTTCTGGATGGATTCTCTTAGAAATGAAATACAGCTAAACACACTGTTCTCTCCACACTGATGGAGTCCTCCCAGACCCACTTTTTCTATTTGACCATGCTTGTATACTGAGATGTCTTTCCAGTGCTGCAAAACAGCTCTTTTTCTGCCTAATTTTCACCAATGGTTATACAGTCAAATAATATAACAACATCTAATTATTTAATAATTACAATTTGTGTAGCACCTAAAGGCAAATGAGAGGCTTTATGTGAAAGTGCTTTTTTTTTTTTGAGATGGAGTTTTGCTCAGACATCATCTCGGCACACTGCAACCTCCACCTCCCAGGTTGAAGCGATTTTCCTGCCTCAGCCTCCTGAGTAGCTGGAATTGCAGGCACCCGCCACCATGCCTGGCTAATTTTTGTATTTATAGTAGAGACAGGATTTCACCATGGTGGCCAGGCTGGTCTCAAACTCCTGACCTCAGGTATCCTCCCACCTTTGCATCCCAAAGTGTTGGGATTACAGGCTCAAGCCACCATGCCCAGCTGTGATAGTGCTTCTAAAGCTGCAAGGGTATGTACAATCCAAAAAGATTCTTTTAAAATTGTTTTTACATGGCAGGATACTTTGAAGCAACTGCATTTCCACTGCATCTCACTATCAGTGAGGCAAGCCATTCTCATTTTCACATCCAGGGTTTTCCATGTCTTAATGATGATATTTCTGGAATATTCCTGGATCTCATCCAGCCTCTGAAATTAGTCTTCATGACCTCCCCACCAGACTTAAAATCCACGAAAAAAGGTATAACATTCATGCATTTCCTATTCTATTCCTGAGGCCTAGCCCTTGGTGGGCACTCAGTAATTTCTGTTAAGTGAACTAACCTCATCGATCTTGCCTTTAGTCTCCTCCCAGCCCGCCTGACAACGTATGTTTTGCATTGCATTTTTGAAGCATCATTTCAAAAACACAGTTCTGGGCCGGGCGCAGTGGCTCATGCCTGTAATTCCAGTACTTTGGGAGACTGAGGCGGGCAGATCACTTGAGGTCAGGAGTTTGAGACCAGCCTGGCCACTATGGTGAAACCCCGTCTCTACTAAAAATACAAAAAAATTAGCCAGGTGTGGTAGCAGGTGCCTATAATCCCAGCTACTGGGGAGAGTGAGGCAGGAGAATCGCTTGAACCCAGGAGGCAGAGGTTGCAGTGAGCCAAGATTGTACCACTGCATTGCAGCTCAGGTGACAGAGCAAGACTTCATCTCGAAACACATACACACACACAGACACGCAATTTTGCTTGCATTTTGATGCATCACTTCAGAAACACAGTTCTGCTTCCATCCTAGACAAACTCACAAAACCTTCAAGGATTCTCCATTGCCAGTAAAATAAAGTACATGATATGGTTCCAGTCCACCTTTTCAGGCCCATTTCTCAGCCCTCATTCTCCCTCCTCTCTCAGTCGTCAAATGATTCCCACACACAGCATGCAGGTTCATACTCCCAACGCTGACTTAATCTGTTCCCCCTGCCTGGCATGACCTTCCTTTGGCCCTCCTGATTCATCTGGTGGAATTCCACTTATTCCTCAAAAAGCAGCTCAAATGTTACATACTCTAATGCTTTCTCTAACTCCCCTTAGGATTCTCCCATATAACTTAGCTCATCATCGCCTTATTGCATGTTTCCCATTATAGTTTAGTTGGTTTTCTCCCCTGACCTCTTGCCCTTTTTTTTTTTTTTGAGACAGGGTCTGGCTCTTTTGCCCAGGCTGGAGTACAATGGTGCCATCTTGGCTCACTGCAACCTCTGCCTCCAGGGCCCAAGCCATCTTCCCACCACAGTTTCCCAAGTAGCTGGGCCTACAGGTTCATGCCAGCAAGCCCTGCTAATTTTTGTATATATTTCTTTGGCAGAGTATAAACTCAAAGGGGTTGCACCATGTTACCTAGGCTAGTCTTGAACTCTTGGCATCAGGCAATTCTTCTGTCTTGGGCTCCCCAAGTCCTGGGGTTACAGACATGAGCCATTGTGTCTGGCCGCAATGATGCTTTAATAATATCACCCCACTGCTGCAATATGCCAGCAGTGGCTTTCCTTCACACTTAGAAGAAACCCAAAGCCTTGATGGACGTTTTTGGCCCCTGCCTTCCTCTCCAGTTTCATCTCTCCTACTTTCCCCTCACTCACTCCAGCCTCCTTTTTCTCTGCTTCTCCTGGAACATGCCAAGCTATTCCCTCCTCAGGACTTTTGAACAGCCTCCCTTCTGCCAGGAAAGCTCTTCTCCCAGATATATACCTGACTTGATCCTTTACTTCATTTTAGTTTCTGCTCAGATGTTCCCTCTGCAGAGAGGCCTTCCCTAATCACTGTCTAAAGGAGCATCCTCAGCTGGGCACAGTGGCTCATGCCTGTAATCCCAACATTTTAGGAGGCCGAGGTGGGAGGATTGCTTGAGGTCAGGAGTTCAAGACCAACCTGGCCAACATAGTGAGACCCTGCCTCTGTGTAAAACTAAATAGATACAATAGCACCCTCCATTAAGCCCTAATCTCTTACCTGCTTTATTTCTCCTTATGGCACAAAACAGGTGCTTTTTTTTTTTTTTTTTTTTTTTTTTTTTTTTTGTGTTTTTTTTTTTTTTTTTTTTTTTTTTTTTTTTTTG
>NW_016107749.1:1450561-1487403 GCF_001604975.1 Cebus imitator
TAGAGACGGGGTTTCACCATGTTGACCAGGATGGTCTCGATCTCTTGACCTCGTGATCTACCCGCCTCGGCCTCCCAAAGTGCTGGAATTACAGGCTTGAGCCACTGCGCCCGGCCTAAAACAGGTGCTTTATGGCACCTTTCTTGAGCACCAGTTTGTCACTATTACTTTTCCATGCATTTATTTATTTGTTTATTTGTCGCTGAGGATAGAGACCATTTTGCTGGCTACCATATCCCTGGCACCTAGAACAGTGCCTGACAGATAACAGGCACTCAATTATTTGTTGAATGAATGGATCAATCTTTGTATCCAAGATGCCTAATGCAGTGCCTGGTTGTATACACAGTCATTAAATAAGTGACCAAATTAATACATTTTACAAATGAAATGGAATCCTGGTGCACATCCAGGATTATCTGGGATATTGAGTGCAGGCATTTCATCCATTTGCTTCATGCCATCGTTTTTATTTATTTACTCTAATCACAGGTAACATACTCAGATTCTTCAGTTTTTCAGCAACTAGTTGGTGACCGAGGTCTTGCCCAAAAATATTTAGGCATTTTAGAAAGGTTACCAAGAGTGGCACAGCAGGGATTTAGAATACCCGGCAGTCCTCTGCCTCTCATCTGCTCCTGAGGGATTCTGATAAAGTTCTTTATCTCCTGTCATTTATATTGAATGTGCCTTTGTTTTTAATCCTGCCAAACACTGATTATTCTGAGGGCTGGAACAGCTAAGACATTGACTGACCTCAAACTCAAAGGGTGGACTCATGACACCCTGCATATCCCAGCGCACCCTGCATATCCCAGCGCACCCTGTATATCCCAGCGCACCCTGCAATGAGCCTTCAGGGCTGCAGCGCCCCGGCCTGCTTCAGGATTTGGGCTTTAGGAACATGAGTGGCTTTGATATGGCAGTTCAGTCCCTTAACGGTAGCTGATCTGGGGAACAATTTGCCACACTTCCCTAGTTCACTTTAGCCTCTGGGTAGTTGCTTTCCCAGCCCATCCCATTTTCCTTAATTCCTTGCCTATGGGTAAGTGTAAAAGAAGCAGACAGTGCAGAGAAGGATGAACCCCTGGCATGAGGGAAGTGTAATATTGGCAATCTGTTTCTGTATCCTTCTTCTTTTTTTTTTTTTTTTTTTTGCCAGAGGGTCTCACTCTGTCTCCCAGTGCCCAGGCTGGAGTGCAGTGACCCAATCTTGGCTCACTGCAACTTCTACTTCCCGGGTTCAAGCGATTCTCATACCTCCGAGTAGCTGGGATTACAGGCGCCTGCCACCATGCCTGGCTAATTTTTGTACTTTTAGTAGAGACGGGGTTTCATCAAGTTGGCCAGGCTGGTCTCAAACTCCAGACCTCAAGTGATTCGCCGGCCTCGGCCTTCCAAAGTGTTGGGATTACAGGCATCAGCCTCTGCGCCTGGCCTCGTGTATCCTTTTAATGAGGCTGAGCAGTGACCAGACTGTGGATGGCACTGGGGCCAGGGACCAGAACAGGGAGAGCCTGGGAGAACCTCTCCAGTCTCCTGCAAATCTTAAACACCAGATACTAAAGCAGAGTGGTAGATGGGGCCTCATGAGGCACAGAGGGAAGGGAACTGACTTAACTGGATGGTGCCCTGTCTAAGCACTGGGCTAGGCCTTTTGTGTACGTGGTATCATCTGCTGTTACCAAGAAATTAGTTATGCTTATCATCTGCATTTTACAGACGAGGAGAACAAGGCTCAAAGAGGTTGATGACACCTGCCCAAGTTACCCAGATGGTAGGTGGCAGAGCTGGGATTTGAAATTCAGCTCAGACCTGGGAGGCTCCCTGGCTGCGCACCAAGTGCAGGAATTTCTCTAGCATTTAGAAAGGCATGAAGGTGAAAGAGGGGACAGGAGCTGGAGGGGCAGCAAATGGGTCCTACCTGAGACTTGACCATCATCAGGTGCTGTCCAGACCCGGCTTCTCTTCTATTCTGAGAACTGATATCCTGAGGCTGACTTACCAGGGTCGTCCTAGTCCCCCGCACGGTACTGGGGGTGGAGGCAGCCCCCCACGGAGTGGATGAAGCCTTTCCTCCCCGCAGTGTCCTGCATAGCGTTCCGGCCCCTGCGTTTGTAGGCAGTGGTGTCATAGAGCGCCTTCGTGCTCTTCGGGTCTCCAGTTCTCCCTGGACCTCTGGTCCTCATTGCCAAAGTTGCACACCCTGGGGAGTGCACCCTGCCTGCATTTCTGGAGGCTCGGGCGGTTCCGGGGCTCGGCAGGAGCCTCCTCGCAGCGTGATAAAGAGTGCTGCCGGCGCTCCCGGGGTCTTGGCCTCTTTGGGGCCCATTGCCAAGCCCCTTCCCTCCTTGCGCTCCTGCTCCACGCTGCTGCGTCCCCTTCGCCGCCAGGGGCCGCCTGGAAGCGGGGCTCTCCCAGGGCGGGGCGGGGCAAGGGGCGGGGCGCGGCGGTACCTGGGCCGCCGGGGAGCCGGGGGTGGGCTCTCCGGGGACAGCCGGCAGCGCCCCCAGATCTGCACCGCCAGCCGCCGGGAGCTCCGGGCTCCGGGCGTAGAGGCTGCGCTGTCACATGGGCGGCGGCGACGGGGCCGCATTTAAGCGGCCGGGGGACGGCGCCCGCCTCCAGCACGTCCTCGGGCTCGGCTCCCGCCGGGCGCCCCATTCTCTGCCCGCCGGGGGCCCCGCGCCGCGCCGCACCGCGCCGCCCCCGCCGGGCCATGCGAGCGCGGGCCCCGCCGTGATGAGCTCGCACATCGCCAAAAGCGAGTCCAAGACGTCGCTGCTGAAGGCGGCGGCGGCGGCGGCGGCGGCGGCGGCAAGCGGGGGCAGCCGGGCTCCACGCCACGGCCCTGCCCGGGACCCGGGGCTGCCCAGCCGCCGGCTGCCCGGCTCCTGCCCGGGGACGCCGCAGTCGTCCGGGGACCCCAGTTCGCGGAGGCCCCTGTGCCGGCCGGTGCCACGAGGGGAGGGCGCATGGGGGAGCCCACGGCTCCCCCAGGCGCACTGCAGGCCCCGGGAGGCGCTGCCGGTTGCGGCATCCCGACCTTCGCCGTCGTCGCCGCTGCCGCCGGCCCGCAGGCGGGATGGGGAGGAACGGGGACTGTCCCCGGCGCTCGGCCCCCGGGGCTCTCTGCGAGCCCCGGGCCGCGGAGACTCCGTTCCAGCCGCTGCGTCCGAGGCGGACCCGTTCCTCCACCGGCTGCACCCCATGCTCAGCTCCGCCTTCGGCCAGGTAAGGGCCGCGCCTCCCGCCAGCGCTCCGGGGAAAGGCGCTCGGGACCCTGCCGGCCGTGGCTGCGCGTCCACAGCCTCCTCCCGCGGCCCGCGGCCCCCACGGGTCACACCTCGGCTCACCTCGTCCTCCCGGGGCCAGCGCCCTTGCCGGCACTCCTCCTCCTATGCCTGGTTCAGCACCCTGTGCGCTGTCCACGCTCCGGGCCTCTTGGGGCGAGGCGTCCCCGCCTGGCTTCTCTCACACCTGCCGGAACCCGCCAGTTCTGGAAGGGAGCGACCTCTACGACCCTCCTGGATTCGCGGGGGTCGAGGAGGGGCGCTCCGAGCGAGGGGTGCTCCGAGCAGGTGGCGCCAAATCCACTCCTCTGGCCTCTGGCCAGGACCGCCAGGGTGCGACTCAGGAGAGCAAGCGGTTTGGAGTATAGGGGTCAAGAGAGAGGACCTCAGAGAACACAGACTTACTTAGGGTGAGGGACGCTAGCCACTGCCTATCATGTCCCTGAAGGCCTGGGAAAAGTTAGGAGATTCAAAAATATGAGGAAAGAGAAGAGGTGTCTGGGTAGGCATGGAGGGGCGAGCAGAGCTGTGGCTCACACTGAAACTTTGGAGTGGTTTAAGGAAGCTGTCACTCCAGGGATGCCATTGGAAGGATCAGAAGGGCCACGAAGAGGCCATCAGTAGTTCCCCCAGGGCTCTCCCTCAAGAGTCCCTGGCGCCTGGACACCTGCCTTTTAAAAGCTGCTCCGTAGTCACAGTCCAGGTCTACAGCTTGGGGCTGTGCTGCTGGGGAGACAGGCTCGGCAGAAGGGAGGAAAGCCAGGCTTTCCCCTAGTTCAGAGTCTGTAATCAAGTCAAACTCATTGGCACAGGTTTGAGACAGTTCTGTGGCAGCCGCGGAGAGGTGTCATGCAGAGGTCTGATTAGAGTGTTTGCATGGTTTGTACGGAAACGGGGGCCTGCGCCTTTCTGTGCTAAGATCTAGCAGGAAGCCGCTTCGAGCTCCTGGCTTGCCGCACTGGATCGGGATTCCAAGGAGGCCCTGTGTGTTTTGCATCAGATCTGCACATCTCTTTTCAAAATACTACTCCGCAGTGGCTGTTGCTGGTGGAGGTCTGACATGAAGGCAGCTACACATCGATTTGGGTTGTGCGGGGCTGCTGTGGTGGGGCCATAGGGCAGCGGTGTGTGGCTTTGTTCCTGCAGGGAGCCCTCGTTAGCCAAGTTAGCTGGAAATAGTTCTCTGGAGTAGAGATTTGGATGCAGAGCTGTGAGAGTTAGTGAGGCTATGTGTCAGGGGAATTCATTGCAGTGGTTTGTGTTAGTGAGGAGGTGTAGGCTGTCAGGGCACCAGTGGTTGGGGCTGGGTGGCAGCAGGAACGCTGTGTTGTTGAATGGGTGATACCAATTCATTCATTTCTCAAATATTTCTTGAGCACTTATTAAGGAGACCTTCAGAGGTTTCTTTAGTTCCTGTGGTTGGTTCGTTCAGACATTTGCTAGACACCAGGAAGACAACAGTGAACCAGATAGCCAGGGCCCTGGCTGTGCCTAGCAGTTTGGAAGGGTAGGTCATTGGCCTAGAAGCATACACTTTCTGGTTACTCAGTTTGCTGCTGATCTGACTCAGCTCCTAAAAAAAAAAGCCCTTTCTTTCCTGTCTTGCAGAATTTGCCTACATGAGCCCTTTCTGAGCTCTGAGCATTGCAGCTACATGCTTTTGTTTCTCCTCATTTCTCAATCATTAAATGAATTCTGCAGCCCAGTGTTCTGAAATGTCACCAGGGTCACCTAAGTCAGGAGGAGCTGGAAGTTCCCATCAAATATTTACTACCTCCCTCTGGAAACTCATGCTTCTCAGAGCTGCGGGCTTTTACTTTAAAGCCCAGAATATTCCGTTTGGGCTCCCATCTGACACCACTAAGTCATCTACGTGAGCAGCAAAAACAACAAACCCAGGCTGGGACTTTTGTGTCAGAGCCTCCAGTCTCCCGTGACAGAGAGGAATTCATCTTTTCTTCTCTTTTCTCCGTATTGAGATTTCTGTCCTCAGAGACAGGGTCAGAACCAAGAGAAGGCAGATGGGGTTCTGAATAGAGAAACTTTTAGTTAAGATCTGCTTAGGACAAAATATAGCCCCGGGGAAGTATATTTTTCATGTCTCCCCAAGTTCCATTTGTTTTTAATTGAATTGTTTAACCTCATTAAGTCCATTTCTCTTTCAAAAAAATATTTTTTGTAATAGAGACAGGGTCTCACTATGTTGTCTGGGCAGTCTGGAACTCCTGGGCTCAAGTGATCCACCTGCTTCAGCCTCCCAAAGTGCTAAGATGACAGGCATGAGCCACCATGCCTGGCCAAGTTCTATGTCTTCACCTGCAATATAGGGATCATCAGGGCGTTTGGGAGATTAAATGAGATGTGGAGAGATAGAGAGAGCTTAGCCCAGGTCTGGCGCAGAGCCCATCCTAACTCTATCAGTGTTAGTTATTACTCTTGTTGTGGTTATTGTTGATTAACTACCGAGGTCTTTTTCGTTTTCATTTGTAAGAGGGTCTCAGAGAGCCAGGGTTCAGACTGACTCTGAAAGCACCAAGATGAATTCTTACCTTAAAGGAAACAGGGATGAAGGTTCTCCCGTGACCTCACAGAGCAACCTTATTGCATATGCATGGAGGCCACACAGTTTAGAGGCTAAGGCGTGGAATGGAGGCTTGGGAGATAGCAGAGATGCAAGTTCCAAAGCTGGCTCTGTCATTTTCAATCTCTGTGACCTTGGGCATGTTATTTTCTCTCCCTGGTCTTGGTTTCTTCATCCAAAAAGGAGATTGACAAAAACTGCTTTGCAGTTATTACAAGGCTTACACAAGATTAAGGATATCAAATGCCTGGCTCGTAGTGGGTGCTGGATAAAGGGCAGCCTTCATTAATGTTATTGCTGTTATTAATAGAGTAATTGACTGAGGGCATGCGTAAGGTACTTTGAAAGCTGACTCTGAGCCAGGTGAGGACAGCTATTATGGGAAGGAGCTGATTGTCAAAGGATCTTCCCTACTCCCTCTTTGTGGCCAGCTAAGGGCATGCCACCCAGCTGCCTAGAGAAGATGTGATGTCAGAAATTAACTCAGCAGTGGAATGATGACGTAAAGCTTTGGGTATTAGAAGACTATTTTAAGAAACAGGCTTTCTGCTCTTTACCCTGAACTTGAGAAGAAACATGCCTCGTGCAGAAGGCAAATGTGGATAAAACCCACAGCCCTGTCCCATCCTTCCCATTTTTCCAGTTATGGAAACATGTCTTCCAACATGGAAAGTGTATCCCTGTTCCCATACTGCTCTGCACATAGCAGGATCACAGTATTTAATGAAGGAATGAATGAATGAATGGTATCACCCAGCCTCTGGACTTAGGGGCTTCCTTAGTTCCTGTGGTTGGTTGATTGGTTGGTTGGTTGGTTTGTTTTGAGGCAGAGTCTCACTCTGTCACCCAGGCTGGAGTGTAGTGGCATGATCTTAGCTCACTCCAACCTCCACCTCCAAGATTCAAGCCATCCACATGCCTCAGCCTCTCAAATAGCTGGAATTACAGGTGTCCACCACCACACCCAGCTAATTTTTATATTTTTAGTAGAGATGGGGTTTCACTTGTTGGCCAGGCTGGTCTCGAACTCCTGACCTCAAGTGACCCGCCTGCCTCAGTCTCCCAAAGCGTTGGGGTTACAGACATGAGCTACTGCGTCTGGCCAGTTCCTGTGGTTTAGATGGGGAGAGTCCATGGTGGTTTGGGTCATGGATTTAATTGCACTAAGTCTATGTTCCCAGGATAGGGCTGTGTCTATTCCTCACTCTTGCTCCAGTCAAGTGTCTCCCTCCTTCTCTCTGAGAGGGCCTGGGGCCCCTATTGCCTTTCTCTGGGGCCTGGGGAGAGGGAAAGTGAAGGTCAGCTTGTGGTTAACATCAGTTACAGGTGATAGGAATGGCTTGGAGTCAGTTCAGTGAGAGTCCTCCAGGAGGTTGGCCTTTGCCTCCAGCTGTTTTTGAGAGACAACAATGAGCACTTGAGCCCTCAGTCTAGAGCCCACTGCACAGTGGACAAAGTGTCTTCTCCTGACCTTCACAGCGTCTTCACTCCACACCCTACAATTTTAGAAATGAGGAAAGCTTGGCCAGGTGCAGTGGCTCATGTCTGTAATACCAGCACTTTGGGAGGCCAAGGCAGGCGGATCACTTGAGATCAGGAGTTTGAGACCAGCCTGGCCAACGTAGTGAGAACTGTCTCTACTGAAAATACAAAATTTAGCCGGATATGTTGGCGGGCACCTGTAATCCCAGCTACTTGGGAGGCTGAGGCACGAGAATTGCTTGAACCCAGGAGGTGGAGGTTGCAGTGAGCTGATTGTGCCACTGTAGTCTGGATGACAGTGAGACTCTGTCTGGAAAAAAAAAAAGAAATAAGCCTCAAGAGAGAGGAAGTGACTTGTCCAAAGGTCACACAGTAAGTACATGGCAGGGCTGGGTGTAGTGTCTTACACCCGTAATCCCAGCACTTTGGGAGGCCAAGTCAGGAGGATCGCTTCAGCCCAGGAGTTTGAGGCTGCAGTGAACTATGATTGCACCACTGTACTCCAGTCTGAGTGACAGAGTGAGACCCTGTCTCTAAAAATAAGTAAATAAGTAGGTGGCAGGACTGTGCTGAGAATTGTGGTCTGCCTGTCTCCAAAAATACCTGCCTGTTCTGTATGTGCCGTGCTGCTTTGGTGGGAAGTCACATAAGTGTGTTCCCTGTTCGTCAGAAGCATCTGCAAAGCACCTCTCATGTTACAGTCCCACTTTCCCTGAGTGTCTTAGCACCGGGCTGTCATCCAAGTTCAAATGCTGGTGATAGAACTGACCAGGGCCAAAGGCCAGTCTCCCTCCTAATCAGGAATAATCAGCAATGAGTTTATCCTTCTCATCCTTCTGATCCTATTATTCCATTCCAGCACTTAAAGTAGGGGTTCTGGAGGCTCATGGGCTGCTGCCACAGTGGATAGAGATGGGAGGTGGGGCCATGCTTCACTCCTTACAGGAAGCCTCCACTATTTAGCGTTTTTTTGGTTGTTTGTTGTTGCCTTTTTTTTTTTTTTTTTTTTAAGAGACAAGGTCTTGTTCCGTTACCCAGGCTGGAGTGCAGGGTGCAGTCAGGGCTCACTGCAGCCTTGAACTCCTGGGCTCAAGTGATCCTCCTGCCCCAGCTTCCTGAGTATCTATGACTAGAGGCACAGCTGCCACACCTGGCTAATTTTAAAATTTTTAATAGAGATGGGGTCTTGCTATGTTGCCCAGGCTGGTCTTGAACTCCTGACCTCAAATGATCCTCCCACCTCAGCCTCTTGAAGTTCTGGGATTATAGGCATAAGCCACCATACCCAGCTGTTCAGCCCTTTTAAAATTTCCTGCTGAGGGCTGAGCCATCTGTCCCTCCTGCCTACCTGCCCAGCTCAAGTTAGCTTAAGTAAGCTTTTAAGCACATCGAAATCCCTGGATCTCTTGCTATCCTTAAACCTCAAGCTAGTATCAGCTCCTACACCTGCCCCCAAAGCAGGATGGGATTTCTTCAAAGTGTGTGATTTTCCATAGGGTCCAGGTTTTGCCGGCTGCTGTCTCCTGTTTCCAAGGACAGAGGCATATCCCAAGGTCGACAAGTGGGTGCTATGCCTGGACTGGCCTGCAGGGGGCAGGAGCCACCAGATTTGACTGAGTGGATGCCCTGCTGAACAAATGGATGGCACACTTGGCCCTTTAAGACCAATGCTGGGCAGGAAAAGAGGGTGCGTTCTAGATGCTTGGCACAGTGCCAAGCCCTTTGCATGTATTATCTCATTAGCTCCTCACAAAAGCCCTGTGGGAGGTGCTATTAGACTCCCTATTTTATAAATGGAGAAACTGAAGCCGAGAAAGATTAACATATCCTCTAGGTCACATGGTTACTAAGTAGCAGACAACATTTTTCTTTTTTTTTTTTTAAATAGAGACTGGGTCTCACTATGTTGTCCAGGCTGCTCTCGAACTCCTGGGCTCAATGATCCTACTGCCTTGGCCTCCAAGGATTACAGGTGTGAGCCACTGTGCCCGGCCCAGGACATGATTTGAACTCAAGTTGGCATGACTCTGCTGTCCAAGCTAGTTTTTTTTTTTTTTTTTTTTTTTTTTTTAGACAAAATCCTGCTCTGTTGCTCAGGCTGAAGTGCAATGGCACAATCTCGGCTCACTGCAACCTCCACCTCCCAGGCTCAAGGGATATTCCTGCTTCAGCCTCCCAAGTAGCTGGGACTGCAGACATCCACCACCACGCTTGGCTAATTTTTGTATTTTTTGTAGTAAGAGATAGGGTTTCACAATGTTGGCCAGGCTGGCCTTGAACTCCTGACCTCAGGTGATCCCCCCCCAACCTCAGCCTCCCAAAGTGTTGGGATTACAGGTGTGAGCCACTGCACGTGGCCGCAAGCTCTTAACCTCTAGATCAGTGGTTCCCAATGCTGTCTGTGGGTTAGAATTACCTGGAGTACTAAGCAAACCCGATGCCCAGTGCCCATCGAAGATAGAATTAAGTCAGAATTCCTGGGGAAGCTCCCCAGTTATGCCAGTCTACAGCCAGCATTGAGAATCTCTGCTCTTCACCGTGCTGTTTTGGCCTTTATATATATCCATCCATTCACACCTGGACCTTAACCTGAGATTCCCTCTGGGGTCCCTAATGAGCACTGTTGTTTCAAAGGAGCCTATATGGTCTGTTTTCTAGATTTTGCCTACAAGTCTCTCCTGATCCCCCTAGACTCAGACAGAGTCTCCTCATTCACATTCTCAGAATTTCTGCATTTTCCCTTCATAGCATTTATCTGAAATGTAATCAAATAACCATGTTCCCAGCTCTAATCTCTCCTGCCCACCTGCTAGAACATAAGCTCCCTGAAGTCAGGAACTGTGTTTATCTTATCCCCCCACAACCTTTCCAGAGCCAAACACAGTGTCTGACATTTCTACAATGGACAAATGATACTTCTTCCATTTAAATAATTACTGATCCAGTAGCTATTCAGCGTCTCACACTTTCCCATATGTGCTATATAAGCAAGCTAGGGAAAGCCCCATTTTCCAGTGGAGGAAACTGAAGCTCAGGAATGGAAGGCAGCCACCTAGTCAGAAGCTGGCAGTGCTGGGTGCAGTAACTCACTCCCAGCACTTTGGGAGGCCAAGGCAGGCAGATCACCTGAGGTCAGGAGTTCAAGAGCAGCCTGTCCAACGTGGCAAAACCCCATCTCTACCAAAAATTAGCCAGGCATGGTGGTGCACACCTGTAATCCCAGCTACTCGGGAGGCTGAGGCAGGAGAATTGGTTGAACCCAGGAGGCAGAGGTTGCAGTGATGGAGATTGTACCACTGCATTCCAGCCTGGGCAACAGACCAACACTCTGTATCCAAAAAAAAAAAAAAAAAAAGGGAAGAAGGAAAGAAAAAAAGAAGCTGGTAGAGCTATACTCAACCCCAGACCTCCCCGTCCTTTCCATTCATTGGAGTCCGCTGACCCAGACCCCTGCCTGGGCCTGCTTCCTTCATGCTGTTTCCACGAGACATGCATCATCACCCTCTTCTCTGTTCTTTAGTCATCAATACCCGCCCCCCAGGCTCCTCCTCCTCCATCTCCCCCTCCAGAGGTTTGGCCCAAACAAGGCTGCTGAGTAACTCCCCTGATTAAACCATTGCGTGGTTGTCAGTTGCAGCACCCGGGATGTCAAGGAGTTCTCCAGAGACCTCCTTCCCAGCTCCCCAGGCATGAACACCCTCTGGGCAGTGTCCCCACCCATATTCCCTAACGGGAGTTCTGAGCAGCCGCCCCAAACGGGACAAAAGTTCCTGGGAAAGGAGGCTCTCCGGGCTGAAAACTGAGCTACGGGTGCAAGAATCAGCTGCACTGGGGGCCAGGGAGGAGTTCTGCTTCCAGCCTATCTCTGGTGCCCCCTGCTGGGAAAAGCTGGATGCAGAAAACAGGGACACTTGAACTCGGGGAATCGGGCTGGGGCTGTAGGTCTCAAATGGGACCTCTGAGGCATGAGATGAATTCATATCAAAGCCAGACCCTGGAGGGATGAGGAAGAGCCAGTCACCTGAAAAGCTCCAGCTGTGGGACCTCGAAGAGTGCTTTGGAAAGGGCTGCTTCCCTGCTTGGCACCCCAAGGAAGCTGGGGAGAGGTCTTCGCTCCGGATGAGATGGGGCGAGGAGGAGGAGGTTCAAGAGACCTTGCTCATGCCCTGAGAGCCTGCGCTGCCTCTGTCATGCTGCCCTCAGGGCCATCTCCTGGTTTCCTTTGAGTCGGAGAGATTGCACACAGAGCAGAAGGATCTGATCTGACTGTTGGCCCATCTGCACTGCCAGCCCCCGAGCCTTGTCCCATTTCAGTGACAAGACAAGTGTGAAAAATGGAGCATAATGGAGACGTCACAAGACCTCCCAGGCCCTCGACTGGAGCCGCAGCTCTCAATGCAGTTGGAATTGCCAGGGGCAGTGAGTGCTTGTCCAGCTCACTGCTCTTTGGAAGGGGCATGCATCTCCCTGGGTGCTTGTGTGTGCATGTGTGCGTGTGTGTGCATGTGTGTGTGCTTGTGCATGCGTGTGTGTGTGTGCATGCGCGTGTGTGCACACACAAGGCTGAGGGCTTTGCGGCAGGCACCCTGGCTTCGGGGATCCAAACTAGCCAGCTTCCCTTTCTGGGCCTGCTGGCCTAATTCCCAGCCGCAGCTGCCATTCTGGGCCCCCCTCCCTGAGGCCATCTCCCTGCAGATTTGGCAGCAGGGAAAGGAGGGGCCAAGAGAAGGGGAGAGAACCAGAGAGAGGACTGAGTGCTGATCTGATGTAGCTGATCCGGCAGCCTTCTCCAGCTTCGCTGCTCTCTGCCGTCAGCTCTCCAGGTGATTTTCCCTGTGCCCTGCACTCGCCCCTTCTGCTTTCATCTTCTTAAGAAAGTGCCCAGAAAGTTAAACCCACACACAAACACACAATCCACCAAAAAAAAAAAAAAATCACAGAGCAGGAGCAGGCAGACGAGTAAGAGAGCACGCGCGCGAGAGAGGGCTCACATCCGTCCTGGAGGAAGAACGGCACAGACGGAGGGAGGCTGGGGTTGGCAGAGACTGGGACGGAGGTCCCTCGCCCCCCCAGGAGCCTCCTTCATGGACCTGGGGATCCAAAGAGAGGCTGCCTCAACTTAGGATGGGCAACTGTGTCAAGTCTCCACTGAGAAATCTCTCAAGGAAGGTATGTTTCTGGAGTTCCCAAGATCTGGGACTGGGGATTGGGGGTATCTCACCATCTGCCCCAGAGGTTGGGCACAGAAGGGGTGGCTGGAGCTTGCTACCTTTCCCAGGGTTTCTGCCCAGAGCTGCCTCCCTGCTCCTACCCCAGACACCCTCCTTTTACCGTTCTATGTCCCAGGCTTTGGGCGTGGGGGTGTGGTGAAACTGTGTTCGGGAATTTGCACAGGGCTTAGGAAAGAAACTGTGTAGCTTTGGGGTTTCTGGGATGTCAAATGAAAAGGGTGGATCCTTAAGATGTCAGTGAACTTGACTGGCACCCTTGTCATTCAAGGGACTGGCCATGTCCCTTAAAACTGGCAGGATCTGAAGATCCTTCTCAGCAGCAAGGCCAGGGGCTCACTCATATCCTTTGCGGGTCTGTGACCCTCTCTGATGCCCTCAAAGCCTTCAGGATCATGGATTTGAGGTAGATCCTGTTGCTACTGAAAGGAACCAAACAGAGTATATCCTCTTCTGCCACAATCATTCTTAAGTCAGAGCATCTCAAATAGGACCTGACTGGTTTTAGGGCCCAGGAGTTTTTCCATTAAGAAGCAGGCTGCTCAGGAGATATACTGAGCAACGGGTGTATATAAGTCACTTTCTTTAGTGGCTTTATCGCTCATACACTTGGGTTTTTTTTTTTTTTTGTTTTGTTTTTGCAAGAATTCCTTTTGGAAAGAAAATAATCATCTCTAAAGCAACTTTCATGCAAGGCTGGGCTTGCACCTGTAGGGCTTTGGGTTAGGTGGGCTTTGCCTGTTTTTCTAGCACTCTGTAGCTAGGCCATAGAAGAGACTCATAGATATTATTTAAAGGAAGAAGGAATGATGGGGATGTTTTCCTCCAACTCTTTCATTTTCCAGACAAGGAACTTGATTGACATTCAGTGGGAGGGGTTAGGTGACTTACCTATGGCCTCGGGCGAGCTATAGGCGTCTCTGTCCCCAGCCCCATCCTCTCTTCTGGGTCAGTTTAACAGCCTCGCAATTTAGGACATTTGGGCTTTTCTGCTTGTCATCTTCGTCATTTGGCTAAGCTGCTCACATCAGATTCCTTTAATCTCCACTGTTCCTTGGATCCTTCCAAGGGCTTGTTGTTTCTTCCATGGACACCTCCCCCATAATCTGTTATCTTCTTAGGGGAGTCTTCTGCGTCGGAAGTGGCCTCCGTGCGGTTTCAGAGAAGCAGAAATTTATCTGAATTAGCCCTCGTGATAGGTTCGTCAGAGCTTCAGGAAGTGAACTTAAGAATGAGAATTATCCTTCTGTCCCACCCATCTTCCCTTACACAATGGCATGCTTAAGAGTCAGACTACACAGGTCTCCTCTTTCTGGCTATGTGGCCTTAGACAATTTACTTAACCTCTCTGTTCCTCGATTCCCTTGTCCATCCATCAATTGAGCATACTAATATTCACCTCTGAAGGTGATTCTGAAAATGAAATAAAGTGCTATGCACAGTGTGCGGCATATCATAGTTCATAAAGGTTAGTATTATTGTCATCATAATCATAATTTTTCCCCTCTGGGTTTTTAGAGAAGAGGGATGGAGGAGAAACAGAAAATAGGAAAGATTCTGAGTTTATAGAGTAAGAGAGGAAAGATAAACTTACTGCAGTCAATTTCATGTTTCTATCATGGTATTAACAATTGCTTTTTTTCTAAGTATATACAACATAACTAATGTTTGTTATCTCATTTTCTCTTTTCCTCTACGTAGTTCTTTTGGCTGTTTTGTTGAAAAAGAAGCTGGACTCAAAGATAGAGCCTTCCTAAGTTTACATGGTCAATAGGAAGCAGATCTGGGATTTAAACCCTGGTCTGTGTAAAATCAGAACTGGCATTTTATTTTTATTTTTTCCTCTATGAGAGGCCGCCCATCTCTTTCTCCTGCTGTCAGAAATGTTATTCATAGATTTCTGGATCTGACCTTAGAAGTCATCTAGTCCAAATTCCCGCTCAATACATCAGTCCCCTCCCCGCTCACCAGGCGCTCCCTCATTCAGCTACTCCTTGAAGACCTTCAGCGAGAGGGAGCTTTGACGCGCATTCTCTTGGCCGGCTTGTGTTATTAGAAAGCTGTTAGGTCATGAGGCATGCTTGCCCCTCCTGTTGCCATGTCACACTTAGGGGGCGTCACCTGGGTGCCAGGAGAAATTGTCGATCCATGGGCCACTGCCCACTTGGCTTCCTGAGCAGTATCTGGGGAACTGGAAATGGTGAGAGGCAGCCTGCACCAGGCTCAGAGCCGGGCAGGACCGTGCTGTCAGGTGCCATCATTGGCCGGAGAAGAATTGCAGCCTCTGGGGCAACTTGGTGCCAGGCAGTATTATGATCAAGAGATGCAGTGGAAATTCCCCAGCTACCACTGCTCCATTCTTCATGGGAGCGAATTCCTCTCCATCCTTCTCATTTCTCTCCTGATTGGCAGATGCTCTCCCACTTCCTCAGCAGCCAGAAGAAGATGCCTTCTGGCACCCAGCATCTCTTAAATTACATCACTACCACCACCATCATCCTCGCCATCATTGCTATCACTATGGCAACTCTATTTATTCACCTCCTCTTGCCATGCCCTAGGCACCATGCAGAGCACTTTATGTGTATAACTCATTTACTTGTCACAGGAATCCTGTGATTAGTTATGATCATCTCCCATGGTATGGAGAAGGAAACTGGAGCACAGAGAGGTGAAATGACCTGCCTAAGGTCACACAGCAAGCAAGTGGCAGAGCCAGAATTTGTCCCTAAGACTGTTGGAGCCCAAAGCCAGCAGGCTAAATTGCCTCTTAAGTTTATTTATTTATTTTGACGGAGTTTTGTTCTGTCACCCAAGCTGGAGTGCAGTGGTGCAATCTCAGCTCACTGTAACCTCTGCCTCCTGGGTTCAGTGAGTCTCATGCCTCAGCCTCCCAAGTAGCTGGGATTACAGGCACCCACTACCACATCCAGCTAATTTTTGTATTTTTAGTAGAGATGGGGTTTCACCATGTTGGCAGGCTGGTTTCAAACTCCCAACCTTAGGTGATCCACCTGCCTCAGTCTCCCAAAGTGCTGAATAGCAGGCATGAGCCACGGTGCCCAGCCTGCCTCTTAGAGTTCTGTGCTACCTGCTACCTCCCCACCTTCCTGGGTTATGCTGTCTCTGAGCCAAGTGCAGAAGATTCAGCCAGAAACAAAAACATTGACTCTCTGCAGACATCTCCTGAGACTGGTTCCTGGGGTTAGGCCAGTCACTGTCATCTAAGGCATGCTTTGATTCACTCTCCCAGATGGGAAGGTCTCTCTTGTTCTGCCTCATTCTAGTCTAGGTCCCAGGAGTCTGAGTGAGTGCAGCCGAGGCTCTGAATCATACCTCTTTGGGATATTAGACCAGAAGGGGCCCTTGGTCTATCTGACATCCCTCAAGTTCTGAGGTCACCTAAAATGGACATTTATTGCACTCATCAAACTTGACCCTGGGACTGAGTTCCTTCACCTCCGACCTGAGTAGCTGCTTCCCCTTTGAGGAACCAGAATACTACACCACCCTCTCTAGGCCTGGAAAGTTGGAAGGGAGTCTTGGTCTGTAGCCCTGAGGGGGTAGGGGGAGAGAACAGGGTGGGCAGGAGATTGTTCTGCTTCTCAGCCTGGAAGGTCAGGTTGCCCCGGGGTCTTGGGATGTTCTCCTAGGCAGGGCCTTCTTTTTTTTTTTCTTTTTTTTTGAGACGGAGTCTTGCTCTGTCACCCAGGCTGGAGTGAAGTGGCGTGATCTCAGCTCACTGCAACCTCCACCTCCCAGGTTCAGGCAATTCTCTTACCTCAGCCTCCCAAGTAACTGGGATTCCAGGCAGCTAATTTTTGCATTTTTAGTAGAGACAGGGTTTCACCATGTTGGCCAGGCTAGTCTTGAACTCCTGACCTTGTGATCCACCTGCCTTGGCCTCCCAAGGTGCTGGGATTACAGGCGTGAGCCACCGCGCCTAGCCAGGCAGGGCCTTCTTTGCCCTGTAGGAATCTGGCTGCAAGTAGAATGCGGTAGGGTGAAGGATAGCTGTGCAGACCTGCAGTTTTCAGACAGACAGTCCCAGGGTTTCAGCTCCTGTCACTCCTTGGGAAAGTCCTGCTCTAGCCAGACCCCCCACGTTGAAGGAAGGTACGCAGGCTCTGGGCTGAAGGCAGAGTGCAGGAGCTAGATTCTGGGAGGCACTGGGCATCCTGGGGGCCGGGCACAAATGAATGTTGTGTCTGGATGTCCTAAGAGGAAGGTCTATGGGCAGTGCTGACTTTTTATAGCTGCGTGGGAACCTTCAGGGAGGAGGATGGGTTGGTCAGGGCCCGGGAGCACAGCTATATTCGGTAAGCAGAGAAGGCCCCCTGCCTTAGCCTCCAGAGGTCCAACCCTCTGGGCCAGGCAGGGAGCCAGCGAAGGCAGGAGGGAGGAAAAGGAGAACTGGCGGATGACAACAGAGTGTCTAGTCTTGAAATCACAAACTGGGTGGAATCCTACCTACAGATGTGCCTTGTGTGGTCCACCCCGTGCTTTAAATCAGATCTGGTTACACTGGGCTGCAGTTAAGTAGTACTACCTCTTCAGAGGGGGCACCATCTCAGGCCGGGCGCAGGGGTTCATGCCTGTAATTCCAGCACTTTGGGAGCCTGACGTAGGAGGATCACCCGAGGTCAGGAGTTCGAGACCAGCCTGGCCAACATGGTGAAACCCCATCTCTACTGAAAATACAAAAAAAAAGTCAGACGTGGTGGTGGATGCCTGTAATTGATCCCAGAGATTTGGAAGGCTGAGACAGGAGAATCGCTTGAATCCAGGAGTCAGAGCTTGCAGTGAGCCGAGATCGTGCCACTGCACTCCAGCCTGGGCTACAGAGTGAGACTCCATCTCACACACAAAAAAGGACGGGGGCACCATCTCCACTTTGCCCCAGCCCCCACCTCTCACACCCAGCCTGCTTCATTTGTGTCAGCAATGGCACCTGTATTTGCAACCCACATTCTGGCAGACCAGCCAAGCCTGGTCTCCACACTGTTGGCTCCAACTGCCCTCACAGCCTTCTAGCGGGGATCTGGCTGGGGTACCATTTGGGAGCTGGGAGGAATGACAGCCCTGAAGATTGATTGAACTGGGATGCTGGGAGCATTTTGGGAAAGGATGTTGTTTCATTAGGCTCTGACTGAACACCTCCTAGTGGTTAGAATGGAAGCCTCCCTCTGCTCCTGTCTCTTCATGTGCATGAGTGTGTGATTCTGTGCATATGGATGTGCTAGTGTGTGTGTGCGCACATGTGTGTGCATGTGTGATGTGTGTGCATGTGTGCATATGTATGCATGTGTGTGTGCACATGTGTGTGCATGTGTGATGTGGGTGATGTGTGTGTGTGTGTGTGTGCACGTGTGCACGTGTCACACAGAGGACATCACATTAAGCTCTCCCTGGAACCACCGTTTCCATCAAGGACTGGAGACTTTGTCTGTTGGACCAATTTGATGCCTGTGCCTATGCACACTCAGGAATCTCAGGGTCCTCTTGCAGAAAGCCCCTCCTGGGACCAGGAGCCAGGCTGGGCAGGGAGGTGACACCTTGCCTCTCTTTTGTATTTGCGTGGTGCTGGCTGAAGATGCTCCAGGAGGAACAGACCAGCTACATGGTGGTGCAGACAAGCGAGGAGGGGCTGGCGGCAGACGCCGAGCTCCCGGGACCGCTCCTGACGCTGGCCCAGAACTGTGCCGTCATGCACAACCTGCTGGGCCCTGCCTGCATTTTCCTGCGCAAGGGCTTCGCCGAGAACAGGCAGCCTGTACGTAAGTTGGCCCGGTGGAGCCTGCTGAACTTGGCTTCACAGGGCGCAAGGAGGTGCTGGGAAGAAGAAGGGGTCTACACAGAGCTCATGCCCCCAACTTGTGAATCTAATCCTCAAAGTTTTCCATTCATGGCTACAAAGTGCTGGTGTGAGTCCATATCCACCAGCAAAATAATAATACTATTAGATACATTGTTTTGAGCACTTACTAGGTGAGCGCTGTGCCTAGTGTGCTGGCGGATTGCCTCATTTAAGCCTCAGAGCAACCCTAAGAGGTGGGTGCTTTTATCATCCCCATTTTGCAGATGAGGAAACTGACTTGCAGAGGTCACATGCTGAAGGTAACAGCTTGTCGGTGGTAGAGGTAGGATTCACACTTGGATAGCAGGACTCAAGAGCCTCTTGTTCTCCTAACAACTCTGTATACCGGCACTATCCGGTAGAACTTTCTACAATGATGGACATATTCTAAACCCCGTGCTGTCCCATACAGTAGCCACTAGCCACGTGTGGCTATTGACCACTTGAAAGGTAGCTAGTGCAACTAAGGAACTGAGTTATGGGTTTTCTGTTATTCTAACTCAAATTTACATAGCCACATGTGGCTAGCAGCTTCTGAATTGGACAGCTTTTTACAAGTAGCTAAATAGTCAAAGAGAGGGCTGGGTGCAGTGGCTCACACCTGTAATCCTAGCACTTTGGAGGCCGAGGTGGGTGGATCACGAAGTCAGGAGTTCGAGACCAGCCTGACCAACATGGTGAAACCCTGTCTCTACTAAAAATACAAAAATTAGCTAGGTGTGGTGCCACACACCTGTAATCCTGGCTACTCAGGAGGCTAAGGCAGGAGAATCACTTGAACCAGGAGGCAGAGGTTGCAGTGAGCCAAGAGCACGCCATTGCACTCCACTCTGGGTGACAGAGTGAGACTCTGTCTCAAAAAATATATATAAAGAGAAGAGAGGAATAATGAGGATGGTATAGATGTAAACATTTGTAGGTTGCATTTATTGAAGGCCACATGCTAAACACTTGACATAGCTTGTCTCACTGAATGCATGATAAGGCCCTGTGAGGTGGGTACTGGTGTTAACCCATTTTACAGGTGAGGAGACTGTGGCTCAGAGAACAGAGTGAGCTGCCTGAGAAAGTAGATCTGAGCTTCATACTCAGGTCTGTCTGCCTCTAGGGCCCAAGTGCTTCTCCCTGACCACATGAACTGGGGAGAAAGGAGTGTTCCCGTACCCTATTCCCACCTGACCCTGAGTTGCTGCACTTGATGAGTCCCTGCCACATCAGTGGGCATCCCTGGCTCCACTCCAGGGCAAAGAACACACATCGCTACTGCTCTGCATGGGGAGTGTGATCCAAGGACCAGCCTTCAGTACTCAGCAGACCAGCTCCGGTGGCGGGCACACCCCATGAAGGGCCACCTGGCTGTGCTGCCTCCTGGATTCTGGGCATATCGGAAGAATGGAAGGGGCTGCCATGGGGTCAGCAGTGCCTGTTCCTCCCGAGTCCTGCAGAACTGGGCCATGGAGAAGTGGGAGGCTGCTTAAGGCCTGATGCTTGGGAAAGGATTTATTAGGTCTCAGTAGCTGGTCCTAGGGAGTGTGCATGTACATGTACACACATGTGCTTGCTCACTTGCCTTCACCGACTGCTGGGATGACCCATTGCACAAAACACCCTTTTGGTCACTCAAGAACATCTAGGAACGTACGGGGTTGTGTTGGAATGGCTCTGACCTACCCTTCCTTTTTTGTTGTTGTTTTTTGTTTTTGTTTTTTTGTTTTTGAGACAGAGTCTCACTCTGTTGCCCAGGCTGGAGCACATTGGTGCAGTCTTGGCTCACTGCAATCTCCACCTCCCAGGCTCAAGTAAACCTCCTGCCTCAGCCTCCTGAGTAGCTGGGAGTACAGGTGCGCACCACCATGCTTGGCTAATTTTTAAAAAGTTTCTTTTTTTGTAGAGATGAGGTCTCGCTATGTTGCCCAGGCTGGTCTTGAACGCCTGGCTTCAAGTGATCCTCTCGCCTTTGCCTCGCAAAGTGCTGGGATTGCAGCTGTGGGCCACTATGCCTGGCCCATGGTGAGCTTTTTAGGTGAATGTCCGTGCAGTCATCTCAGAGACATGCCTCCCTTCAGGTGACTCCTACCCCCACCCTGGTGGAGCTGGGAGCTTGCAGCCTGCTCCCTCCAAGCTCACACACGCTCTCAACACTGTCCTGCCACACAGAGCTACCTCTGAGCTCTCAGTCCTGTGCACCCAGTTGTCCCATGAGATGTGACTCAGCAGCCCTTCCCTTTCTAGATGATCTGCACATTTTCTGATGTCGTCATCTTTTGTCCTGGGGCCAGTTTGGAGTGGCTGTCTCTACCCACCCTGACCCCATTGGCTGGAACGGCCTGTGTGCACAGTGGGGATGCCGCACGCTCACTGTGGCATGCCTGCATGTCTGTGTTCACGAGAGGTATGCCCATACCTGTGTGAGCCTCTTCAGGATGGGCACACCTACCTCGTGTTCTCCCTGCCCAAAAGCTGCAACGTGCGGGGAGGTTGGATGCTGAAGGCCACTTTTGGAGTCTACTAACTAGGTCCAGCTGGGCACCTGTATCCATTTCATGCCAGTCTGTCTCCTGGGCATGCCCGGGATAACTGGCACCTCACCAACCAGGCCTGCTCTTTGGAGATATCGCTGCCATCTGTTCTGACGCCTCGACTCAGGGTTGCCTCAATTCCCAGGAGACCTGGGCACCACTTGAGGCTGGAGATGGATGCTTTTTGGACCCTGGCTGCAGCCAGAAGCACCGTTGGCCCTGGGGTCCTCTGCGGTGTCCTGTGACAGGGCAATGTATAGGGACGGGGGTCAAATTGGAGAAGGTGGGGCAGTGCCCAGGAAGCAGGCACAGCCCCCATTCTGCTGCCATGTCTCCTTCTGACTCCTGCCTGCCCTCCTCCCCCACTTCAGGATGGCCCTGCTTTCTCTCCCCTCCGGGGCCTCTTCTGTTGTCTTGCAGCCTCTGTTCCCTGCTCTTCCGGTTTCACTGGGTGGTGTTCTCTCCTCTCTGTTGTGACCTCCCCAGACCTTGTTTACTTTGCAGGTTTTTGCCACCAGACCAACTTTGTTCCCTGACTCATTCTTCTTTTTTGAGACAGGGTCTCACCCTGTTGCCCAGGCTGACAGAGTGCAATGGCAGCATCATAGCTCATTACAGCCTCAGACTCCTGCTGACCCATTCTTGTATCTGGAACAAGGGGCTGGGGGCACAGAGGCTCTGTGCCCAGGCTGGTGGGGCTGGTGGGTCCTTGGGCATCTCCTGTTAGGGGCCCAGGAGCCTCCATGTCTCAGGGAGATCTGAGGCTTTCTTTTCCCCTCAAGGTCCTGATCCAGGCACACCCCTGCTGCGTCCTCGTCACCTCGTTTCCGGTGCCTGCTGCCACTTGGTTGGCCCCCAGGTTAGATATGTTGTGACTTCCAGCTCCCTTGTTGCAGCTAATAGGACATGTTCTTTTGTTTCAGGATAGATCACTTCGACCAGAGGAAATTGAAGGTAAAACTTGGCCCCTTGTGGTAAAGGACTGCCCAGCCCTGCAGGAAGGTGTGGGAGGGGAGGTTGATGGGAAGAGAGGCCCCCTGGGAATGGGGCCTGGTGCAGTGCTGGGTATCTTCTGTGAAAGCAGCTGCTGGAGGTGTGCACAGGAGGCAAGAGAAATGCCCCAGCGTCCTGCGAAGCTCCTCGGCCCCTCTTTCCACGCTGGTGGGCCCTTGGGCTGCCTTTGCCAACAGAGGCTCTGCGGTCCCACCCGCAACCACATCCACCTGTGCTCACTTCCCCAGAGCTCCGAGAGGCCTTCAGAGAGTTCGACAAGGACAAGGATGGCTACATCAACTGCCGGGACCTGGGCAACTGCATGCGCACCATGGGCTACATGCCCACCGAGATGGAGCTCATCGAGCTGTCTCAGCAGATCAACATGAACCGTGAGTCCCTCTCCCAGCCACCTGCGTCCCTTCCGGTCCTCACTTTGTTGTCCTGCAGTCCGACAGGACTGGCTTCAAATTCTGCACCCACCTCTTTCCAGCTCTGTGAGCTGGGGCCAACCACTGACCCTCTCTGATCCTGTTTCCTCACCTGTAAAATGAGGGCTGAATTGGAAGCACGGAGCCTAGAAAGTAGATTAGGGAATATGCATAAAACAGTCCAATAACTGGCTCACAGGAAGAGCTGAACAGAGGGTTGCTGTTATTATGATGTTTTTCTCTGTCTGATGAGCAGGTCAAGGAGGGGTTGCCCGTTCTGTCAGTTGCCTAGTTGGAGATGGGGAACGGGGAGATCGGGGATGACCTAGCCCTTTCCTCTTTCTCCAGTGGGTGGCCATGTAGATTTTGATGACTTCGTGGAGCTAATGGGGCCTAAACTCCTGGCAGAGACAGCAGATATGATTGGTGTAAAGGAACTGCGAGATGCTTTCCGAGAGGTAACGGGCAGAGGCAGGAAGGTGTGGGGGTGAGGGGGCTGTTGGAATCCTATCTGCAGGATAACTACTTCAAAAGAAGCCTGAGCCCCAAGTCCCAGATCAGGGGAGGGAGCTTAGACAGAAAAGGGTCTCTGGTAAAGGAGGGCACTGACACTGAGAAGGAGTTCAGCTTTGGAATCTACTGCTGCCAGTTGCCACATTGGGGCCACTTCTCCTTCCTTCCTGCCCTCTCTAGTTTGACACGAATGGTGATGGGGAAATAAGCACCAGTGAGCTGCGAGAGGCCATGAGGAAGCTCCTGGGTCATCAGGTGGGACACCGAGACATAGAGGAAATTATCCGAGATGTGGACCTCAATGGGGATGGACGAGTGGACTTTGAAGGTAGGCGGGGCTTGAAAGTGGGAGAGAACAAGCCAGCAATGGCCATCCATGGAGCCTTCCAATTGTGTATCCACCATGCAACTATCAATCTGCCCTAAATTTCCGGTTCCCAGCCCTTTTATCCTCCTATCCCTCCATCCATGCACCCCTCTAATGCACCTCCCACCCCTACCCCATGCATCTATTCATGCATCTGTCCATCCATCTGTCTATCCATCCTCTACCTCTCCATTCATCTGTCCATTTATCCATCCATCCATTCATCTACCTATCTATCCATCTTTTCATCTATCCTTCCATTTTTCTACTCATCCATCCATCCTCCACCTATCCATCCATCAATCCATTTACGCGTCTTTCCATTCATCTACCTATATATACATCTGTCCATTCATCCATCCATCCATCCATTCATCCATTCATCTACCTATATATACATCTGTCCATTATCCATCCATCCATTTATCCATCGATCCCTTCATCCGTCTATCCATCCAACCATCCACTCATCTATATATCATCCATCCATCCATCCATTCATCTACCTATCCATTCATCTTTCCATCCATCCATCCATTCATCTACCTATCCGTCTGTCCATCTTTCCATATTTGTCTCTCCATCTTTTCATCTGTTTATCTCCTTATCTGTCCAGATATCTATTTATCTATTCCTCCATCTCTAAATATTCATTCCTATAACCATCTATCTATGCATTTATCTGTCCATTCATGCATTTATTCATTCTTCTCTACATTCACCCATGAATTTATCCATGTATTCATCTACGCCTCTCTCTGTGCATTCATACTTCTATACTTCCATTCACAAATTTATGTCTCTTTGTCTGCATATACATCACCCATACTTGCATTGATCTGTCCATCTATCTGTTCAGTCATTTTCCCATCTATATCCATCTACTCATCCGTTCAGCCATCCATGTGTCCATCTGCACCCATCCTTCTCTATCCATTTATCTCTCTACCCACTCAGGCACCCATCCATGGTAGGTATTTTCTGAACATTACCTTCCTCAACTTGACACTTAGGCTCCTGAAGATCTGACCACAGCTCACCTCCCTTCATTCACACTCCACCAAAATACTTGTGATACTTGTGATCAGGGAACCTGGTAGGGTCTCTTTTGAATACACTGATCTTTTTGCCAGGAGGGCGTTTTTGTTTGTTTGTTTGTTCCGTTTTGTTTTGTTTTTGAGGCAGAGTCTCATTCAGTTGCCCAGGCTGGAGTGCAGTGGCAGGATCTTGGCTCACTGCAACCTCTACCTCCTGGATTCAAGCAATTCTCCTGCTTCAGCCTCTCAATCTCACCTGGGATTACAGGTGCCCGCCACCATGCCTGGCTAATTTTTGTATTTTTGATTAAGACGGGGTTTCACCATGTTGGCCAGGCTAGTCTTAAACTTCTGACTCAAGTGATCCACCCGCCTTGGCCTCCCAAACTGCTGGGATTACAGGCATGAGCCACTGTGCCCGGCCACCAGGAGGGCTTTTATCCTGTTCTTCACTTGGGCTAAGTTCTGTTAGCCCACGGGACCCAGTGGGACTGCTTCCTCTAGCACTCTTCCCTGGTTCCTCAGACTGAACTTCCCCTTTCCTGGGTTTTCACAGCACTCCAGACTCACCTGTTCCTCACACTGTCCCCCAACTGCTGGCTAGAGTTGTCTTCCCAATTGACTCTGAACTTTGAAAGAAGAAGAACCCTATTTTTTTAATCTCTGCATTTCCTGCATAACACAGCTAAGGCTCAGTGAAAGGCTTTCTATTTATTTATTTATTTATTATTTTAAGACAGAGTCTTGCTGTGTCGCCCGGCTGGCATGCACTGGCGCCATCTCGGCTCACTGCAACCTCTGCCTCCCAGGTTCAAGCGATTCTTGTGCTGGCACTACAGGCATGCACCACTACACCCAGCTAATTTTTTGTAGTTTTAATAGAGATGGGATTTTGTCATGTTGGCCAGGCTGGTCTTGAACTCCTGGCCTGAAGTGATGCACCTGCCTTGGCCTCCCAAAGTGCTGGGATTACAGGCGTGAGCCACCATGCCCAGCCTCAAAGGTTTTCTTTTTAAAGAATCAATAATAATCATGATAGTTCTCATTTATTGTACGCTTATGTGTGGTCATTGTACTAAGTAGCTTTATGCATATTATAACATTTAATTCTCTGTGACTCTGTGGATTGCATTATTATAACTTCATGTTACTCATGAGGAAACTGAGGCTCAGAGAAGTAATATAACTTGCCCAAGATTGCCTACCTATTAAGAGGTAGAGCTGGGGCATAACCCCAGGCCTGAAATCACAACTGTATGTAGTCCTGTGCATTCTGCCATGCGAGGCACCACAGGATACAGGGAAAGGGTAAAATGTTGACTCTGCGTGCCGGGTACTTGCATTCTGAGCATAAAGACAAGATAAGCATGTATCAGAGATTGTGAGTGTCCAGAACACAAAGGTTGGGAGGTTTTCTCTCAGGAGCAGTCGGCCTTCAAGGCCGGGGGGTGTGGATAGTTGGTGAGAAGGCTTTCCTACCACCAGATCCGAAAACCTCAGGTCTCCCTGAGTCCAGGTAGTGCCCACCAGAGATGACAGCCTTGCTCTTGAAAGCCTGGCGTCCCCCGTTCATCCTATGAGGAGGTATTGTCCATATGCTGTGTGCTAAGATCTGGTCTCCCTCGAAGAGCCCCAGACCAGCAAGAAAAGCAGAGAAAACAACAATGTCGTCCATGCTGTGCTAGAGAAGCACAGTGGGCTGTGACAGAGGGGGCACCTGTGTCAAGCTGCAGGGAGGGATCAGGGAAGACTTCCTGGAGGTGGTTATAAATAATTAGGAGCCCCCCCCCAATGGGAAGAGGCACCAGGTGATGGAGAAGGGAAGGGTATTTACCCAAATGAGTTGAAAACTTATATCCACACAAGTCTATACATAGATGCTTAGAGCAGCTTGATTCATAATTGTCAAAACTTGGAAACAACTGAGGTGTCCTTTCAGGAAGCAAATGGATGAATAAACTGTGGTACATCCAGACAATCGGATATTGCTCAGTGCTAAAAAGCGATGAGCTAGGCCGGGTGCAGTGGCTCATGCCTGTAATCCCAGCACTATGGGAGGCCAAGGTGGGTGGATCACTTGAGGCCAGGAGTCAAGACCAGCCTGGCCAACATGGTGAAACCCTGTCTCTATTAAAAATACAAAAAAATTAGCTGGGTATGGTGGTGTTCCCCTGTAATCCCAGCTACTCGGGAGGCTGAGACACAGAATCGCTTGAACCTGGGAGGTGGAGGTTGCACTGAGCCGAGATTGCACCACTGCACTCTAGCGTGGGCCACACAGTGAGACTCTGTCTCAAAAAAAAAGAGAGATGAGCTATCCAGCCATGAAAAGACATGGTGAAGAGGGGATACAGATGCATATTACTAAGTGGAAAGCCAATCTGAAAATGCTGCAGACCATATAATTTCGTCTATATGACATTCTGGAAAAGGCAAAACTATGGAGACAGTAAGAAGATCAGTGGTTGCAAGGGGTTAGGGGGAGGGAGGGATGAATAGGCAGAGCACAGAGGATTTGTAGGGCAGTGAAACTATTCTGTAGGAGGCCAGGTACAGTGGCTCATGCCTGTAATCCTAGCATTTTGGGAGGCCAAGGTGGGCGGATCACTTGAGGTCAGGAGTTTGAGACCAGCCTGGGCAACATGATGAAACCCCATCTCTACTAAAAATACAAAAAACAAAAACAAACAAACAAACAAACAAAACTAGCTAGGCCTGGTGGCACATGCCTGTAGTCCCAGCTACTTGGAGAGCTGAGGTGGGAGGATTGTTTGAGCCCACGAGGTAGAGGCTGCAGTGAGCCAAGATTGTGCCACTATACTCCAGCCTGCGTGACAAAGTGAGACCCTGTCTCAAATAAGTAAGTAAATAAATAAATTTTAAAAAATTAAATTAGGCTGGGTGCAGTGGCTCACACCTGTAATCCTAGCACTTTGGGAGGCCGAGGTGGGCAGATCACCTGACGTCAGGAGTTCAAGACCAGCCTGGCCATCATGGTGAAACCCCATCTTTAAAAAAAAAAAAAAATTAAACGATTCTGTATGATATAATAGAGGATCCATGTCATTATACATTTGTACAAACCCATAGAAGGTACATAGCCAAGAATGAACCCTGATGTAGACTGTGGCCTCCAGGTGATAACGATGTATGGGTGTAGGTTTCTCAGTTATAACAAACGCAGCACTCTGTGTGGAGGCTGTTGGTGTAGGAGGCTATGCATACCTGGGGACAGGGGATGCAGAAAAACATCTCTGTACTTTCTACTCTATTTTGCTGTAAACCTAAAATTGCCCTTAAAAAGAGAGAGAGAGAAGGGGCTGGGCATGGTGGCCACATCTGTAATCCCAGCACTTTGGGAGGTCACGGCAGAAGGATCACTGGAGCCCAGGAGCTGGACGTTACGATGAGTTATCATCATGCCACTGCACTGCAGCCTGGGCAACAGAGCCAGACTCTGTCTCTACATTAAAAAAGGAGGAGGAGGAGGAGGAGAAAGGGGGAGGATGGGGGTACAGGTTGTTTTCAGAAAAGCTGAGAGGAGACCAGCCTGGCCAACATGGTGAAACCGTCTCTACTAAAAATACAAAAATTAGCTGGGCATGGTGGTGCACACCTGTAATCCCAGCTACTTGGGAGGCTGAGGCAGGAGAATCGCTTGAACCCGGGAGGCAGACGGTGCAGTGAGCCAAGATCACATCACTGCACTCTAGCCTGGGTGACAGAGCAAGACTTCATCTCAAAAAAAAAAAAAAAATGCTGAGAGGTGAAAGCGAGAGCACCAGCTGCACTTAAGGGGCTGAAAAGAAGATCCGTGTAGTTGGAGCACAGACGTTGGTAGTTAGCCTGAGAGATATGGCTGGAGACGTCAGCTGTGCTAGATCAGGGAGGGCCATGAGGCTGTGTCAGGATACTGGGCATTTTCCAGTGGAGAGCTGTGGGAGTTTATGCAGGGGTCAGATCCACAGATTAGAACACTCTCACTCGCTGCTGCGTGGATGGATTGGAGCCGGTGGAATGGATGGGGGACCAGCACAGAGCTGGGCAGTGGCAGTGGGGAGGGTCTGAAGGCAGCATCCTGGGGCAGCCTCGGCTGCTGTCTGCTCCCACCTGCTCCTCTGCCCTTCTAGAGTTTGTCCGGATGATGTCCCGTTGAGGCCGTGAGGGCCCCTCCAGGACTGCCAAGCTCCCAAGGCGGGGCGAAGAGGAGCCAGAGCTGGCCTCACCCACCGTAGCCGCCAAGAGCCCAGGATGTACTGTCGGATGGGGCCTGCCTGCACCCCGGGGAGGCGCCCACCCCGGACCCCCACCCCTCCGCACTGTGAAAGACTAACTCCTGCAACTGGAAAGCGGGGGCGCCCGCCGACAAGGAGGCCACCGTGCCAAGCCGGCAGAGGTCATGCCAGGCACCAAGTGCCATGTGCCCAGCTGCTGCTGGCTGGGTGGGCCAGGGAGCCTACCAGCAGACCCCACACAGCATGTCCGCCCCAGGGCAAAGCCTCCCTCCTTCGCTCTGCGCCCGTCCCAGCTCGCCTCAGCCCTGTTATCTCAGAACCAATAAAAATATTTCCAAGAGCAAGATCGCCATGACAGTCTTTCCTCCTGGGGCTTGGTTAGATGACCCTAACATTTCCTGAGCACCAACTGCATGCCTAGAACCAGCTGAGCATTTCTGCATTCAGCATTTTTTATTTGTTTATTTATTTATTTTGAGATGGAGTCTCACTCTGTTACCCAGGCTGGAGTGCAGTGGCCTGATCTCGGCTCACTGCAACCTCCACTTCCCAGGTTCAAGCGATTCTCCTGCCTCAGCCTCCCAAGAAGCTGGGATTACAGGTGCACTCCACCGCATCTGGCTAATTTTTGTATTTTTAGTAGAGATGGGGTTTCACCAGGTTGGCCAGGCTGGTCTCAAACTCCTGACCTCAAGTGATCTGCCTGCCTTGGCCTCCCAAAATGCTGGGATTATAGGTGTGAGCCACCATGCCTAGCCAATGTGCATTTGTTGAGCACATATTATGTACTCAGTGACTTCCATTCTCATCCATGGGCCAGAACCTGCGACTGCTAAGGGAGACTGAAGAATGTATTTAGCTGGGTACTCAGCTTCCTCAAACAAAATCAGATTCTATAAGAAGAGAAGCGGCTGGTGTGGTGGCTCACGCCTGTAATCCCAGCACTTTGGGAGGCTAAGATGGGTGGATCACGAGGTCAGGAGTTCAAGACCAGTCTGGTCAGGATGGTGAAACCCTGTCGCTACTAAAAAAAAAATTACAAAAATTAGTCAGGTGTGGTAGTGGGTGCCTATAATCCCAGCCACTGAGGAGGCTGAGGCAGGGAATTCCTTAAACCTGGGAGGCAGAGGTTGCAGTGAGCAGAGATCACGCACTCCAGCCTGGGCGACAGAGCAAGACTCCCTCTCAAAATCAAAAAAAAAAAAAAAAAAGCAGCAGGATCCAGCAGCAGGGTCTGCATCACTTCTGACTTTCTGGAACTTTCATACTGGTTGGAGAGACAGACATGAGAAAAACACATGATACAGGATTACAAATTGTGATACTGCTGTTAAGGAAAAGTATAGGGACCTTCGGCAGGGTACAGTAAGGAGGCCTGGCCTCCTCTGGGGAGGTCAGAAAAGGCTTTGTCCTGGAGGAAATCACAGTATGTGTGGACAGACAGATATAGATAGGCATAGCTGCCATTGGACGGGCGCCGTGGCTCCCGCCTATAATCCCAGCACTTTGGGAGGGTGAGGCAGGCAGACACTTGAGTTCAGAAGTTCAAGACCAACCTGGCCAATATGGCAAAACCCCAACTTTACAAAAATAGAAAAATTAGCAGGGCGTGGTGGCACATGCCTGTAGTCCCAGCTACTTGGGAGGCTGAGTCAGGAGAATTGCTTGAACCCAGGAGGTGGAGGTTGCAGTGAGCCGAGATCATGCCACCAGCTGATGGAGTGAGACTCTGTCTAAAAAAAGAAAGAAATAGCTGCAGTCCTCTCTGCTGAGTGGGAAGAAGATGTGTAGCTGATAGGCCCAGGATTTGCTTGCTGTGTGACGTAGGGCCAGTTGCATCCCCTCTCTGCACATCAGTTTCCTCATATGTAACATGGAGTGATAAAGGATGGGGTCAGTGCACAGCAAGTGCTCTCAGGGCATTGCCTGGCTTTGCGCTCCCCAGGGACTGCTATTCAGACTGCAGTGGAATCATGCAACTGAAAAGACCCATTGTAATTTGTTTCTATAAGTGAAGTCTTAAAGGAGCCCAAAGGAGAAGTTTGTAGAAGTTGTCCAGAGTCTTGAACAGGGTTGGGGCGTACTTGGGCAGCTGTGTGGGGTGGCCAGTGTAATTCAAGCCACTGGTTCCCAAACCTTCGCATACAGGAGAATTGCTGGAGGATTTGTGAAGCCCAGATCTGGGCCAACCCCACCCCCTTCGCCAGTGATTCTGATCCTGTGTCTGGGGTGCGGTCCATGAATTTACATCTCTCACAAGTTCCCTGAGGATGCTGAGGCTGCCAGTCTGTGGGCAACAACCTGAATAGTGCTGCTGTAAATTCCAGACACAAGGGAGGCAGGTGTGCCTCCAGGAGGCTGGGGGAGCTGCAGGGTTGACGGCTGGAGGCGGGAGGTGGGCAGAGCATCCCCTGCCCCCTGTGCTGCCGCAGAGGGAGGATCCTTATTCTCAGACCTGGCAGGAATGTGGAAGCATCGTGGGCTCCCGCCAGAAGCCCGGGTAATCCTCATGTCCCCGAGGTCAGTGGGGCTGGGAGCTCCAAATTCATTCTCATAATCCAATTCTGAGACTAAGCCCTTGGCTCTGTGCCCTGCTAGGCAGGCCTGCAGCTCTGCCTGCCGCTGTACTAGCTTGGCTCTGCCCAGAGACGCCAGAGCTCCACTGTCTCAGAAACACAATGGGGTTGGAGGGCAATGTGCACAAAGAGGGCTTCCGTGGCCATCTCTATCAGCTGGCAGGGTGAGCCCCCAGGAACACCACTCAAGATAGACTTAAGGATAAACTAGGACTCCTTTGTCCCAGCATGTGGCTGCCTAAAACCAAAGATGTGGCAAGTCTGACGGACATGGTGAAACCCCGTCTCTGCTAAAAATACAAAAATTAGTCAGATGTAGTGGTGCATGATGGTAATCCCAGCTACTAGGGAGGCTGAAGCAAGAGAATTGCTTGAATACAGGAGGTGGAGGTTGCAGTGAGCTGAGATCACGCCACTGTACCCCAGCTTGGGTGACACAGCGAGACCCTGTCTCAAAAAATAATAACAATAAAATAAAATCATAGACATGGCAGCAGTTGTGATAGAGGAAATGGAGAATGTAGCCAGGCTACTGGTCAGAGGCCCCTTAATGCTCAGGAGAAGGGGGGCCCAGGGACAGGCCTTCTGTCTCCCCCCATGCTGAAGCTAGGACTCCTCCCCTTCAGCTTGTCTTTTTGATGGTTTGTTCATTTTCAAATTATTTTTGTTTGCTTTGTTTTGGCTCCCACCAGGAAATGATTTTTGTTGTTGTTTTTGTTTGTTTGTATGTTTGTTTTAGAGACAGGGTCTCACTCTGACACCCAGGCTCACATCCTAGCCCGCTGCAGTCTTGAACTTTCGGGCTCAAGCGATGCTCCTGCCTCAGCCTCCTGTGTAACTAGGACTACAGATGTATACCAGCTGACTTGAAAATTTTTGTGTAGAGACAGGGTCTCAATCTGTTGCCCAGGCTGGTCTTGAACTCCTGGCCTCAGGCAATCCTTCCACCTCAGCTTCCCAAAGTGCTATGATTATAGGACTGAGCCACAGTGCCCAGCAAGTTGTCTTATATTTTGAGGTTCCTAGTAAGAATGTTTGAAGAAAGGGCTCTGAGACTTCTCAAGGACTGAGATGCACTTTCCTAGGTAGAAGTTCTTTCTGCAACCTGCACCACTACCTTCCCGGGTGGGGAAGTCTGGGTGTGTCATCTTAGAAAAGCTCTTTGTCTAAGGCTGGGCAAGATGGCTCATACCTGTAATCCCAGCACTTTGGGAGGCCAAGGTGGGAGAATCACTTGAGGTCAGGAGTTTGAGACCAACTTGGTCAACATGGTGAAACTCCATCTCTACTAAAAACACAAACATTAGCCGCATGTGGCGGTGCATGGCTGTAATCCCAGCTACTCCGGAGGCTGAGACACGAGTCATTTGAACCTGGGAGGCAGAGGTTGCAGTGAGCCAAGACTGCGCCACTGCACTCCAGCCTCCATGAGAGAGTGAGACTTTGTCTCAAAACAAAAACAAAAAAGGAAAGCCCTTTGTCTGAAAGCTCTTCTGTTGTGCCTGGATTTGCCTCCTGCTGACTCATAAAGGCCAATTTGTTTGCTCATTCATGCACGAATGCCCTTGATGTTTACTGAGCCCCTCCTATGTGCCAGGCTCCATGCAAGAATCCCTGTCTTCAAGGAGTTCAGACTCTAGTAGGGGTAACAGATCAGAAACCAGACAAATGTAATCCAGTGGCTTAAGTGCTACTTAGTAGTAGTACCCACTAGGTTAGCCTAGAGCCCTGGAAGTACCTAAAAGTCACCCAATTCAATCTGGTGGGTGGGTGTGGGGAGGAATGGACAGATCTACTAAGACCTCAAGGATCAGCAGTGCTTAGTTACGAGAGGTGGGCAGGTGGGCTGAGCATGGTGGCTCATGCGTATAATCCCAGCACTTTGGAAGGCTGAGGCGGGCGGATCACTTGAGATCAGGAGTTCGAGACCAGCCTGGCCAACGTGGTGAAAACCTCTCTCTATTAAAAACACAAAAACTATCCAGGCATGGTGGTGTGTGCCTGCATTCCCAGCTACTCAGGAGGCTGAGGCACGAGAATAGCTTGAACCTGGGAGGCAGAGGTCGCAGTGAGCCGAGATCATTGCCATTGCACTCCAGCCTGGGTGACGTAGTGAGACTCCATCTCAAAAAAAAAAAAAAATGCTGAGAGGTGAAAGCGAGAGCACCAGCTGCACTTAAGGGGCTGAAAAGAAGATCCGTGTAGTTGGAGCACAGACGTTGGTAGTTAGCCTGAGAGATATGGCTGGAGACGTCAGCTGTGCTAGATCAGGGAGGGCCATGAGGCTGTGTCAGGATACTGGGCATTTTCCAGTGGAGAGCTGTGGGAGTTTATGCAGGGGTCAGATCCACAGATTAGAACACTCTCACTCGCTGCTGCGTGGATGGATTGGAGCCGGTGGAATGGATGGGGGACCAGCACAGAGCTGGGCAGTGGCAGTGGGGAGGGTCTGAAGGCAGCATCCTGGGGCAGCCTCGGCTGCTGTCTGCTCCCACCTGCTCCTCTGCCCTTCTAGAGTTTGTCCGGATGATGTCCCGTTGAGGCCGTGAGGGCCCCTCCAGGACTGCCAAGCTCCCAAGGCGGGGCGAAGAGGAGCCAGAGCTGGCCTCACCCACCGTAGCCGCCAAGAGCCCAGGATGTACTGTCGGATGGGGCCTGCCTGCACCCCGGGGAGGCGCCCACCCCGGACCCCCACCCCTCCGCACTGTGAAAGACTAACTCCTGCAACTGGAAAGCGGGGGCGCCCGCCGACAAGGAGGCCACCGTGCCAAGCCGGCAGAGGTCATGCCAGGCACCAAGTGCCATGTGCCCAGCTGCTGCTGGCTGGGTGGGCCAGGGAGCCTACCAGCAGACCCCACACAGCATGTCCGCCCCAGGGCAAAGCCTCCCTCCTTCGCTCTGCGCCCGTCCCAGCTCGCCTCAGCCCTGTTATCTCAGAACCAATAAAAATATTTCCAAGAGCAAGATCGCCATGACAGTCTTTCCTCCTGGGGCTTGGTTAGATGACCCTAACATTTCCTGAGCACCAACTGCATGCCTAGAACCAGCTGAGCATTTCTGCATTCAGCATTTTTTATTTGTTTATTTATTTATTTTGAGATGGAGTCTCACTCTGTTACCCAGGCTGGAGTGCAGTGGCCTGATCTCGGCTCACTGCAACCTCCACTTCCCAGGTTCAAGCGATTCTCCTGCCTCAGCCTCCCAAGAAGCTGGGATTACAGGTGCACTCCACCGCATCTGGCTAATTTTTGTATTTTTAGTAGAGATGGGGTTTCACCAGGTTGGCCAGGCTGGTCTCAAACTCCTGACCTCAAGTGATCTGCCTGCCTTGGCCTCCCAAAATGCTGGGATTATAGGTGTGAGCCACCATGCCTAGCCAATGTGCATTTGTTGAGCACATATTATGTACTCAGTGACTTCCATTCTCATCCATGGGCCAGAACCTGCGACTGCTAAGGGAGACTGAAGAATGTATTTAGCTGGGTACTCAGCTTCCTCAAACAAAATCAGATTCTATAAGAAGAGAAGCGGCTGGTGTGGTGGCTCACGCCTGTAATCCCAGCACTTTGGGAGGCTAAGATGGGTGGATCACGAGGTCAGGAGTTCAAGACCAGTCTGGTCAGGATGGTGAAACCCTGTCGCTACTAAAAAAAAAATTACAAAAATTAGTCAGGTGTGGTAGTGGGTGCCTATAATCCCAGCCACTGAGGAGGCTGAGGCAGGGAATTCCTTAAACCTGGGAGGCAGAGGTTGCAGTGAGCAGAGATCACGCACTCCAGCCTGGGCGACAGAGCAAGACTCCCTCTCAAAATCAAAAAAAAAAAAAAAAAAGCAGCAGGATCCAGCAGCAGGGTCTGCATCACTTCTGACTTTCTGGAACTTTCATACTGGTTGGAGAGACAGACATGAGAAAAACACATGATACAGGATTACAAATTGTGATACTGCTGTTAAGGAAAAGTATAGGGACCTTCGGCAGGGTACAGTAAGGAGGCCTGGCCTCCTCTGGGGAGGTCAGAAAAGGCTTTGTCCTGGAGGAAATCACAGTATGTGTGGACAGACAGATATAGATAGGCATAGCTGCCATTGGACGGGCGCCGTGGCTCCCGCCTATAATCCCAGCACTTTGGGAGGGTGAGGCAGGCAGACACTTGAGTTCAGAAGTTCAAGACCAACCTGGCCAATATGGCAAAACCCCAACTTTACAAAAATAGAAAAATTAGCAGGGCGTGGTGGCACATGCCTGTAGTCCCAGCTACTTGGGAGGCTGAGTCAGGAGAATTGCTTGAACCCAGGAGGTGGAGGTTGCAGTGAGCCGAGATCATGCCACCAGCTGATGGAGTGAGACTCTGTCTAAAAAAAGAAAGAAATAGCTGCAGTCCTCTCTGCTGAGTGGGAAGAAGATGTGTAGCTGATAGGCCCAGGATTTGCTTGCTGTGTGACGTAGGGCCAGTTGCATCCCCTCTCTGCACATCAGTTTCCTCATATGTAACATGGAGTGATAAAGGATGGGGTCAGTGCACAGCAAGTGCTCTCAGGGCATTGCCTGGCTTTGCGCTCCCCAGGGACTGCTATTCAGACTGCAGTGGAATCATGCAACTGAAAAGACCCATTGTAATTTGTTTCTATAAGTGAAGTCTTAAAGGAGCCCAAAGGAGAAGTTTGTAGAAGTTGTCCAGAGTCTTGAACAGGGTTGGGGCGTACTTGGGCAGCTGTGTGGGGTGGCCAGTGTAATTCAAGCCACTGGTTCCCAAACCTTCGCATACAGGAGAATTGCTGGAGGATTTGTGAAGCCCAGATCTGGGCCAACCCCACCCCCTTCGCCAGTGATTCTGATCCTGTGTCTGGGGTGCGGTCCATGAATTTACATCTCTCACAAGTTCCCTGAGGATGCTGAGGCTGCCAGTCTGTGGGCAACAACCTGAATAGTGCTGCTGTAAATTCCAGACACAAGGGAGGCAGGTGTGCCTCCAGGAGGCTGGGGGAGCTGCAGGGTTGACGGCTGGAGGCGGGAGGTGGGCAGAGCATCCCCTGCCCCCTGTGCTGCCGCAGAGGGAGGATCCTTATTCTCAGACCTGGCAGGAATGTGGAAGCATCGTGGGCTCCCGCCAGAAGCCCGGGTAATCCTCATGTCCCCGAGGTCAGTGGGGCTGGGAGCTCCAAATTCATTCTCATAATCCAATTCTGAGACTAAGCCCTTGGCTCTGTGCCCTGCTAGGCAGGCCTGCAGCTCTGCCTGCCGCTGTACTAGCTTGGCTCTGCCCAGAGACGCCAGAGCTCCACTGTCTCAGAAACACAATGGGGTTGGAGGGCAATGTGCACAAAGAGGGCTTCCGTGGCCATCTCTATCAGCTGGCAGGGTGAGCCCCCAGGAACACCACTCAAGATAGACTTAAGGATAAACTAGGACTCCTTTGTCCCAGCATGTGGCTGCCTAAAACCAAAGATGTGGCAAGTCTGACGGACATGGTGAAACCCCGTCTCTGCTAAAAATACAAAAATTAGTCAGATGTAGTGGTGCATGATGGTAATCCCAGCTACTAGGGAGGCTGAAGCAAGAGAATTGCTTGAATACAGGAGGTGGAGGTTGCAGTGAGCTGAGATCACGCCACTGTACCCCAGCTTGGGTGACACAGCGAGACCCTGTCTCAAAAAATAATAACAATAAAATAAAATCATAGACATGGCAGCAGTTGTGATAGAGGAAATGGAGAATGTAGCCAGGCTACT
>NW_016107749.1:1488513-1494093 GCF_001604975.1 Cebus imitator
ATATAACAAAAATTAGCCGGGTGTGGTGGTATGCACCTGTAGTCCCAGCTACGCGGGAGGCTGAGGCAGGGGAATGGCTTGAGCCCGGGAGGCTGAGGTTACAGTGAGCGGAGATTGTTCCACTGCACTCCAGCCTGGGCGACAACAGTGAACTTCTGTTTCAAAAAAACAAAAAACAAACAAGAAAAAATGAAAAGGAAAAAAAACAATAAAAAAACCAAGCACCAGGTTTCTGACCCCAGCTCTGTCACTTCAGAGAATCAAGGGACATACGTGTATAGGAGGCGTGTGTTAAGGGAGTCCCTATTTCCTTTTTTACTTTTAGTTTTTTTAAATATCAAGTTTTTTTTGTTTTTGTTTTTTGAGGCAAAGTCTTGCACTGTCACTCCTGCTGGAGTACAGTGGCAAGATCTCAGCTCACTGCAGCCTCTGGTTCCTGGGTTAAGTGATTCTCCTGCCCCTGCCTCCCAAGTAGCTGGGATTACAGGTGTGCACTGCCACACCTGGCTAATTTTTGTATTCTTACTAGAGACAGGGTTTTGCCCTGTTGGCCAGGCTGGACTCAAACTCCTCACCTCAAGTGATCCGCCAGCCTCGGCCTCCCAAAGTGTTGGGATTACAGGTGCAATCCACTGCGCCCTCTTTATTATCTGTTATAAATGATAATCATTGCATCTACCCTGTGTGGTGGATGTGAAGAAATAGCCCTTGCATAATGCATAGTGGAGGGCCTGGCTTGGGGCCCTCACACATGCTGTTTCCTCTGCCTGGAGTGCTTTTCCCTGTACTGTTTGAATAGCTAGATCCTTCTCATTTCTGAGGTTGAACTAAAATGTCTTTTTCTTGACTTACCTACTGAAGGAAGGAAAGAAGTCACAGCCACAGCTCATTTGTGTTATTCAGAGCACATCTGAAATCTCTGGCCTGACATATTTCTTATACGACAATACGTTTGTAACTGCTTATCGTCGAAGGCTCCCTCCCCCTTACTAGAATGTAAGCCCCATGTTGGCGGAAACCGTTTCTACCTTGTCCACCATAGTATCCTCAACATCTAGTAGGCACTTAGTAATGATTTATTGTATGGGGTAGGCACATGGCTCACACCTGTAATCTCAACACTTTGGGAGATCAAGGCAGGCTGATCATCTAAAGTCAAGTTCGAGACCAGTCTGGCCAACACGATGAAACCCTCTATGAAAAATACAAAAATTAGCTAGGTGTGATGGCACACGCCTGTAGTCCCAGCTACTCAGGAGGCTGAGGCAGGAGAATCACTTGAACCCGAAAGGCAGAAGCTGCAGTGAGCTGAGATCATGCCACTGCCCTCCAGTCTAGTGACAGAGCAAGACTCTGTCTCAAAAAAAACCCACAAAAAACAAAAAACAAAAATTAGCTGGGCATGGTGGTGGGTGCCTGTAATCCCAGCTACTTGGGAGGCCAAGGCAGGAAAATCACTTGAGTCCGGGAGGCAGAGGTTGCAGTGAGCTGAGATTGTGCCACTGCGTTCCAGCTAGGCAACAGAGTAAGACTCCATGTCAAAAAAGAAAAAAAAAAGGAGATTTATTGTATAAATGAACAAAATCCACGAACATATAAATAGTTTGCTTACTTCTGTATCATGTGTCTCCCGAACTGACTTAGCAGGGACACAGGGCACAAATCTCGTCTGGCTTGTTCTCCTGTGTCTCTTGAAGCCTCTGCACTATCCAGGTGCGTACCATGCGCTCAGTAAATCTCCTCACATGGATACGAAGCTCAGGGAGCAGTGGGGGAGCAGGGAGAGGGGCAGTGCCACTTGTGACCACGGCCCTCAGGTACAGAAAGGGCTCCAGGCCACATCCCTGGTGGCTCTCCTGGCCTCAGGTCTCCCTCTGCCCCAACGCTGCTCTTTCTGAATCATTTCCTTGTGCTTCGGGGCCCTCCAGGTCACAGGCAGTGCCATGAAATGGGAAAAAGATAAAGAATTGGGAACTCGACAGATCTAGATTTTATTTTAGTTTTTTGTTTGTTTTTTGAGACAGGGTCTCACTCTGTTGCCCAGGCTGGAGTACAGTGGTGCGATGTCAGCTCAGTGCAGCCTCAACCTCTTGGGCTCAAGGGATCCTCCCACCTCAGCCTTCTGAGTAGCTGGGACTATAGGCATGTGCCACCATGCCTAGCTAATTTTTTTATATTTTTTGTAGGGACAGGGTTTTGTCATGTTGCCCAGGCTGATCTCGAACTCCTGGGATCAGGTGATCTGCCTGCCTCAGCCTCCCAAAGTTCTGGGATTACAGGCATGAGCTTCAACACCTGGCCTAGAGTCTAGTTCTTGATCAATCATTTACAGTCACTGAGACTCTGAGCCAATTGCTGAAGTCTCAGTTTCCTTATCTGTTCAAAGAGAGTTAATAATCAAAATAACAACAGCAGTATATCTGCCAGATAAGGTGTCAGCGATCAGATCAGGTGACAGGAAATCCCAACACACATTGAAAAGTCTCATACACGTGTTGTCCCTGTTATCAGTAGCTACAAATTCTTTCTGAAAATTCTATGTGTTTAAGGTGTACAACATGATGTTTTAGTATAGTAGTTACTATTTCCTGAAACAGCCATTGGGAGCCAAATTCTAGGGTAAAATTGGAGTTTCAGTGAAGGACTATGAGGTGTCTCCCAACGCCTTTTCTTCCCATCCTCCTTATGAGATAGGGGCAAAAACAGAAGCCTAAGCACGGCCATCTTATAGAGAAGCCACCTGAACCCTGGCAGAGGTGTAATTCTCAGAACTGTTATTGTACTGCAGTTCTCAGAGGTGTTAAGGGTAAAAGATGTAGCACCGGAGCAAGCAGAAAATCAACACCAAGACAAAAGTACGCCAAATTGCAGGGTCTTTATTGCCGGCGGCCATGGAGGACTCATGTCTCTCCAACCCGTGGCCCCGAGCTCAGGGGGAGCAAGGCATTTAAGCTGCAAAACCACATCCTTGTTGAGGGGTGTGCAAGGCAAGCTGTCTGCACGGAAGCTAAAGTTAGCGGTATGCTGCAAGGGGAGGGGGTCGCAGTGGAAATTTTTACCCTTAACTGACAAGTAACCTGGCCATTTATAATCCTATGCACAAGTGCTAGCTGTAAAACTCCTTGTTACCTCCCTAACGTGCCCAGCTCTAGGAAAGAAACTGCAAAGAATAAAGCAGCTGCTTTATTTCTGGATATGGGCACTTCAGTCCTTTTCAGTCACCATCCCACTCTGTCTTGACACCTCATTTCACAGGTGAGGAAATTCAGGCTCAGAGAAGGAATGTGACTTGCCAAGCTTACACTGACAGTGGACAGTAAAGACTGGCCTGGCATTCCTGACTCCACAAACTGTGTCCTTAACACAATGAAAAATGTCTGGGAGATGATGATCGAGGCAGCTCACCAGCCGAGTGCAGTGGGACATGTCTGTAATCCCAGCTACTTGGGAGGCTGAGGCGGGATCACCAATTAAGGCCAGGAGCTTGAGTGCAGCCTGGGCAACATAGTGAGACTCTGTAAGTCTGTAAGGCATTCTCCTCAAGTTTGTGGTTTGTTTGCTTTTTCTTTTTTCTGAGACAGAGTTTCGCTCTGTTGCCCAGGCCAGAGTACAGTGGTATGATCTCAGCTCACAGCAACCTCCACCTCCCGGACTCAAGCAATTCTCCTGCCTCAGCTTCCCAAGTAGCTGGGACCACAGACGCCCGCCACCACGCCTGGCTAATTTTCATATTTCTAGTAGAGACAAAGTTTCATCATGTTGACCAGGCTGGTCTTGAACTCCTGACCTCAGACAATCCACCCACCTTGGCCTTCCAAAGTACTAGAATTACAGGCATGAGACACTGTGCCTGGACTTTTTTTTCTTTTTTTTTTTTTGAGGCAGAGTCTCACTCTGTTGCCCAGCCTGGAGTGCAGTGGCACGATCTTGGCTCACTGCAGCCTCTGACTCATGGGCTCAAGTGATCCTCCCGCCTCAGCCTCCCAAGTAGCTGGATCTACATGCATGTGCCACAATGCCCAGCTAATGTTTTTATTTTTTGTAGAGATGGGGGGTGTCTCATGATGTTGCCTAGGCTAGTCTCAAACTCCTGTGCTTAAGCGATCCACCGACCTCGGCCTCCTAAAGTGTTGGGATTACAGGTGTGAGCCACAGCACCCAGCTGAAGTTGCTTTCTTTTCTCTCTCTTTTTTTTTTTTTTTTAAGATGGAGTCTCGCCCTGTTGCCCAGGCTGGAGTGCAACGGCACGATCTCGGCTCACTGCAATCTCCCCTTCCTGGGTTCAAGCGATTCTTCTGCCTCAGCCTCCCGAGTAGCTGGAACTACAGGCGCACACCACTATGCCTAGCTAATTTTTGTATTTTTAGCAGAGACGGGCTTTCACCATATTGGCCAGGCTGGTCTCGAACTACTGACCTTGTGATCCACCTGCCTCAGCCTCCCAAAATGCTGGAATTACAGGCGTGAGCCACCGTGCCCGGACTGAAGTTGCTTTCTGGTGTACTCATTGCAACTCTAGGAGGCTGAAGATTATCACCATCTCATTCACAGATGAGGAAACCAAGGTGCAGAAGGTAAGTGACTTGTCCAAGTCCCCCCAGATGGGAAGGCACTTGCTTTTTGTGTTCTCTGCCTTGAGCATGACCATGCTGGGCCTGGCTGGCTTCTCCACTGTGACTCATATCCTCTTGGGGGAAGCGAAGATAAGCCAAGTCCATTCTCCCTCCTGTGAAGTTGGAGACCTGGCCAGGTTTCTCGGGTCGAGTTGCACGCTGGGGGCCAGGACCAGGAGACACGCTGTGCTGGCCCCTGCCTCTCTGAATGGCTCTGGTCCCTCCTAACTCCCAGAGGCCCAAGGTGAACAAACGGTCTTGGGACCAGACCACCCACCTCAGAGTTTCAGGGCTGGCAGAGCTGACTCTGACCTCTGCCCTGTGTTTGCCTTTTGAACTTTTATTGTGAGCTTATTTTTAAGGGGGAAAATATCCCATACACTTAAAATAGGCAGGACTTAATTAATAGTACGCTTTGTTCTTCTGATCCTTATCTGGGCAGGAAGACACAACGCTTTTCAGTTTGATGGGTCAAGGTGAAATTGCCCCTTGGGGCTCAAACACAGCTGCTCCTCTTTTGAACTCTGGCTCCCTTTGGTTTTTTCTCCCTGGGGGAGAAGGGTATTTCTTACTCCTTAGCCTGAACACTTCAAGGCCTTTTCTGTTTATCAGATTGGCAGCAGTACATGTCATAATGATTTCTTCATATATAATGAATGGCTCCTGTGCACTGATGACCTGTATGGGCCAGGCACTCTGTGAATGGCTCCTAACAGCCCCACGTGATAGGCCTTCTAATTATATCCATTGTGCAAGTGAGACAACTAAGGCCCATAGAGGACAAATGACTTTCCAAGGGCCACACAGCTCTAAGAAGTGGAGCTAGGCTTTAAATCCAGGTCTCTATGCCCCAAACACCCATGACTATGATCTACTCATCAGTTACCTATGTGGTCAACGGTCCCACAATGCTAATTTTAGAAAAACCACATCCTGCCGTCTTAAAAAAAAAAAAAAAAAAAAAAAA
>NW_016107749.1:1495296-1508130 GCF_001604975.1 Cebus imitator
CGAGATCGTGCCATTGCACTCCAGCCTGGGTAGCATGAGTGAAACTCTGTCTCAAAAATAAATAAATAAATAAATAAATAAATAAATACAAAAATTAGCTGGGCTTGGTGGTGTGCACCTGTAGTCCCAGCTACTTGGGAGGCTGAGGCAGGAGAATCACTTGAACCCGGGAGGTGAAGGTTGTAGTGAGTTGAAATTGTGCCACTGCACTCCAGCCAGAGCAAGCCTCCATCTTAAACAAAACAAAAGAAAACAAAGCACATCCTGGATGAGTGTGGTGGCACATGCGTGGGAGGCTGAGGTTGGCGGATACTTAAAGTCAGGAATTAGAGACCAGCATGGGTAACATGGTGAAACCCCGTCTCTACTAAAAATACAAAAATTAGCTGGGCGTGGTGGCGCACACCTATAGTCTCAGCTAGTCGGGAGGCTGAGGCAGGAGAATCACTTGAACTCAGGAGGTGGAGGTTGCAGTGAGATAAGATGACGCCACTGCACTTTAGCCTGGGTGACAGAGCAATACTCCATCTTCAAAACAAAAAAAACAACATGCTTTAAGTTTTTGTTTGTTTAAAATATGTCTTATTATTTCTAACAATCCTACAAGGTGAGCACATTTATTCTCTCTATCCCACAGATGAGGACACTGAGGTTCAGAGAGGTGGATTCATTTACACAAAGGCACACAGTGATTAATGGCAGAGCTGTGATTTGCACCAAACTATGTCTAATACGCAGTCAGGCTCAAAGGAAAAGAAGTAGATTAGAAGCCAAAACATTGGATTTTGGCTGTTCATTGTGTGACTTTAGACAAATCACTCAACCTTCTGAGCTTTAGCTTCTCATGTGCAAAAGTGGAGACATGACCTATTTTTCCAACTTTCTGAGGTCATTAAGAGCATCAAATAAGTAGGAACCAATGATTATTGAGAAGCTGCTCTGTCAGGGCCGGGGCTTATCTCAGTTTTGGATGAAATTATGATGAATTTTATCTTTTAAAAAAATCTCTTCCAGATAGGTGTGGTGGCTCCTACCTGAAATCCCAGCACTTGAGGAGGCTGAGGTGGGCGGATCACCTGAGGTCAGGAGTTCAAGACCAGCCTGGCCAACATGGTGAAACCTCATCTCTACTAGAAGTACAAAAATTAGGCAGGTGTGGTGGTACATACCTGTAATCCCAGCTACTCAGGAGGCTGGGGCAGGAGAATCGTTTGAACCAGGCAGGTGGAGGCTGTAGTGAGCAGAAACGGCGCCAAGGCACTCCAACCTGGGCAACAGAGTGAGACTCTGTATGGAAAAATAAATCTCTTCCATGTCATCTGCATTTTCTACAAAAAGTGTATCTTTCTTCCACGGAGAAAAATAACTAATGCCCATTTAAGAACTATCTAGTCCTGGCCGGGCACAGTGGTTCAAGCCTGTAATCTCAGCACTTTGGGAGGCCAAGGTGGGCAGATCACAAGGTCAGAAGATCGAGACCATCCTGGCTAACACTGTGAAAGCCCATTTCTATTAAAAAACACACACACACACACACAAAATTAGCCTGGCATAGTGGCACATGCCTGTACTCCCAGCCACTCGGGAGGCTGAGACAGGAGAATCACTTGAATCAGGGAGGCAGAGGTTGCAGTGAGCTGAGATTGCACCACTGCGCTCTAGCATGGGTGACAGAACAAGACTCCATCTCAAAAAAAAAAAAAAAAAAAAAAAAAGAAAAAAAAAAAAAACCAAACAAAAAAAAAAAAAAAAAAAAAAAAAGATCTAGTCCTTACATCCAGGTGACATGCGTTTCAGCAGAAAGGAGACTCGGCGAGAAAGGAAGTGATGTGTCCGGGAAGTCGCTGAGGAAGGAACTGAACCCAGCTCTGTCTCACCCCCAGATCTTGGTTCCTGTTACTCCGCTGAGGGCACTTCTCCCATCCTGAAAGAGGAGGATTGAAGAAACGTTTGCATCAAACCAGCCCCAGCTGAAGGGGTAGGAATGCGGCCACCCCAAGTATTTTTGGGCTCTTAGACCGGGATGACTTTCCACGGCGGGGAGGGGAAGAGGGAGGCTGGCGCCCAAAGTCCTCACTGTCTATCGAGAAATGGCCTGGGCCCAGGGCCACCTGAGGACTCACATTCTTCTCAGCCTTCCCAGGGCTCAAACTCCCTGCCTCCTGCAGGGTTCATCCTGAGAGCAAACCTGGGGCTATCTGGGGACCCCTCTGTGTCAGTGCTTTTCGATATAAGCCTGACCTGGGTTCAGGTTCAATAGCCCAGCTTGGCAACTGTGACTCTGACCTTTTTGTCTTCTGCCCCCACCCCTATCAAGACTCATGCCTGTAATCCCAGCACTTTGAAAGGCCGAGACAGAAGGAGAGCCCAGGAGTTCGAGACCAGCCTGAGCAATACAGCAAAAGACTTCATCTCTACAAAACAAGAAAAAAGAAAAATTAGTGGGGCATGCTGGCACATCCTCTAGTCCCAGTTACTAGGGAGGCTAAGGTGGGAGGATCCCTTGAGTCCAGGAGGTAGAGGCTGCAGTGAGCCATGATTATACCACTGCGCTCCAGCCTGGGCAACAGAGCAAGACCCTGTTTCAAAAAACAACAAAAAGGGCCCGGCAAAGTGGCTTATGCCTGTAATCCCAGCACTTTGGGAGGCCAAGGCAAGTGGATCACCTGAGGTCAGGAGTTTGAGACCAGCCTGGCCAGCATGGCGAAACCCTGTCACTACTAAAAATACCAAGATTAGTCGGGCATGGTGGCGTGTGCCTATAATCCCAGCTACTGGGGAGGCTGAGGCAGGAGAATCGCTTGAACCTGGGAGGCAGAAGTTGTAGTAAGCTGAGATCGCGCCACTGCACTCCAGCCTGGGCAATAGAGCAAGACTCTGTCCAAAAAAAAAAAAAAAAAAAAAAGCAACCTTTTACAGCATAAGGTGGGGGTCCGACTCCTGATACCCCCTCAGTTGCTCAAAATGTCTTGCTCTGTTGCCCAGTCTGGAGTGCAGTGGCAGAATCTTGGCTCATTGCAACCTCTGACTCCTGGGTTCAAGTGAGTCTCCTGCCTCAGCCTCCCGAGTAGCTGGGACTACCGGTACACACCAGGCCTAGCTGATTTTTGTATTTTTAGTGGAGACAGGGTTTCACCCTGTTGGCCAGGCTAGTCTCGAACTCCTGGCCTCAAGTGATCCACCTGCCTCAGCCTTCCAAAGTGCTGGGATTACAGGCATGAGCCACTGGTCTGGCCAATATTGTGTTTTTACTGTATTTTTGTTTAGATACACAAATACTTACCGCTGTGTTTAACTGTCTACAGTATTCAGTAAGGTAACATGCTGTATAGGTTTGTAGCCTGGGAGCTATCGGCTATACCATATAGCCTAGACGTATAGGAGGCTATCCCCATCTAGGTTTGTGTAGGTACACTCTGTGATCTTTATAAAATGACAAAATCACCTAATGATGCATTTTTCGGAAGGCATCCCTGTCATTAAGTGATGCATGTCTGTATCTCTATTTCACAATTGAGGAAACTGAAACTCAGAGAAGTACCTCACTTGCCCAAGGCCACACAGTTGGTAAATGGGCCTGGGCGTGGGATGCAGGCAGCCTGTCTCAGATCCCATGCTCAGATCCTGTGCCCTGCCTCCAGAGTCTGAGAATTTGTTTTACTGAAAAGACAGCCTAATTCATGAGCAGCTGGAGCTCAGAAAGGGAGCCAGGCTCCTTGGTACAAAGGTGGCCCAACCACAAATGGCATCTGAAGGGCCCAATAACAGGAGCTGGCCAGGTATCCTGCTCACCTTCTGGGGTGACCAAAGGCCTGGAGGACTGAGAGAAGGCCTTTAGAAGCCTCCCCAAAAGTTTAATCCATTTTGATTGTTTCTGCTGGACTAGACTGCCTCGAGGATAAAATAAACATGAGCTCCTGGTGGCAGTGCAATATGTGAGTGGGACATGGCCAACTGCCTGGGAAGGAGGATGTCCCATCACCACTACTTGTGTTTCTGTTCCCCATTTGCACCACACCCCTCCCTTGAGGGTAACTGAAGCCTCTCAGTTGTCAAGATCCTTCAAAGATGACAGTTTCAGAGAGAGAAGACTAGAATTAGAAACCCCAAGTGGCCAGGCGCGGTGGCTCATGCCTGTAATCCCAGCACTTTGGGAGGCTAAGGTGGGTGGATCATGAGGTCAGGAGATCCTGGCCAACATGGTGAAATCTCATCTCCACTAAAAATACAAAAATTATCTGGATGTGGGTGGCGGTTGCTTGTAGTCCCAGCTACTCAGGAGGCTGAGGCAGGAGAATCGCCTGAACCAGGAAGGCGGAAGTTGCAGTGAGCCGAGATTGCGCCACTGCACTCCAGCCTGGTGACAAAGCGAGACTCCGTCTCAAAAAAAAAAAAAAAAGAAACCCCAGTGCAGGGCCCCACACACCTTGGACGGGCACGTCTATGGGAGAAGCAAGGATGCTTGCAAAATAGTGGGGAAAGTGAGACTGGGAGGGAACACTTCCAAAAGCTACCCCTTGGGGTCTGAATTTGGGGCCCAGGGAAGGAATTCGGGTGCATTGATTCACCACTGATAGTCTCTATTTTGGTACCCTGTTTTGTTCCTGTGTAGCACTTATCACTGTTCTAACTAAACAATTGATTGCATTATGGGTTGTGCAAGGTCTATGATTCTCATGCGGGACCCCAGGTGTGTTTTTTGTTAATGCAGCACAAAGCTCGTTGCCTAAGTAGTAGGTAGGACTGTCAGATAAAATACAAGAAGTCCAGTTAAGTTTGAATTTTAGATAAACAGTGCATTTTTTTTTTTTAGTATAACGGGGTCCCATTTGCTTATCTGAAATTCAAATATAACTGGGCTTCTCATATTTTGTCTGCCAAATCTGACAACCCTAGTAGTAGGGACTTGATACATTTTTTTCCTTTTAGGGAGAATTTTCAAATCGACCAGTATTTATGGAACAAATGCATAAGCAGTTTTGTTTTTTTTTTCTTTGCCCTACACTTGCGGTGCGACCCTTTGGCAACATTCAGTCCCTTTCCAGGCCTCAGTTTTCCCATCAGAAAAATGGGAGTCTACGCAGCGACCGAAGCACAGGGATTGCCAGTGTGGGAGAGCGCGGGTCAACTGCCAAGGAGCAGTGAGGGAGTTGGGGCCGTGGCCGTGCGGGACAGCCCCCGCCTCCAGCTTGGGCGCAGCCGGCCGCGACTCCCGCCCGCGCGTAGGGCGCCCCGGCCCCGCCCCTACGCCGCGGAGGCAGACCAGAGGCTGTCGCCATGGAGACGCGGGCAGCCTGGAGCCCCTCGCTCACAAAGCCACGCGTTTCCGCTGCGTTGGAGCCCCCTGATTGGACGGCCGTCTGGACGCTACCACACACCCCAAGCCCGCTAAGGGGAGGGGGCGGGGCCTTATCCTCGTGGGACTCGTTCTCTGGAGACCTGTGTCCGCGGCCTCTCTGGGAAAGCGTGGGTCCTCTCCCTTACGCGGGGAAAAGAACTGAGTCTCTTAGGTCTGGAGCATGTCCATTGCTTCTCCTACTAGAATTTATGCTCATGCTTCTCCCTGAGAAAAGAAGAGGGGGCGGGAAAGTCGACCACGCCCCCTCAGAGCCTATTTGGTCTCAAGAGCAGGAGCACCGGAAGTGCTGGCGACGTGTCAGTGCGCCCTACCTTAAACCTTCCCCCACACGCCACCTTTCCCATTCAGCTATGGGATTCCGGGGCCGCCTGGGCGCTGCACCCGCCACTTCCGCATCGAAACGCCGCTTCAACCGAACTCACTCCCTCTGCGCGCGCTCCATCCCATGCCCCACGGCTGCGCTGGCCCCTGGGAGAAGCCACGCCCTTTCCCGCGCCTGGCAGCCAATCAGCGGGCGTCTCCCAGCGGGGTGGTGGGTAATTAATGAGGGCCGAGCGCTGATTGGCTGCAGGGTCGTGGCCGGGGGCCGGGTGGCGGGGTAGGTTGTTCCTGAAGTGGGAGGCGGTACCCGTGGCTGAGGAGGAGGCCTGAGAGCGACATGTCTCTGGCGGCTCAGGCGGAGCGGCCAGTGGCGCTGTTTTTCTGAGTCCGGGGCGGCCTGGCAGCCGGCCGAGGACGAGGGTCGGCGAGGGCTGCCCCCGCGGTGGTGGCCGCCATGCTGGGGGCCTGGGTCGTTGAGGGAGCCGCTGTGGCGCTCCTGCGACTGCTGCTGCTGTTGCTGCCGGCGATCCGGGGGCCGGGGCTCGGCGTGGCCGGCGCGGCGGGGGCCGGGCTGCCTGAGAGCGTCATTTGGGCGGTCAACGCGGGCGGAGAGGCGCATGTGGACGTGCATGGGATCCACTTCCGCAAGGACCCTTTGGAAGGCCGGGTGGGCCGAGGTGAGAGTCCCCCTGCCGAGCCGTGGGATCCGGGGCCTGCTGTGCTAGGCGCAGCCGGCCGGGGGCTGCGGGCCCCGAGCCCCTTTAGACCCTGGGGCTGCGCCTCTGGAGCGAAGTTTCTCTCTGCAGCTTTCTCGGGGGCCCGCTCGGAGCTTAGGGCCTGGCACTGGCTCCAAGCTACCTAGAGTCATAGAGGCAGAGAGTTGGCGAGAAGTTAGTTATATTTGGAGTTCGCATCCTGCATTTTCTCAACCCCTCACTCTCATCCAAGCTGGGAGAGTAAAGACGAAGGCGGCCTCTTGCCACCTCCAGGCCTCGCGGATTGTAGGTCATGGGTGCTTCTGCTTCTCCTGTCGAGACAGGAATCCGCCGCTTTCCTTGCCTCTTCTGCAGGAGCGGGGCTTGCTTCTTAGCCAGACTAGGAAGGACTCTTTGGAGAGGATGGGCCGGGAAAGTTTGATTGTAGCCTCCTCCCCCGCCCTCTTTTCGAGCGAGGAATATGTGTGCTTAAAAGTAGAATTTGCAGGCCGCCCCCAGAGGGTGGTTCTATCGAAGCCATCCTGCACGTGAGGCTGGTGGCTGTGTGTGAACTGGGTCAACCAGTGTAAGAATCCGAATGGTCTATCAGAGAATGCTTACAACCTTCCCTAGGTGATCCTGACAGTTCTAATTCCAGCTTAGGGGGAAAATGATTGTGACTTAATGTGACTTAACGATTGAATAACAGTGGTTTTTAACATTGCTGCACAGTTACCAAAGTTAGTGTGTGTCAGAATTGCCAGGGCAGCTGGTTAAAAATGCAGATTCCTAGTCCCCACTCGAAATTGATTTTAGTAGATTTATTTATTTAGCTTTTTTGCGGGAACCCAGGTTTCTGCACCAGAGGCTTGCGATGTAGGTTGCGCCCCCCAGACAACTGTTTTGGAAGATCTGCTTTAGAATCTTTGTTTCTTCTGTTGGGAGGATTGGAAAACAGGTTTCAGAAGGAAGTTCTTTGCTTCGTGTGTTGGAAGGAGATTGATGCTGTATGGTGGGTTCAGAGGCTGCCAGATTGGCAGTATGCCACCTCCAGACGACCAGGAGACAGACTCACTCTTCACTTTCTCTCACTCTTTTTCGCGATGCCCAGATTTGGCTCTTGCTTTTACTAAAAGAGTTTAACGTAGTTCCTCCCAAGTTAATTGCTGTGTCCTGGAGTTTGTTATATTAGGGAGTTTATTGTTTTTCACGCATGTGAGGGTCTTGGGACACAGGGCTGTTTTCTGAAGTTCTATGTTTGTCTTGGAATTTGTTGAGTTCTGGCATGTAGATCACAGTAGCCTGGCTTCAGCTGACTCAGGGCTCCAGTCTTTAGCAGCGGTAACAGCAGCCAAAGCCAGACTTTATAGCAGGAGGTCATTACTATCTCTATCCTGGACCCTTCCTCTTTCTTCCTGAGTGTGGGCAGGGAGGAAGGAGCCCTTGAGGAAGCTAGACAGTTTGTGGACTTTGCCTCTTGAGATAGCTGTGGCAAGGGCACTGCACGGATGGTTTCTTTCACTTAGCAGATACCAGGCCTTACATTAGGTCTGTTGTGCAGAGGATAAAGCTGAGTAAGACCACACAGGTTTAGTTCCCAGATACTGCCCTTATTCAAAAATTCTGGTTTTAATTTGCTGGTGCAGGTGTGTGTGTGTGTTTCTTTTGGCCTGGTCAGCAGTCAGCCAAGATCTCTGTCCTTGGGTTATTAGCTCATGGTTGCAGTTCCTTGGGAGAAGTTTATTGTAGCAGGTAAAATTACAGGAGACCTACCAGAGCTCACGTGGCACTGGCCCTTGGGGCATCATATATGTAAATGAAGGTTCCCTGCTAAGGTTCCCCTCTCCAGTCTACCAAGGTGGGTAAGAATTGGAGCAGTATTAAGGCATGGATGGAGAGTGGGAGGTGGCGCTTCTCAGCTGCAGTTTGGATCAGCTTGTTGCAACATTGCACTTACCAGGTTCCTGAGAAAGGCATTTTGCTGGCTTTAGGTAGGGGCTGAGATGTGCATAAGCTTGCACTGTCAGGAGGTAGCTCTCTCTGTGCTAAGGAGTCAGTCCCAGCAAGGGAAGTGCAGCTGTTCACGCTGCCTTTCTTCTCTGGGCCTGTTTGGATAAGGGTGTGCCAGGTATTTGGAGACCCTTGCCTCATGCAGCTATTTACACTGATTGTAATAGGAACTGTATGCCTTATTTGTTTTTCCACCCGCTCGTGATGTTGTTTCCAGCATGCTGAGAAAAGTTGATTTTATGTTGAATGAATTCAGGTATTTGTTACCAAGTTAGTTCAGATAAGGGTTTGGCCTGCTTTTGAACTTGCTGTTTCTGTATAGTTTCTTTGTAGTTCAGTATTCTTGTAACTGTAAGTAGCCCAGGGCACCTAGTGGCTTATGCTTTCAAAGGCAGTTCAGAATATTTATTGGATTTCATTTCTGCCTTGAGGATAGCTAGTACTAACAGCCTGCGAAAGGCTTTTTCGGCCTGTTAGCTTCCACAGATGGGAGCACCACCACAGAAAGTGGTTGTTTAAAAGTGTTCACGTTGGGGTTTTTGTATGAGGCACATTCCAGGGTTTTTATTTATTTATTCAAAAATTTTTATTTTGTTTTTTATTGTAGACCCAGGGGTCTCTCTGTGTTTCCCAGGCTGGTCTCAAACTCCTTTCCTCAAGTGATCCTCCCACCTTGGCCTCCCAAAGTGCTGGGATTACAGGCATGAACCACCGCACCTGACCATGTTCTAGATATGTAACTTGGTCATTCGGAGTTCCTCTTCACTCTGACTAGGAAAAGACCTGGTTATTTGACCTGAGGGCACAGAATTTTGCTTGGTTTTAAGGAAGGCTATTTCCTCTTCATAGATACCTGCTAAAATCTTTTATGATCTTGAGAAACATGCTTTACCTATCTGAGCCTTGTTTCACTTTTTTTAAAAAAAAAACTTCTCATGCTTTAGAAATCTCTGATAAGACTCTGTAAACTCTCCTGTCCAGAGTAGGTTAAAGTGTCTCTGTCACTTTTTTCCTTGATGACCTTTTACATGGAATTAAAAATAGGGCAGAACATGGCTCCAGAGGGGAAAGAAGCTGGCTGGGGACTAGAGCCTATCAGGTTGCTCTTGCTGTAAACAGTAAGGAAGACCCTTTCCTGGGCTGCCTTCCTTTTATCTGGGAAAGGATTTGGCTTTGGGGAGGTAAGAGCTTGAAAGATGGGATGAGAGAGGAGTCACTGCTGCCTCTGATTTGCTCAGAGCCATGGGATTCATTTAGAATTCTCTACATCTGCTGTCACCTAACAGGCAGGCTTCATCTGCAGGCCCTCCAAGTAGTGGAAGTTCACAGGTAGAAAATTTAGGTCCCACCAGGCATGGTGGCTCGCTCCTGTAATCCCGGCACTTTGGGAGGCTCAGGTGGGTGGATCACGAGGTCAGGAGTTCGAGACCATCCTGGCTAACATGGTGAAACCCCATTTCTACTAAAATACAAAAAATTAGCTAGGTGTTATGGCATGTGCCTGTAGTCCCAGCTACTCCAAAGGCTGAGGCAGAAGAAATAATTATTTGAACCTGGGAGGCAGAGATTGCAGTGAGCTGAGATTATGCCACTGCACTCCAGCCTGGCGACAGAGCGAGACTCCCATCAAAATAAAAAAAAGAAAAAGTAGGTTCCTGAATCCCTGTCTCAGCCCATTCAGAACAATTCTTTAGGTACTGGCTTCACTTGAGAAAGAACTGATCCAGAAGAACACTCTAGTGACCAGGAGACCTGAGGGGGTGGGGTGGGGAGTGACGCTAGAGCACCAGAGAGTTCTACAGCTGTGTTCTCAAGGAGGAAGTCTTCTGCTCATTCTGGCTTTCCCACTCTTGTGGTTCCCATTTGCAGTTTTCCAGTTTTATTACTTCCTTTTCTTTTGATCCATTCCCTAAATTCCCCCAAGTGGAGACATTAGTGGGTATCGTGTGCATGTCCTTGCCTGGCTAGCATACCTATGCGTCTGTGTCTCTCTCTGTGTGAGGCATTGTATTGAGCTCTTTATACCGTTGTTTAACCCTTACCACAATGCTGTGGGACAGGTGATATCCTCACCTTATAGGTGAGAAAACAGACCTAGAGAAAAAAAACTTGTTCAGTGACACTTCATGTATGTCTTTTCCTGAACCCTGTGCTGAATTTTCCAAGCAGCCTAGTTACTACATTGTCTAAAACTAAGGAGCAGACATAATGTAGGCCCTTTGGCCCCCTTCCTTTTTGGTTAACTGAGTTATATTATGCCAATTTCAGCAGTATGCTGACTGTATACTTCATTGTATTTTAGAGAAATATTTCACTGTGAATGTTTAAGGGCTAAGGAGGGAAGAAAAATCTTTTTTGCTGCTGCATCTCTTGGGACTTGGTCAGCTTCAACTTTGCATATGGCAGATCTCTTGGGAAAGCCACTTGGGCTTTAAAGGGAAAATATTTAAAGGTAATTCCAAGGTTGTTAAGTAATTTTTGTTCACATGGTTGAGTTTTCTTTGCTGTGGGACTGAGACTGCCATAGATGACATTACTGTTAGTTTCTCACGTTTTTGATTTGTCAAGGAAAAAAAAAAAATTCAGCTAGGCGTGGTGGCTCACACCTGTAATCCCAGCACTTTGGGAGGCTGAGGCAGGCAGATCACCTGAGGTCAGGTATTCGAGACCAGCTTGGCTAACATGGTGAAACCCCGTCTCTACTAAAAATACAAAAAATTAGCTGGGCATGGTGGCACACACCTATAATCCCAACTACTTGGGAGGCTGAGGCAGGAGAATCGCTTGAACCTGGGAGGTGGAGGCTGCAGTGAGCCGAGATCATGCCATTGCATTCTAGCTTGGGCAACAAGAGCGAAACTCCATCTCTTTTTTTTTTTTTTCAAAATTATTTTTTTCTTTTTAAAGATGGGGTTTCACCATGATGGCCAGGCTGGTCTTGAACTCCTGACCTCAGGTGATCCACCCACCTCGGCCTCCCAAACTGCTAGGATTACAGGCGTGAACCACCGTGCCCGGCCTCGAAACTCCGTCTCAAAAAAAAAAAAATATTCCCCACACATGCATAAAATTGTCTGTGTAGCTATAAATCAAATCTAGTTAATGTTCCAGATTTGTAAGGATCATGGCCTCATGGAAGAAGGAAATTTTTAGAGCTCAGTTGGAAGAGAAATAGCAGTCTTTCAGTCTTAGGTTTGTATCCTAGTGCAGTGGTTTTTTGAGCCTGGCAAGGAAGCTGGGGCGGGGTGGGGGGTGCATATTAGCAGTACATCCTTTGTAGCATTGCCCAGCTACCCTTCTTTGATTTCTTGAGGAGAAATAGGAAGAAAAAAGTCTAAAGACAAAACTGCAATGAGTTTCCTGTTCCATTGTCTCATCAGTCCATCTGATCTCGTGGCTAATGTCACTTACAGGAACCGTTAACAGTTATGTTTATTTTTTTGAGGTCTTGACCTCAGCCACTGGCTCTTTTTGTTAATCTTTTACCTTTTGTCATGTCCTCTCCCTTGTTGGTGATTCAGAAGATAAAGCTCTGGGGATGACAGCCCCTGGCCGTCTCCCAAAGGATCTAGGTGCCAAATGTCTTCAGGGTCACCATGTGAAATTGGAAGGCAGTCTTGGAATCTCAATTTCATGCGGGAGGAGAGACTACATGACTGCTACATCTGTAGTTGGGAAAGTATATTTATGGAGCACTAGACAGCCTTGCTGAGTTTATAGGATAAAGGAGTCTGGCTACTCTCTGGAGGAAGCATAACTGTATCTGAGGCTGAAATGGGATGTCTTATATTTGCACAAAGGCCCTAGTTTAGTTTGTTGTACGAGAGGAAGAAAAAAGCGTATGTACAACTGTCTCATACCAAGGTTGGGAGAGGGCCAGGGGCAAGAGAGTTTTTCTGTTCTTCTGATACTGACCCGAGGTAAGTAACTTTTTACTTTTACCCTGTCTCATTCCTTGTTAGTTTGTGAAATGTGAAAGGTGACTCCCCTAGGACTTGGACATTTTAGTCGGATTATCTTTCTCTGCAGGATGCTCTAGCCTTGTGGACAGAATGGCATGACTTCACTGCTTTGCAGGCACCTCCTTTATTGTTGTTTGTTCATTCAGCAAACTGTGTGAGTGGAGACTTTGCGCCAGGTCCTGTGCTAGGTGCTGGAGATGCAGTAGTCACTTTTTTTTCTCCTGTCAGTTTATCTGAGTGAATGTTCAAGTGAGTAGGTAAGGTAGAGTTTTGTGAGCCTGTGGGAAGTAAGGAAATTAGAAACGATCACACCTTTCTTTTATGAGCCTGTTTTTGTTTACCAGCTTTGGAACTTTTTGAATGAAAATTGTTGGCCGGGCGCGGTGGCTCACGCCTGTAATCCCAGCACTTTGGGAGGCCGAGGCGGGTGGATCACGAGGTCAAGAGATCGAGACCATCCTGGTCAACACGGTGAAACCCCGTCTCT
>NW_016107749.1:1508223-1518146 GCF_001604975.1 Cebus imitator
CGTCTCAAAAAAAAAAAAAAAAAAAAAAAAAAAAAAATAAAAAAAAGCCAGGTCACAAAAAAAAAAAAAAAAAAAAAAAAAAAAAAAAAAAAACCACAACAACTAAAGCTGGAATCTTATTTGTAGTAAGGACGATGAAGGATGACTTTCCAAAGCAGATATCCTGTTTTAGACTCTGGGCTTTTCTAAATGAGAGAAAACATTCTTTGAACTTCATCATCTTGTATAGAGTTCCTGGCCATTCCCCTTGTTTTAGGAGGTTTCTCTGAAGCCCTCCCTCTTGGGGAACCAGGCAGCTGCAGCATAGCACTTTCTTCTGGTAATGAGTTAGACTTGTACTCGTCTCATCATTCTCCATACAGTCAGGGGGAAAAGGTCATTTTAATATGCTTTTAGAAAGTTCTGCTCTGAGGTTTATAGGGGCTACTGGCCTGATTAGTGTTAATTTCTTTCATTTTACTCTTCCATAGTAATGGCTGATTCCTGCCTTTGTTGGAGCTCTGTTTAGAGCCAGATGCAGAGGAAAGGGTTATTATTAGCATTACCCTGGAAATGCCTCTGGCTGTTCTGGGGTCTTTGCTCTTCTTTTGTGTCTTGACTCTGATGTGCTTTCTCTTTGTCTTTTGTTCTCAGCCTCAGACTATGGCATGAAACTGCCAATCTTGCGTTCTAACCCTGAGGACCAGATCCTGTATCAAACTGAGAGGTACAATGAGGAGACCTTTGGCTACGAAGTGCCCATCAAAGAGGAGGGAGACTACGTGCTGGTCTTGAAATTTGCCGAGGTCTACTTTGCACAGTCCCAGCAAAAGGTGAGGTCCTGGTCAGGCTGCTGCTTGACCAGTGGGGCATTGCTGCTCATGGACAATCCATTATTATGGGGCTAGAGACTGTCAGAGCCTCTCCAGAAAGGAAGAACAGATGAGCTCTAGAGAAGCATGTTCCATAGTCCACAAGGCTGCATTTGCCTTGGAGGTTAGTGACAGAAAGCAATGCCAGAATCCTTGTTTTGGCAACTAACTGATCCTGTGAAGGCCCTCCTGCTTACTCCCCTCCATGGTTTGCCACACCTTCACCTGGTTTTTAGCCTTATTTTTTATCTGTCCCTTCCTGTGAATTTCCTTCTCTCTATGCTAAGCTTTTTGTTTGTATTCTTTGTTCCTTAAGACCAGTATAAGACCTCCTTGGCAGCAAAGGAACATGGCTTTGATTTGACCCAGGTTAAGAATGCTAGCCACCTTGGATATCCAGACCCATCATTTCTTAAATTATTTTTGAACTTGAAGCCCAGGTAGGTACACGATGCCCAACTGCTTGAAAGGATGTGAAGCTGATGATTTTGACATTGTTTCATTTTCTTATCCTGGAAGGTATTTGATGTGCGATTGAATGGCCATGTCGTGGTGAAGGACTTGGATATCTTTGATCGTGTTGGGCATAGCACAGCTCACGATGAAATTATTCCTATGAGCATCAGAAAGGGGAAGTTGAGTGTCCAGGGGGAGGTATCCACCTTCACAGGGAAACTCTACATTGAGTTTGTCAAGGTAATACCCCTATTCTGCCCATTGCTGAAGAGAGTGGGTACAGGGGAAGCTGTTTGCCACTTGTGTGGGGTTGACCACTGTTTCCCTTTTCCTAGGGGTACTATGACAATCCCAAAGTCTGTGCACTCTACATCATGGCTGGGACAGTGGATGGTAAGTTGTCTTTTGACTTGCTTTTTTGACTTGGGTGGAAGGAGGCCCTTGGGAGATAATTAAGCTGATCACTATTTTGGAAACACTTGGAGCTAAATTGTAGGGAATTCAGAGTCAGTTGGATGGGGTTGAAGTATAACATGGTACTAGCCACAATGTTTGGAGTCAGGTCTGGTATATCTTGTTGCTGCCATTTAATCAAATGTTTGTCTTAGACAGATGCTTTTAATTTCCCTATAAATTGGGATTAATAATGGCACCTATTGGTGTGCCCTGACCTTTGCAGTCATTTGGGATCACCTAAAACTTGTCCTTATATCTGTTTCTTAGGGGGAAAAAAGATAAAAGAAGGGGTCTTGTAGGGTTTTGGTATGCTCTGAAAGAAGCCAGCATTGCCGGACTGCACTGGGACAAAACTTCACTTCTTTATGTCTCATTATCCTTGGGATCCAGCCTTAGAGTATATCTTTTTTTTTTTTTTAAAAGATGGGGTTTCACCATGATGGCCAGGCTGGTCTTGAACTCCTGACCTCAGGTGATCCACCCACCTCAGCCTCCGAAAGTGCTAGGATTACAGGCGTAAGCCACCACGCCTGGCACCTTAGAGTATATCTATCTCTTTCCCAGGGCTTAGATTCTCCTGGCTGCCAGCATCGCAGGCTGATTTTTGCGTAGAAAGCTGTGTCTTTGTGACATTTCTCCTCCATTCCACCTCTGTACCTTTTCCCAACTCATCTTGAATGCACTGAGGATTTCATCCTATTGTCTTGATGTCCCCCAAATGCTGATATTATGACATCTTGGAGGATGGTTGTCTTACTACCAAACAGACCTGTGTTAAGTCTCTGAGGAGGAGGCAGGACAGAGAGGGATAGTATGTGCTAGGAACCCAGAACTCTCCAGGTCAGCTTTTCTTCAGTTGCTATAGAAATCAAAAGGGAATGTGGGCTTATGAGAGGAGGAAGGATTTGAAAAGGTTAAATTTTAGGCATTGGGTTATTGTCCCTGTCCAGTCTGGTCATCTTGGGGTTCCATAAAAGTGGAAAAGGAAGGTAAGATAGTGAACCTCTCTGTGAGCAGGGCTTTTTCTACTTACTTGTTAAATCTAAAGTTTTTGCAGCATTCTGCTGTTCTATAGGCCAGAGGTTATTTCTGTTACTTCTGGTCTTTGCTCTGGACCCAGGTTCAATCACAGGAATCTCTTTATTGTGGCTCATTTGCTGCTTTTAAGGGCCTTCTTACTTATATGCTGTGGGTCTTTTTTTTTTTTTTTTTTTTTTTTTTTTGTGTTTTTTTTTTTTTTTTTTTTTTTTTTTTTTTTTTTTTTTTTTTTTTTGAGACGGAGTTTCACTCATGTTACCTAGGCTGGAGTGCAATGGCACGATCTCGGCTCACCACAACCTCCGCCTCCTGGGTTCAGGCAATTCTCCTGCCTCAGCCTCCTGAGTAGCTGGGATTACAGGCACACGCCACCATGCCCAGCTAATGTTTTGTATTTTTAGTAGAGACGGGGTTTCACCATGTTGACCAGGATGGTCTCGATCTCTTGACCTCGTGATCCACCCGCCTCAGCCTCCCAAAGTGCTGGGATTACAGGCTTGAGCCACCGCGTCCGGCCTGCTATGGGTCTTAATAGTGTTTCCTTTCTGTGTTAGATGTACCAAAGCTTCAGCCTCATCCAGGATTGGAGAAGAAAGAAGAGGAAGAAGAAGAGGAAGAATATGATGAAGGGTCTAATCTCAAAAAGCAGACCAACAAGAACCGGGTGCAGTCAGGCCCCCGCACACCCAACCCCTATGCCTCGGACAACAGCAGCCTCATGTTTCCCATCCTGGTGGCCTTCGGAGTCTTCATTCCAACTCTCTTCTGCCTCTGCCGGTTGTGAGAACAAAAGACCATCCTGAACAGGGTGGAGGGGTGTGGGAAAGAAACCAGCCATATTGGTTTTGGTTTCTATATTTTTCACAATGATTAATGAAAGAAAAAAAAAAGACAAAAAAACACACACACATTAAAGGAGATAAAAAGAGGCAGAGCAAGTAGAGAGCAGCCCTCATTCACCACCTGGTCCCAGACCTGCTTCAGTCCTCAGCCTCTCTTTGTGGCTGGCCCCCAGCTGTCTCTTTCCTCTTAAGGATACTTAGGGTAAACTGGATCCTTCCTGCTCAAGGATCCTCATTTGTATTCCTAGTGGAAAGGACTCTGAACTCAGAGCAGTCACTGTTTTTTAGGTCAGAAATTAACAGCAGGGAAATGCCATCTTACTACCTGAGACGACCAGCACTGGGAGTTAGGTATGGTCTGAAGTTATGTCAGATAAGACTTTAGATGTCCTGGGATTGAAAGAATGTCTGTGAAGGGGTAGAATTTGTGTGGTAAAGATAAAAAAGAAAGTAGGGAGATTTAAAAAAAAAAAAAAAAAAGAAAAGAAAATGCTTCCTTACTTGAAAGCCTTTCTGGATTAATCTAATGATGGTCCCACCTTTAGCGTTTGAGCTTTGTCATTACTTATCTCCCTGACATGTGCCAGTTAGAGGACTGTCTGGTATCCAAGACAACTAGGTTGTGTCAGGTCCTCAAACTGCCTCTGACTTGTTACCACAACAAATCATTTTGATTTCAGTGCCTGTTGGGGACTTGATTTCTTCTCAGCTTTTTTTTTTTTTTTTTGACCCCTTAATCTGGCTAATTTGAAATTTCTTCTCCCTCTTAACCATCCCACTAAGTTATAGCCAAGAAGGGAAGGAGACATGGGGATTTGGGGTTCTCTGCTTGAATGTTTTCTCCTTTACCACCTCACCTTGTTGGTACCTCCCTCCCTGGATCTCTGAGCCAGCAGCCAGGAGGACCTGACCCAGCAGTTCTTTACTGGCCCCTTTGTAGGGTCTTGCTGCCAGGGGGCAGGGATGCTTTCCAGCCTGCAGCAACAGAACACTTGACCTTAAAAGTCTCTTCTGGTCTTTGGATTAGAAAAGGCTGATGTTAGCATAGCTTAAGAGCAACCTCAGAGACTTGAGCCCTACTAAGTGACTGACCACTGTTTAGAGTGTCTGGTGTCTGATGTTCATTTACTCCCATGTTCTTGTGTGTCACAGTTCAGCCAGTTTTGGTTTATGCCTAGAGCTGCTTCAAGGAACTAGACTAATTGGCTGTATAGGCCCAGTGACGCTTCTTATTGATCTTAATAGTATGCCCCTCCCTCCCCTGTCCTTTCATGTCCCTATCCAAGTAGCAGTCATGTTCTTGGTGTGATGGGACTGAAGGAATTCCAGTCAGCCAGAGCCTTGACAGCTCTGAAGCTAACCTTAGCATCTAAGTGTCTATCTTGAATTCCCTGGAAAAATTTCTATAGGAAGTAAAGCTTCCCTGGTCCCCTCCTTTCTGGTCACCATCATCCATTTCCCAGTTAGGGCAACAATAAAGGAGGACCCAGCCAAGCTAGAGGGAATTTTGTGGATGGGAGACAGCGGGATTAGCTTCAGCTTGGGCTGGAACAGTTGGTATAGGATCTCAGGCCAGGCCCATCATTCTAGAATGTGTTTAATTTTGAGTTTGCTTTATTAGATATGTTTTTTAAGAGCTCTATATATTTGAACTGCTCTTTATGTGACAAAATAGGTAGCTCTTGGGTTCATGTCTTGGGTTTTGTCTCTTTAATGATTATTCTAGGCCAGCATTTAGTCATTTGAGAATTGTAGCCTTTTGTTTTTGCTAACTTGGGTCTCAGTGCTAGGGTATTGAGTCAGGTAGCTGGAGGACTGTGGCCTGAGGCTGTAATCAGAGGAATACTTCCCATAGTGCTTCATGAGGCTCCCCTGCTTCTAAAGGATGAGGTACTGTAGCCTTGGTCTTAGGGACCACCTGCCTGGGGCAGTGGACATCCTAACTAAATGGGCTTCTGGCAGTAGCTTTGGTTCCTATCTCATCGAAATTCCCCAAAGTTCTGGGACCTGCCATTGGTTTAGACAAGATGAAGAAGGAGGACTTGCTGCCTCTGTTTTGCCTTGTTTGTTAGTTTGCCTGGGTCTCTCTGAGGAAGGAGGGGGTCCTGCCTCCACCTCAACACATCCCCCTTCAGTGACTCAGAGTCTCAGAAGGAAACCCTGACTCCTGGGGCCATTTCCTAATGGTACTGTAAGCCAAGCAGCTTTGCTTCTGCCTCTGTTTCCAAGCCCACCCTTTTCCCCTGAGCTCAGGGTTAGGGATGGGCACTTTCCTCTCTGGTTGTGTCCGAAAGGAAGGAACATCTTCCTATGGCTAACAAAAACTAAAGGGGAAATGAGGAAACAGGAAGAAGTATGGTGGGGGCTGGGGTAGACTCCCCTGGAGCCAGGCCCACCCAGCTAACAAGAGCTGCCTAGGGCTGGCCACAGCTGGCTCGTGATGCTGAACTTGAAAGTTTTTTTGTGTGTGTATGGCTCCTTCAAGATATAGGTACGTGAAGTTTAGGTTAAAGGGGTGGGATTCTTTATTTTTGTTTTTGTATTGTATGTGTCAAGAATTCCTCTGTTGTTCATCTTTTGCTTTTTGCACTGTTTGTTCCCTATCTGTATTTTGAGCTTAGTGCTAGCACTGAGAGGCTCCACCATAGGGAATGCATGGGAGGTAGTGAGGGGTGTCAGTGAGGGGGTGGGTGGAGAGAGGCCCAGGCTCTTCTACTGAATCTGTACTCTGTCCTAGGTTTTTAGATCCCACTGAGCCCAGCTGACTGAAAACAAAGACAGTCAGGGTGAAACTTCTTTTGCCAAAAATGTGGCCTGAGTTGAATTTCCGGGAGGATGATGCAGACATCTGCTGCAGAGATGGGCTAAGAGTTCTGCAGTCTAACTCTGACTCGGGTCAGGGGCCAGTTGGTCTCTAATCAGACTTTTTTGGGTCTCACTCATGCTTACTGAAACATCATGCCAAGACACTCTGGGATTCATGTCCCTTAACCCAGATTCATTTTTCTGAAAAATCTCCATTGTTGAGGAGAGGCTGCTCAGTGGACACCCCAAGTTCTCATGACTGGGAAGATAGTTTTCTTCAGTTGTCAATGGTGTTAGCCTCCCAGGAAGACTAGCCCTGCTAAACCACAGGACCACTTGTTGGTTTAAGAGCATGTTCGTGTTCTCTTGCTTTCACTGCCTAAGAGCTACTGGAATCACGTTAGCGGGCACTTAGGCTTTGATGAGAGGGCAAAGTTTGAGTTAAGTTTACCTCCCCCTTTCTATGCCTGGGAACTGTTTGGTCCAGCTTTAGAATTGTGGTTTTGACTTCCTTATCTCTTGGGAGAAGCTTCTGTTTTAAGGAATTTCTCTTCCTTCTTATCCTGCCTCTAGCCTCTCCTGGAAAGGCCTGGCTGTGGATTCTAGAATCTCAACTGAGAACTTCAGAAAACAGCAACAGTATTTTCCTTTTCCTAGTGCTAACATCCCTTTCCCTAGAAATCGGCTCACCTTGGGAAACCCAGGGAAAGAATCAACAGGTTCTCTGCCCTCCCTGGGGATTGGGGAAAGAGCCACCCCGGTCAGCACAGTGCCTTTTCCTCTCCTGCTCTGAGCCAGGGTGGGGCATTCCCTCTAGATTCAGGTCTGGGCAGAGGTCCCATAGTCCCTGCCATGGGGCTGCTTCCGTGTCCCTTCCCTCCCCTTTGCTGGCCTACTCTGACATAATTCAAGTGTCTTCTTGCCTTGAGGATCCTTAATGGCATCAAATGAAATATTGTCCTCCATGCCTCTCCAAAAGGACCTAGGAGAGTAGGTGACCTTTCTGAAGTGAGAGATGAATCTGTTTTGTTTGTTTGTTTTAAAAGGCAGGGTGGGGAGGTATGCTTTGGGCCTCCTCCTCCTGTGGCCCCGGAGGAAGGAGAGACTGAGGCAAGGTAAAGTTATAGTACACTGAGGCAGAACCAGAAACACCCAGGAACTATTCAGAAATCTCAGAAAAAATCTGCTTCTCTTTGATGGAAAGATATAATTAATGATTAAAGAGCTCCAAGAAAATTGCAAAGAAGCCTTAATGTTCAAGCTTTAGGAAGATCAGAGCAATTTTTCTCTCAGTCCAAGCTAAGACTCTCTGTATTTAGACCTCCCCTGGGGCAAGAGGGCTAGGTTTTCTCATTTTGTTATGAGACTAGATTGGTACCAATAGATCAGCTGCCAAGTGAGGGCGGGCTTCTTCTTTGCACCTGTGTGGCTTGCTTCCAGTCTGGCCTGTCCTTTCTAGCTGCCTTTTGTCTAGCCTGTGATGGGGAGCCAGATCATCTTGACAAAAGCAGGTGATTTGGGGTCCAGCTGGATTGGCAGGAAAAAAGCAAGATGGATCTCTTGGGACGGGTTCTCCCAGGAGTATAAACACAAGGAGCCAGGTTTGTGCTGGCAGCCAGGGAAACAGTAGTGCCTGTTTGAGTTGGCAGAGAGGCCTTGGCACCTCTTGCATCCAGGCAGTCTTGTGAGATGGGGGCACATAGCACTGGGGAAAGCAGAACTCTATTCTCACCTCTATTTTGAGCTTCAGTGCTTTCTTTCAGTATGAGGAAAAACAACAACAAACTGAAGTGCGCTTTCCGTCCTTTCAAAGGACAGCTGTCGGGAAGGGAGAGCCGAGTTTTGAGGTAGGAGGGGAGCACTGGCAGGGAGAGACATTCTTGACTCCTCTCTTCCCTAGTGTGTCACGATCCAGGGAATGAAAAGACATTTGACCCTGGATTGGTTCTCTCCTTGGACTTAAGAATGTTACCTTTTCCTTCCACGAAGTTCTCCCAGGCTAGGACCAACTGCCCATTCTGAGCTCAGGGCAGCCTCTTCAACCATTATTGGCCTATTCTGGCTTGTCAGGAAACCAACCCCACCCTTCCACATTAGGCCTGGCTGCTCTATTCTGTACCAAGTACTGGAGAAAAAGCGTCAAGTTGTTAGCCCTTACAGCTTCTACTCTAGTTTCCCGTCCTTTCTCTGTGGAGGCCAAACCAACTCTTTGTCAGTAGCCACAATATGCATTGATGGTGGCACAGTGATATATAATTGAGGGGCTTTGAACCTGGCTGGCCGGGGAAGCTGTAGGGGTGGATAGAGCTGGCTTTCCTTCTGAGCTGTCTCCATCTGACCCTACCCCTTCCATGCCCCACCCCACTCCCACCAAAAAGTACAAAATCAGGATGTTTTTCACTGTCCATTGCTTTGTGTTTTAATAAACAATTTGCAGTGACACTCTGTGTTGGGACTGAGTTTGAACTTGATCACAAAGTGTTGAAGTGATGGGGTGGGATAAAGGAGACTCGGGGGTTCACTTGGCTCCAAAGAGTTCTCCTGTGACGGGGCTAGGAACTGTTATCCATTTAGTTGTGCGGTTTTTGCTGTTCTCTCCTAGATGTTTGCTTAGGAGAATCAATCTGTAAAACCCTTCCTGGTCATTTCAACTAGCAGCTCGTTTAAGGATAAAGTTTGTTTTCACTTTCACTGGAACAACTAAGCACCGACTGACTGTCCCACTCCTAAGGCACACTGAGCCTGTTGCTGCCTCTCTTCACCATTCCCTTAGCCTCCATGATAGTGCATGGACAAGCTAAGCTAACCTAAGCCATAGGAGATTTTTCTCTGCATGCTCCTTTTCTGGTGCCTTGTCATTGTTGATTATACATTAGGAAGAGCAGAGTTGCGAGATAGGAGGGGAGCACTGAAGGGATTTTTTTCTTATAATTTATAAGCCACATATTACAGGTGAGGAATGTTGAGCTGGGTGTGGTGGTTCATGCCTGTAATCCTACACTTTGGGAGGCTGAGGCCAGCAGATTGCCTGAGCCCAGGAGTTCAAGACCAGCCTGGACAACATGCTGAAACCCTGTCTCTACTAAAAATACAAAAACTAGCCAGGCATGGTGGTGCACACCTGTAGTCCCAGGTCAGGAGGCTAAGGTGGGAGAATCATTTGAGCCCAGAAGATCAAACCTCCAGTGAGCTGAGATTTCACCACTGCACTACAGCCTGGGTGACAGAGTGAGACCCTGTCTCTCTCACACACAAAGAAACACTGACGCTCAGAAAAGTTAATTAACATACCCCAGACTAATCTAGTAAATGGTCAAGCCAGGGTTCAAATCCAGTCTATTTGCCATCAGAGCCCAAGCTCTTTAAAGCTATAAAGATAATTACAGCTGTCCATTATTGAGCCTTTGAAATGGGCTGGGCACAATGTCCAACATTTTACAGATGTTATCTCTCTTTTTTTTTTTTTTTTTTTTTT
>NW_016107749.1:1518328-1551037 GCF_001604975.1 Cebus imitator
CACCATGTTGACCAGGATGGTCTCGATCTCTTGACCTCGTGATCCACCCGCCTCGGCCTCCCAAAGTGCTGGGATTACAGGCTTGAGCCACCGCGCCCGGCCTGTTATCTCTCTTTTATCTTCATCAAACCAGTTGGTGTTACCCTTTAAGTGACTTGCACAAGGTAGCACAACCAACAAAAGGCAGAGCTGGGATTTGAAACCAGGAGTCTTGCTCAGTCATGACCCTCTACCACCATTCATTTCTTCATGGTGCTGGGTGGCATGGCTCCAGAGCCTACCTGTTGCATTTCTCCAAGTGGGAATGGAGGCTGCTGACTTGCAGGGGTGGGGTGAGGTAGAGGTGGAGGGTGAGGACTTTGGCCTACCTCCCTCAGTTATCCCTTGAAGGGCACAATTCAGTGTGCAGCTCCAAGAGTGAGGCCAGTGTTGATGGAGTCTGTTCTCAGGGTCCAAACAAGCCAGGAGGCCCACAGAGAATTTCTTAGGCTGAGCCCAGCCATAACGAGTTCTTTCCTAATTCAGATTTAGCTGGTACTATTTCACGTAGCTTTGCATGAGCTGCCAAATGGGGAAGAGACCTAAAGAACTCCTGCTCTAGGGAGTCGCAGGGAGGGAAACTGTCTGACAGAAGATCTTGGGCCAAGGTTGGGGGGTTGGGTTGGACCACTCTGTGGGTCCAGATCTTAATCTTACTAAGGAAATCAGGCTCCCGGTTGGCTGGAGCCAGTGAGACCTTTCTCCATATTTAGTACCCCCATCCCCCATAAAGGAAGAGAGATGAGTTTTTTCAGTACTTACTGAAAAGCTCATTGCTGTTGCAGTGGTGAGGGGTCAAGGGAGAAAGGAAGCAGAGCGTGGAGGTCCTGGAGCAGGCTCGCCTCTGCTCTCCAACAACCTAAAGCCACGAGCACCTCGCTGCAGCTCACTGGCCCAAGAGTCTCCGTTTTGTTTGTTCCTAACCACTTAACATTAGTAACCCACTTGCTTTGTCCCTGCGCTCTCCCACCTGGCTCTATGGCTTTTCCCTGCCCCGGGCGCCTGCCCTCAACAGAGGGGACCTGGAGAAAGAGGCCACTTGTATATATTGCCATATCGACCATTCATGGGACACTCTTCCTGCCACCAGCATAGTGCTTTTGTTGCCGTTTTATGTCTCCTTCATAACAATCCTAGGAAAGACGTGTGACTAGCCTGACTTGTAAATGAAGACACAAAGGCCTCAGGGGAGAAACGACCTGGCCAGAGTCACGTAGCTGGTAAGTGGCAGGGCAAAGACTGGAACCCAATGCTGTGTGACCCCAAAATCTGTGCTTTCAGTGCCATGATATTACTAGTTTTAAAGAGAATGTTTTGAAATTGATAACTGATGAATCTATGATTACATGGAGATTTTATTATTTCTCTGAAAAATAACTTAAGACATGTAAAGATCTATAAATACATGCAGAAATAAATTTTTTAAAAAGTATTCGGAGTGCAAAATTTGAAATATCATTTTCTTTTTTTTCTTTTTCTTTTTTTTTTGAGACAGGGTTTTGCTCTGTCACCCGGGCTAGTGTGCAGTGGCAAGATCTTGGCTCACTGCAGCCTTGACCTCCCAGGCTCAAGCAGTCCTCCCACCCCACCCTCCTGAGTAGCTGGGACTACAGGTGTGTAGCCACCACACCCAGCTAATTTTTATATTTTTTGTAGAGACAGGGTTTTGCCATGTTGCCCAGGCTGGTCTTGAACTCTTGGGCTCAAGTGATCGGCCCACCTTGGCCTCCCAAAGTGCTGGGATTAGAGGTGTGAGCCACCGCACCTGGCCTGAAAAATCATTTTCATCCCTATCCGTCTAATCCCTAAAGGATAATACAGAGGACAGTCTGGTGTATATCTTTCATTTTAAATGGTTTTACATATATATACATACACAGTCTTTTTAAACAAATGGGAATACACTATACATATCATTCTGTGCCCTTTTTATTTAATATGTCTTAGGGAGTTTGCTCCTATACATAGGTCAGTACATAGAGATTTTCCTCAATCTCAATGGCTGCACAATATTTTATGGTTAGATTTTAATTATTTTACCAATCCCCTGTTGATGAACATTAAGATACTGCTCATTTTTTTGCCAGTATAAACTGCTGCAGTGAACATGTATATACATATATCTTTGTGCATATGTCAGGTGTATCTTTAGGAAATTCCTTTCAGGAATTACTGGATCAAGTAATATATACATTAAAAAATTTGAGAGTACTGCCCTCCATGAGGCTATATGAATTTTTACTCACTAACCTTGTGCTGTGACTTTGGAATATGCCAGAAATCTTTTTTGGAAACAAATGGGATATAAATAATAAATAATGCTTTTTAAAAACAGCCCTCTGGCTGGGTACAGTAGCTCACACCTATAATCCCAGCCCTTTGAAAGGCTGAAGTGGGTGGATCACCTGAGGTCAGGAGATCAAGACCAGCCTGGCCAAACATAGTGAAACCCCGTCTCTACTAAAAATACAGTATTAGCCAGACATGGTGGTACATGCCTTAATCCCAGCTACTCAGGAGGCTGAGGCTGGAGAATCGCTTGAACCCAGGAGGCGGAGGTTGCAGTGAGCCAAGATCATGCCATTGCACTCCACCCTGGCGACAGAGCAAGAGTCCGTCTTAAAAGCAAACAAACGAACAGCCCTCAGCCAGAGTGAAGTGACTTGGTACTAAGGAAATTACTAGCTCTCAGTCCCAGACCACCAGCCATGCCTGTAATCCCAGCCATGACTTGATAATTCAATGCATGCCATCTCTAGGGAGGTGGCAGAAAGCAGGACTGAACTTTCAGTCTCAGCAGAAAAAAGCCAGCTGATGTCTTGCTTACCTTGGTTACACCAGCTCTGGGCCCCACCTGTGTGGCCTGATTTGAAGGCAGACTGCCTGGCTACTCTGGGACTGCCCTGGAAAACAGCCACTGTCATACCTCTTGGAGGAAAACAGCCAGCTGGAGGGAGTCAGCCCTGAGCTGGGGGGAAAGGGAGGCTGGCCCTTCTGCTTTTGGTGTCAGAGTTACTATGTAGTACGATAGTCTCTATTTTCCTTCTTCCCACAAATAAAGTGTTAGTATATGTATTTTCAAAAGACATTTTAAGAGAGCCTTTTAATGCACCTCAAAAAATTTGATGCAGAAAGGCAGATTGGAGGTTACAGCTGTAATTTGTCCTACCCCTTTAAAAAATGAAATTATATATCTTTCCTTCCCTTTCCTTTCTTTTTTTCCTCATTTCCTTCCTTTCCCTCCCTCCTTTCTTACAGAGTGTCACTCTATCACTCTTCTAACTCCTGGCCTCAAGCGATTCTCTGGCCTTGGCCTCCCAAAGTGTTGGTATTACAGGCATGAGCCACTGTGCCCAGCCTGTCTATTCCTTTTAACCACAATTCATAGGTAGTGCCCAGAGAGAGTACAGGCCCTGACTCATGGCAGTATTTAAAACAAACAAACAAACAAACAGGCTGGGTGCGGTGGCTCACGCCTGTAATCCCAGCACTTTGGGAGGCCAAGGCGGGCAGATCATAAAGTCAGGAGTTTGAGATCAGCCTACCCAACATGGTGAAACCCAGTCTTTACTAAAAAAACACAAAAATTAGCCAGGCATGGTGGCGTGCGTCTGTAATCCCAGCTACACAGGAGGCAAGGCAGGAGAATTGCTTGAACCCAGGAGGCGGAGGTTGCAGTGAGCTGAGATTGCACCACTGCACTCTAGTCTGGGTGACAGAGTGAGACTCTATCTCAAAAAAACAAAAAAATACAAAAATTAGCCAGGCCTGGTGGCGCAAGACTGTAATCTGAGTTACTCGGGAGGCGGAGGTTGAGTGAGCCAAGATCGGGCCACCGCACCCCAGCCTGGGCGATAGAGTGAGATGCATCTTAAAAAACAAAACAGAAAATGTTGATTAAGTTTGAGGTTGCTTTTAAATTTTAAAAGAAAATAGGGCAACTCTGGCATAGAGTCTGACTTCCCAACACAGATCCAAAGGTATTTTCTTTTCTTTTCTTTTTTTTTTTGAGATTGAGTCTTACTCTGTCACCAGGCTGGAGTGCAGTGGCATAATCTCGGCTCACTGCAACCTCTGCCTTCCAGGTTCAAATGATTTTCCTGCCTAGCCTCCTCAGTAGCTGGGACTACAGGTACGTGCCACCAAGCCCTGCTAATTTTTGTATTTTTAGTAGAGATGGGGTTTCACCATGTTGGTCAGACTGGTCTTGAACTCCTGACCTTGTGATCCGCCTGCTGGGGCCTCCCAAAATGCTAGGATTACAGCCGTGAGCAACCGTGCCCGGCTGGTATTTTCTTTTTAGAAAGTATACAACCAGCCCATAATTATATGCTTGAGATAAAATAGTATAGAAGTAGCTCTAAATCATGTCAAAGTGAATATATTTCCTTTAGCCCCATCTGATACTCTCCTCTCCAGAAGTAATCAAGGTTAATGTTTTAATGTATATCCAGACCTCTTCCTTTATAATTACAAATACACATTTATATCTGTATCTATGTCTATCTGTCTTTTTTTTTTTTTTTTTTTGAGACAGGGTCTCACTCCCATGGCCCAGGCTAAAGTGCACTGGCACAATTACGGCTCATGCAGCCTTGGCTTCCCGGGCTCGGGTGATTCTCCCACCTCGGCCTCCTGAGTAGCTGGGACTATAGGCATGTACCACCAAACCCAGCTAATTATTGTATTTTTAGTAGAGACAGGGTTTTGCCATGTTGCCCAAGCTGGTCTTGAACTCCTGGGCTCAAGCATTCTGCTCACCTTGGCCTCCCAAAGTGCTGGGATTACAGGCATGAGCCACCATACCTGGCCCACATCTATATATTTATATACTTATTTTATTTTATTTTATTTTGAGACAGGGTCTTGCTCTGTTCCCAAGCTGCAGTGCAGTGGTGCGATCTTGGCTTACTGCAACCTTCGCCTCCAGCTTCAAGTGATTTTCCTGCCTCAGCCTCCTGAGTAGCTGGGATTACAGATGCGCATTACCATGCCCAGCTAATTTTTGTATTTTTAGTAGAGACAGGATTTCACCATGTTGGTCAGGCTGGTCTGGAAGTCCTGACCTCGTGATCTGCCCGCCTTGGCCTCCCAAAGTGCTGGGATTACAGGTGTGAGCCACCACACCCAGCCTATACTTTTTATTTTAAATAAATGGAGTTCTTGGCTGGTTGTGGTGAGCTGTGATTGCGGCACTGCGCTCCAGTCTGGGTGACAGAGTGAGACCCTGTTTTAAATAAATAAATAAATAGGATTCTGTGCCTTGCTTGTTGCCCCACTTAATATATGTTTGATATCTTTCCATACTAATATATATATATATCTCATTTTTTAAAACAGCTCTGTGCAACATGAATGGATACAAATGTAATTTATTATAAATTGTCAATATTATAAATCTCTGTGCATGCATGTAGGGTAAATTCCTGGATGTGGACTTGCAGGTGAAGAGGTTACATTTGCCATCATCCCTAGAAAGAGAAAAGCCAGGGTCCACCTAACTAGTCTTGTTGCTCTGAGAATAAAGCTTCCATGAACAAGTATATGGGAAATGGCCACATGCTAAACCACCCTCTTGGCCACTCACAATCAAGTAGCATATTAAAAGTTCTGGAAATTCTTCAGTAACCACTCTCTGTTGAGTGGTTTTGAAAGAGTTGTTTGCAAAAGGAAAGACTTTAATTCTTTGTACACATTTATTAAAATCTCCCTGAGAATTGCTTGAACCTGGGAGGCGGAGGTTGCAGTGAGCTGAGATTGCACCGCTGCGCTCCAGCCTGGGCAACAGAGTGAGACTCCGTCTCAAAAAAAAAACCTCCCTGAACAGTTTGTTAAATGCCACCATATGCTAATCTCTCAAAGACAGTACAGCATTTGGGTAGGAATTTGGCCATACACTGTGCCATACAGCTGGGTGGCTGGGGTGGGGTCAAGTTTGGACTTTGTCCAGGAACCAAGAGAGGCCTGTTCTGGTGGCTTTGGTGAGAGGGACTCAGCAAGCAAGGCCTGAGAAGAACGTCTGGAGGCACTGGGGGAGGGTTGCAATTTTACTCTAACCTGGCTGAGAAGTGACATCAGACCTAGCAGACACGCTGCATCAGTCAGGTCCAGGCCTCCAACACAGAACAGTGCAGATCTAGAATCCCTAGAGAAGGTACCCCTTGGAGTGGAAGAGGGTAGACCACATTCCCCTGTTGACCCACTTCTGGCCAGCTGGTGAAGTCATGGCTAACTTCCAAGGCTCAGTGCAGATGTTGCCTCTGTGAAATCTTCCCAACCCTTCAGACTCTTACATCCAGATTAGAATAAACCACTCCTGTGTATATTCCTGGCACCATTGCTGCATCTCTTACAGTGCAATGAGCTAGTTTGTCTTCCAGTTCATACTAACCTGCCTTGTGAAGAGGAAGGGTCACATAATGAATTATATCAAAAGTGGGAGCTCCTCCATAGTGGGATACTGTTCAGGCTGTCCTTCAGCCATTACTGAGCACCTACCCTGTGTCAGGCATTAGCCGAACTGCTGGGAATTCAGGGGTGAGGCAGACCCAATTCCTGCCCTCTTACATCTCCTGTAACCTAGCTCAATGTCTAGCCCAGGGCCTGGCACAGTAGGGCTTAGGGATGGCAATCTCATTGGAAAGTTTGTCTTGAAGCTGCCTTTGCATAACAAGCACCATTTTAACTTACCTTCTATGCTAAATATATTAATAAACATTTTATTTTTTTTTGAGACGGAGTTTCGCTCTTGTTACCCAGGCTGGAGTGCAATGGCGCGATCTCGGCTCACCGCAACCTCCGCCTCCTGGGTTCGGGCAATTCTCCTGCCTCAGCCTCCTGAGTAGCTGGGATTACAGGCACGCGCCACCATGCCCAGCTAATTTTTTTGTATTTTTAGTAGAGACGGGGTTTCACCATGTTGACGAGGATGGTCTCGATCTCTTGACCTCGTGATCCACCCGCCTCGGCCTCCCAAAGTGCTGGAATTACAGGCGTGAGCCACCGCGCCCGGCCAATAAACATTTTCTTAACATGCATTGTCCACTAATAGCTTAATGTTGAAGAACAGGCCTTGAGTCAGATGGACCTGGATTCAAATCCCTGTTCCCTCCTCTTACTGTTAGACGGACTTCAGACATGTTACCTGACTTCTCTGAACTTGAGCTTCCTGATCTGTAAAATGGAGATGGTAATACCTCGCAGGGTTTGTTGTGAGGAGTCTGCCCTATAGCAAGTGTCCTGCCATATAGCGAGTGCACAGTAAACACTGGCCATTGTTGTTGGTGTGATTATTGGGAACTGGTTGCCATTGTGCTGTTGGTACTGCTGGTAGAACTCTTGGATTGAGAATGCCTAGATGGTGCACTGAAGATTCAGTGTGCTCGTTCAGAACAGGAGGAGGATGAGGAGGAAAGTTTATATGACGTAAATTCATTTGACCGTAACATATACATTTAAAGCTCGTGGGCGACCAGGCAACCTTAGGCCCTCTACCTGGCAGGACCAAAGTTGGGGCAGAGCCGATGCCCCGTCCCCGGGCCCCGCCCCGCCCCGGGCCCCGCCCACTCCCGCCCCGGGGCCTCGTTCCCCCGGTGCCGCCAGGCCCTGGGCCCCGCCCCCGCTCTCCATAGTTACCGCGCTGTGGAGGCGGCGGCCATCTTGGCGGCGGAGCGATGAGCGGGTTGAACCCGAAGGCTGCTGCCGCGGCGTCGGCAGCTGGGCCCGGGGGGCTGGTGGCTGGCAAGGAAGAGAAGAAAAAGGCGGGAGGCGGCGTCCTGAACCGTCTGAAGGCGCGGCGGCAGGCGTCCCACCACGCGGCCGATGACGGCGTCGGGGCAGCGGTCACGGAGCAGGAGCTGCTGGCGCTGGACACCATCCGGCCCGAGCACGTCCTGCGCCTCAGCCGGGTCACCGAGAGTGAGTGCCGCGCGGGCCGCGCCCTCCCCTCGCGCCGGGCCCCAGCTCCTGGAGCTTTCCGCGGATCCGGCCGCTCGACAGGCGCAGGAGTTTCCCCAGACCCCCTCGGCCGGTCAGGCCGCGCCTCCCGCTGCCCCGCCGGCCGTGGTCTGCCCCTGCCACCCTCACGTAGCTCTGGTGGGGAAGGGCTCTCCTGGACTTGACCGCGTTCCTGTGAGTCCAGCCACGCTAGGATGCCCCTCAGCCGGTCGGTTCCCCAGGTCGGCCGGACCTGTTTGGGTAGAGGGCCCGGGTCAGCTGAACCGGCTCCTCCTGAGCCGGCCGGGAGCCGAGGTCCCCTAATAAGTGGGCCCCTGGACCCCCAGTCTGGAACCCCGGCCATCCGCGAAGTTCCCGTTCAGCCAGGCGCCCCCAGCCGGTCTGCCCCAGCTCTGCAGCTCCCTGGCAGGCCAGAAGCCCTACCTGCCTCCTCCGCCCCGGCCCCATTGCCGCCCTCCCCCGTTGCAGCCTGCCGTGCCTCCCTCCCTCTTTGGGTCCGAAGCCTTGCGCCTTAGTGTGCAGGTGGGTTCTTACCCACAACACATGGTCGTGGCATTTCCTGCCCATTTAAAACTGTGCCACATTAAAACAAAAAATAAAGTTTCAGTTTGTGTACAAACTCCGACATGTGAATCCTGCTTTTGACATTTATTCTCGTGAATTAAATGATTTCAGGGTTTCAGAAATGCGTTTCCTGCACAAAAGGCAACCATCCTAAGCTTTTTCATTGATAGGAGGATGGGTGGGAAGAAAAATATTGCCCAGTCCCTGCCCTGGGTGACCTCCCGTTTTTTGTTCTCTGCCAAGCTAATCCCTGACTTGACGTCTTTTCTCTTGCGGCCACTCCCCACCCCCCCCCCCAACCGGAGTGTGCAGTCACAAGCCTATCTTGCCCTGCCCATTACTCCCGCCCTTCAGTCTCCTAACCCTGTGGCGGCGGCAGCATTCCCTGATAATCGAAGGCCGCCGTGGTGTCTGAATTGCTATACCAGTCAGCCCAGGGCTGCTCAGGTGCACCCCAAGTTGCTGATGGCAGCTCTAGTAGTTTGGATGGAAGTTTTGGTCCACCTGCGCGAAACGGAATTCTCATCTCAAAGAGTTTTAATTTGATTCTAGGTATTTGGATGCCCCCATTTCCTAGCACTGTTTGGGTTGGGACTGTCTTTAGCAGTCGTGAACGTACCTTTAGACATTCTTGCTATTCAGTTTTATTGCAACAGTTCGAAAAAGCTTTTTTATCTGAACCAGTTTTCATTTGGAGCTCTGAAAGTACACAGTGCTCAGCACCTGGTCTTGGTAACCTCATGCCCTCTCCTGCCATCAAAGGTGAGTTAGGGTATTCTGTTCCTGGCCCTAAGCAGCATTCTCAGTGAGCACTCGGGTCCTGTTTGGGGGCTTGGGATTGTTGGTCATTGTCCAGACCCACCTCTGCAGCTTCTTGGAGAAAGCCACAGGTCAGAGCCTGGCAGCCTCTTTGTTACTCATCTTAAAGTCTTGTTCATTCTATCAAGCAGGTTATTTGAGTACTCTCTAAGAGTGCAAAGCCAATGTTAGCCTTTTTAGCAGTTACAGAATAATAAGTTCTCTTGCTATCTTACTAAAGAGACAACTTGTGGCTGGGTGCGGTGGCTCACACCTGTAGTCTGGACACTCTGGTAGGTTGAGGCACGTGGATCACGAGGTCAGGAGTTCAAGACCAGCCTGACCAACATGGTGAAACCCCGTCTCTACTAAAAATACAAAAATTAGCCAGGCATGGTGGCACGCACCTGTACTCCTAGCTACTTGGGAGGAGGAGAATCAAACCCAGGAGGCAAAGTGAGCAGAAATGATGCCATTGCACTCCAGCCTGGGCGACAGAGCATGACTCTGTGTCCAAAATAAAAAAAATAAAAAAGACAACTTACTTGTAAAACACGAAAACAACTAGCTCAGGCTATAAAAGATAAAGCATCAAAATGAGTTGTGGAAAAGGTGCTATCTGGAATCATCCTGGAAAGAAATCAGTGAAATTTGCTGTGATCAGTATTATTTGAATTAGCTGCTCAGGTTGTTACATCTACTTATTTGGGCCTAATGCCTTCACCAGCAGCTTTATCCTGTTGCCTGGATATGTATGGTCTACTGTATGATTTTGTGTAGCCCACAAACTAAGAAAGATTTGTACATTTTTAAGTGGTTGAAAAAAACTTTAAAATCTTGTAACACGTGGTTATGTAAAATTCATATGTCAGTGTCCATAAATACAGTTTTATTGGAATATAGCCACAGTCATTCATTTGCGTGTTGTCTGTGGATGTGTGGCTACAGTGACAGAGTTGAGTAGTTGTGACAGAGACCATGTGGCAGCAAAGCCTAAATTATTTAGAATCTGGCTCTTTACAGAAAAATTTGCTGATCTCGGCTCTCTTACACTGACAGTTGGCAAACTAGCACTGTATTATCTGCTAAGTCAGTTTAAATGTTTTAGATTGGAATTCCATACAAAGTTCTGCCCTGTTGTGATATCCAACTTGATAGATAATGAAAGATTTTTAGGTGTTTCCAAAGAAATCCCCCTTTTCTATCCTAGTTTCTTTCTTTCTTTTTTTGAGACAGTCTCGCTCTGTTGCCCAGGCTGGAGTGCAGTGGTGCGTTCTCTGCTCACTGCAACCTCCGCCTCCTGGGTTCAATCGATTGTTCTGCCTCAGCCTCCCAAGTAGCTGGGTGTACGCCGCCATGCCTGGCTAATTTTCGTATTTTTAGTAAAGACAAGGTTTCACCGTATTGGCCAGGCTTTCTTGAACTGACCTCATGATCTGCCCTTCTTGGCTTCCCAAAGTGCTGGGATTACAGGCATGAGCCTCTGCACCCAGCCTTCTATCCTAGTTCTAACAGTTTTGTAAGTTTTCATCCAAAGCAAGTCCTTGTTCTTTTTTTTCTTTGTTGGATCCCCTAATTCTGTTTATATGACTTCTGCTAACGATAACACAAGAGAAAGTTTTTGGGAGTATTTTAAGTGTATTGGGTAAGAAAAAATCTGAGTTTGCTTCAAAACTTGAGAATTAAAAAAATGGTAGTTTTGGAGGATTATTTAACAGTATTGGTTTCTCTCTCTCTCATTTTCAGATTATTTATGTAAACCTGAAGACAACATCTACAGTATTGATTTCACCCGCTTCAAAATTCGAGATTTGGAGACAGGGACAGTGCTTTTTGAGATCGCCAAACCTTGCGTTTCAGGTAGGCCTCAATGTTGTAGTGACCACTAGACATTGGTTTCGAGCCAAAGGTCTTTGAAACTCAAATCTTTGTGTGCCACTGTATCCTGTTTTTTGGACTCCACTGTGTCCCACTTCTATGACTTCTTCCCATGGCCTGGTTTGAAGCTGCGTTCAGAGGCTGATGCTTGTTGAATGTCTCTGCTGGTCACTGTGTTCCACATTTTTCTGCACATCAGTGTATGTAATCCTCACACCTGTGAGGAGTTACTGTTATCTCCATTTTACAGCGAAGGATCTGAGGCCTAGAATCCCCAAGCAGCACTTGCCTAAGGTCCTGTGCTTGTTCATCTTATCATGTTGCCTCTAATTGGGAGAGAAATCCTTGAAATTAAGCTATAATGAGGAAAACTCACCTGAGCCTAGAGCCCTCTTGGAGGGTGATAGGAAAGATTCCAGTCCAGACATGAGGCAGTTTGAGCCATCTTCTCACTCTCCTTTACATAGTGCCATGGATTTCCCAATAAGTCCTGGTTTGGATTTTAATCTTGACCATTTTCTGAAGGAACAGACCCAGGAACTCAACTACTTGGAGTTCCTTAAATTTGCCTCCAGCAGCCGCTTGCCGGGCTTGTGATACAGTGTCAGGGTGATTCATTCTGGCCAGGGGACCACGGAAACCTTTGGAGCACCTCATTGGAGGTTTAGCGCCCCCTGGAGCTAGTCATTTGTTAGAACACTGGTACAGATACCAGTAATGTCAGCGGGGTTTGTAAACTTATTTTAATAAGTGTATCTCGTCTGATTTGCCACTCAGAAAGAGCCTGCAAATTTGATAAGGCCCTGATTTTACCCCTACCTGGTGGTATTTATGCTTTCATAATCTAATACTGACTAGTGCTCCTAAAGGCTCAAGCTTGTGGGTAGTTTTTTATTGGGATGGTCAGATCAGGACCAGCTAGTTTCCTGGGTCTGTGGTGTTCTCATTCCTAAGCCACATATCCCAGTACCTGGGACATTTCAAGGACTCCAGGCCTACTACAGGTTTGTGGGTTTGGATTAGATTCAGAGTTGTCATTTCAGTATAAGACAGAACGTTTCCAAGAAGTTCATTCAACTGAAGATACTGTAAAGTATCTTGATGTTCAGTCTCTCTAGTTTTTACATTTAAGGATCTTGATTCACTTGACTATCCCCACGTTGAGGCTGGGTGCGGTGGATCATGCCTGTAATTCCAGCACTTTGGGGGGCTGAGGCTGGCAGGTCACTTGAGCCCCAGGAGTTTGAGACCAGCCTGGGCAACATGGTGAAACCCCATCTCTACAAAAAATACCAAAAAATTAGCCAGGCTTCGTGGCACATTCCTGTGATCCCACTACTCAGGAGGCTGCTTGAGCCTGGGAGATCAAGGCTTCAGTGAGCTGTGATTACTCCATTGCACTTCAGCAAGGTTGGCAGAGTGAGACCCTATCTTAAAATAAGTCAATAAATAAAATATAAAAAAGAATATCCTCACACTGAAATCAGTACCTTCCTGCAGCACTTGTTCTGATGAACTTGAATCCCCAAGATTTGCTCTCTCAGTCTATTGTTGGAGCCAGGGTTCTAGAGTCTCTGGGTGTGAACCCCTACTCAGCCTGGTTGCCCAGTCGCTCTTGGGGTTGTCAAAGGCAGAGATGTTTGATGCTGAAAAAGACTTCTCTTATGTTGTACTCATGTACAGCTTAGACCTGGAGAAAATATCCTCACTGGACACTGGTGGGTACTAACCCCTATTCATATTAGAATGCTTGTTCTCTGATTCATTTTACAAATCTTTCATCTCCTGGGTTCAGGAATGGACTAAACCGGAGACCAGCATTAACCTTGTAGGGGCCCCCACATCTGCTTCACCCTTTCCCAGGTGGTAAGGGTTAGGTCTGATATGGCCTAGAAATAGACATCAGTCAAGGAACTCCAGTATCCCAAGGCTGTAGGTCAGTGTCTTCTACTTAAATAACAAAAGTATTTCTAGTGATTTATCTTTGCATGTCTGCCAGAAATCTTTATATTCATTGGAAGAACTTTTTGATACGTGTCAACTTTTTTTTTTTTTTTTTTTTTGAGACAGAGTTTCACTCTTGTTGCCCAGGCTGGAGTGCAATGGTGCCCCCATGGCTCACTGCAGCTCCTGCCTCAGCCTCCTGAGTAGCTGGGATTACAGACGCCCACCACCATGCCTGGTTAATTTTTATATTTTTAGTAGAGATGGGTTTTACCATGTTGGCCAGGCTGGTCTCGAACTCCTGACCTCAGGTGATTTGCCTGCCTCAGCTTTCCAAAGTTCTGGGATTACAGACATGAGCCCACCATGCCTGGCCGACAAGTGTCAACTTTTGTAGTCTCATTCTTTTAGGTTAGTGGCAGGCGCTTCAACTTGGTCAGCTACAGACCTAGAGTGTATAATATAGACCATGTCAGGTGCCCTGATCCCAGCTTGTGTTTCAGCCTTCACCCTTAGGTTATGGCATAAGCCCCCAAATTATTTTTTTTTTTAAAAAAAAGGCTAACAACTTAGTGTTGGAGAACAACCCTTGAGTCAGATGGACCTGGATTTAAATCCCTGTTCCTTCCTCTTACCGTTTGAGGGACTTCAGACATGTTACCTGACTTCTCTGAACTTGAGCTTCCTGATCTGTAAAATGGAGATAGTAACACCTTGCAGTGTTGTTATGAGTCTGCCCTGTGGCAAGTGTCCTGACATATAGCAAGTGCGCAATAAACGTTGGCCATCCTTCTTGTTGGTGTGATTACTGGGAACTGGTTGCCATTGTGCTGTTGGTACTGCGGGTAGAACTCTTGGATTGAGAATGCCGAGACAGTGCACTGAAGATTCTGTGTGCTCTTTCAGACCAGGAGGAGGATGAGGAGGAAGGAGGTGGAGACGTAGACAACAGTGCAGGACGTTTTGTTCGTTACCAGTTCACACCGGCATTTCTCCGCCTCCGGACGGTCGGGGCTACGTGAGTGCCATTGCTACCTGAGGGAAGAGCATTCTGTTTGTTCACAGAGAAGAATGTTTTCGGTTGGGTTTTGGGTTGGCTTTAGAGGTGGGAGGAGACAAATTCGGGCTCACAGAGATTTATTTTCCAGGGTGGAGTTCACAGTGGGAGACAAACCTGTGTCAAACTTCCGGATGATCGAACGGCACTATTTCCGGGAACACTTGCTGAAAAACTTTGACTTTGATTTTGGCTTCTGCATCCCCAGCAGTAGGAACACTTGTGAACATATCTATGAGTTTCCCCAGCTTTCGGAGGATGTCAGTATGTATCCCCTGACTCTTACAGCATTCTTGATTCTGAGGGCTACAAGGAATAAACCTTGAAACCCACCTGGTCAAGTGCCCAGGCTTTGTCACATGGCAGTGGTGACATGATGCGTATCTAGTCATTTGACCTCAGGCTTCTCATTTCCTATTGCTCCTGGCTCCTGTTTCAAAGTCTGACTCTGCTTGTATGGGAGCAATGAAGGTTTTTTGTTTTTTTTTTTTAATTTGAGACGAGTCTCACTCTATTGCCCAGGCTGGAGTGCAGTGGTGCGATCTCGGCTCACTCCAACCTTTGCCTCCCAGGTTCAAGCGATTCTCCTGCCTCAGCCTCCCAAGTAGCTGGGATTACAGGCATGCGCCACCATGCCCAGCTAATTTTTGTATTCTTAGTAGAGACAGGGTTTCACTATGTTGACCGGGCTGGTCTCGAACTCGACCTCGTGATCTGCCCACCTCAGCCTCCCAAAGTGCTGGGATTAGAGGTGTGCGCCACTGTGCTTGGCCCCCCGCTTTTTTTTTTTGAGACAGAGTCTGGCTCTGTTGCCCAGGCTGGAGTGCAGTGGCACAGCCTTGGCTCACTGCAACCTCCACCTCCTCCGTCAAGTGATTCTCCTGCCTCAGTCTCCTGAGGAGCTGGGATTACAGGTGCCTGCTAGCATGCCTGGCTAAATTTTTGTATTTTTAGTAGAGACAGGCATTCACCATGTTGGTCAGGCTGGTCTCGAACTGAACTCATGATTCGCCCGCCTCAACCTCCCAAAGCACTGGAATTACAGGTGTGAGGCACCGTGCCCAGCCTGAAGGTTTTAATAATACAGGCCCTTCTTTTAGATGCCTCCTGTGGGAAGACAGTGCCTAAGGGAGATAAAAGGAGGCCTGTGACACCCCATCCCCAGGCCTTGTCAATTTCTGTGACTTTGCCCTAGCCATCTCAGGTTAGCATCCTCTGGGAATAGTTAGGGAAAATTCAGGGCATTTATGAGGGTGCGAATGGAATCCTGTGACTAGTGATGCCTTCAGTTGCCTTGTTGGGGAGGATCCACTGATTGGTCCTCTCAGAATCCCAGTTCCTTAAGAATTGTCAAATTCTGAAAGCCATGTACCCTATACGTGTGTGGCAGTGCAGTTCCCAGGTAAAATGAGGATTGCTGAGATGTGGGGCAGTGTGTTGATGACAGCATCTGATTCTGACTTGAACCCCTCTCCCCAAGCTGGCTGGAATATGTACATACTTGCAAGAAAAGATTATGTATAGTGTTACAAGTTTTACCCATGAAGCCAAATCAGCTTGGAGGGCAATATTCTGCATATAAACCAAATAGTTTTGGCATTGGTGGGATCAAAGAACTTTAAAAAATCAGTTTCACTTTTCGAGAACTGTGATGAATAACAGCACTTCCTCCAGGGGACTTAAAATGCCATGTAATCATTAACTCAAAACTGATCAGCTGTAGTGACTATTAATTATCTTTACCCTCCAGTATGGTTAAAGAGGTCTGGGCAATTGCCTGAACAAACGGAAGACTTCAATTTAGATTCCAAGACAAGCAGACCTATTGCTGGATCATTTGCGAGTTAATATCCAAAAGGTCTCCAGAGAAGGCTACCTGCCCTGTGTTCCCTGCGCTCATTCCCACCTAGGATTCCTTGGGTTGTCAGGGGTGCTTGTGGGAGGTGGGCATAGTGAGGCTCAGATTTCTGAATTTGGACTGGAATATCCAGAGGTGGGCCATTGACCAGAGGTCAGGGCTTGCTTCAGTCAGCTGGGAGCACTGAGTAAATAGGTTGGAGGGGTCCATGTTAGCAAGAGGGTGAGCACATTTCCCTGGCGTCTTAGCTGAAAAATCCAGGCTGGCGATGACGGAGGAGGCCATGGTGGAGAGCTGATTGCGTCCTTATGTTGAAATGCAGATTGTGTTCAGTTTGGGGGCCTCTGGTCTCTCCAGCTGTCAAGAGCTGGCTCACTCTGTTCGGTCCTCATCGTTATTCTGGCAGAGTATACTCTGAAGTGCTGGCTTATTTTGGAGGGGATACAAAGTTTTCTGCCACCTACCCTGTGCGGCAGACTCAAACATAATTCTTTGCTTTTTTTTTCCCCTTTGCCTGACTTGCAGTTCGTCTGATGATTGAAAATCCTTACGAGACCCGCTCTGACAGCTTCTACTTTGTTGACAACAAGCTGATAATGCACAACAAGGCTGATTATGCCTATAACGGAGGCCAGTAAGTGCTGCAGGAGTAGACAGGGGAGGTGCTTTGCTGCGGCCACAAGATCCTGGCACACAGAGGCGATTGAAGCTGCAGTTTGTCAACACACATCTGGAACCTGGCCCCAGGAAGCCAAGGCTGGGGTGGAAGTTTCCTATGTGCCAAAGGAGGTGCCAAATAGTGCTGTGTTTTCTTCCCCAGTATTTTTTCTTCCCTTTTTTTCCCCCCTGTCCCTTAGGTCTCAGAGGTACTATAGTAAAGTAAAAAGTTAGGATAAAGCTCCTGGAATCCAGATAAAAAAAGTTTTATTTTTCTGTAGTTCTGGCTGCCTGTTGGTTGTCTTGACGAACGCTTTGTCTCTCCAGGCATAGCTGTGCCTGGTGAGAAGGCTCCGGCCAGGCCTACTGGCAGGTCTGCAGCTCTTGAGGTTCCTGGGTGCTGTGGGAAGCCAAGAGGTAGGCCTCTTCCAGGTAGCTCCTCCTCTTCCCTCTGGAGTTGCCATCAGCACAGTCTGCCCTTGGTCTGTGCGAAGTCTTACGCCAACTGGAAGAAACTTGAAAGGGTCGGGGGTGGTAAGGCTCCAAGAGTGGAGGCACCAAGAAATGGGGATGTGCCAAACTGAAGGATCTGCTTTGTGGAGAGGCTGCTGCTTCATCTCACCTCCAGGGTCCTCAGCCAGCCCTCCAGAGGATAGACCAAGGTTTCAGCCTGGCAGTGCCTTCTGTTCTCATTTTGGAGGACAGATAAGCTTGCTCCGCTTCTCCTGGCTCCTCCCTTCTGAGTCTCTTATGAAATAGAACGTGTCAGCTCTGCTCACAGAACAGTAGTATCTTGAGGCCAGAGAGCAAGACTTGAATTTTGTTTATTTCCAGACTTCTTTTGGGGAGGTTTTATAAAATGACTGGTGTTCCCAGCATATGTGATACGTGGTTAGACTTGTGATTGTATTAATCAGCTTCCTGGGGCTAATCTGGCTTATGTTTGGGAGGATATGTTTAAAAATCAGCCGCAGGTTTCTAACGGAGAGATTTGACTTTTCTCTGCACTGCGCAGCCTGGAGGATTGGCTTTTGATGGGGATTTGCCTCCAAAGCTCTTTGTAGATTTCTGTTTTGGGGGGGTTTTCCTATCTACCTTTCTACTGAAGTAGTTTCTGGAACTATCCTGGTGGATCAGAGCTACATAATGCAATCTGATGCTTCAAACTGTAGTTAGAATTGTTTTAGGTATTCAGAAAGGGTGAAATAGGCTGAGGTGGCCTGTCAGAGTGATGTCTTCTCATAAAAGTTCCCTTGCACATCTGCGGGCTGCTTTTGTCCTCAGACCCTTAGTGGACAGACTTCACGACCCTCTGATGAGATGATTGATGTGGTCAGGGTCCAGTTAACATCAGTAGAAGAATGTCCCTAGGAAAGACCCAGGTATCTGGTAAGTGACTGTTAGGTGTAACAGTACCTGTGACAGGAGAGCTGCGTCCCAAAGTGCTTGGGAGAAAAGCTGTATGGGGGCCAGGGACAAAAGAGACAGCACGTAGCCACAGAAGTTCCTGCATATCCACCACCAGAGCTGCTCCCTGTGTGGGCTCTAGAGTGAGTGGCCCTGAACCTTGACCCAGTGCTTTGTACCAGGCCAGAGTCTTGGCGATGCCACATGCTGGCAGCTTTCTCACTGAGAAGGTCTTAGCTTACCCCCATGTGTTGGCATTGGACTCAGCCCTGAGAGAGGGAAGAGATCATGCACCCTGTGGAATGGGTTTCTTATCACCAGACCGGCCACACTCAGAACTGGCGTCCATTGTAAATCCAGGTGCCTTATGTGTGGCTCTGTCCCTTATGCTGCTGGGAAAAGCTGCATAGCCATTGTTCCCACCTCCTCATTGGCAGATGTCAGCACAGTTAGCACTGTCTCCCCACCTTCTGTTTTTCATTGTGGCTCCTCAAATGGGATTTGCATGTTCCTGTCAAGCTTAACAACAGTCCCTTCTCTCTTTGACAGAGGCCCAGGTGGTGAGTTTTTACTATTTGATATTTGAACATTATCTGGGATATGGTTCTGGAGCTACCCAGAGCTCTGCTCAGTAGAGTGTGTCTTGGAAACATGCCCCTGGGCAGACTGTATCTAGTACTCTAGTGGGCTAGCTCTTATCTGCAGTGTTTGCTTTTGCTAGGAAGAGGACCTGGAGGAAGGAGGAGGTGGGCAATCTGGCTTGTGTTGTGCTGTATCCTCTTCCTTGTTAGCTTGCCTTAGTCTCGCTGGAGACCATTTGCAAACAGTGCTTGGTCCATGCCCAGCAGGACAGGGCTTTATTACTCCTGAAAGTCTGGTGTTCTGTATCTGGGGCTCTGGGTTCCTGTGCCTAGCTGCTCAGGAAATCTTGAGAAGCATTCCCACTCTGGGGTGTTAACCAGGATGAGTTTGAAATTCAAGTCTTTTCTTTGTTACCTGAGCTGGGGAGAAAAAATTGCAAGGCATACTTTCTCTGAAAGTAACAGAACCAGTCAGGCTGCCATGTTATTAAGGAATCGTTATCTTGTGGGTGATAAAATGGGAGGGAGAAGAAAAACTACCTGCATAGGGGGCCCTGCCCTCTGTCAGGAGGTGGGAGCACATTTCCTCAGAATAGCAGGCCCACCTGTTGCCACAGGGCTTGCCCCCTCACCCCTTCCCCTCTTGCTTCTGTTCCTCTGCCTTGCAGTCTCCTGGAGAGGGCCTCTTTTCCTGTACAGCCTTTGGGCCAAGATGCCTTTCTAGCTTCTCCAAAGAAGATCCTAGTTTATTTCATTCTATGTTTTAAAAGTTAAACAGAGGACATAACAAGTAAAAGAGGTTTTGAGCTGGAGTAGGCTGTTGTCTCCTTATGTATTAGCTCAATACTATTTTGGAGAGAAAGCATTTTTTCAGCATGTACTTCCTGAAGACACCTCAGTCTTTGGGCTGTTTGATTTGCAATACATAGGATGGAAGAATGTGATCTGGGGCTGACCATAAACTGGAAATTCGTGAAATGGCAGTGATTGGGCAATTGTCAGTTTATGTTTTCAGTTGAAGTAGAACTCATTCTGGGGTGGATTTAATAGGCTGTGTCTAATGTACAAACTGGGTGAGTCCTGCCTTAGCGTGTCCTGCCCCACCGCTAGGTTTCCAGCATATTCTTTTTTCCCCTCTGTAAAGTTACTTTCTTCTGATGCCCAGTGTCACTATGATATCAGTGAGGTTTGGGGGTGAGGACACTGTCCAGAAGTTCACAGGACAGACTTGTCCCAGTGCATGAGGATTCCTGTGGCATAAGGTGCTGCTGTACCTGATGTAGGAGCCTAATCATTGAACCATGTGTTACTCACATTCCATGTCATGGAACATCTCAGCCTGAAGAAGGATCTGCTGGAGGTGGATTTACCGCTTGTTTTACAAAGGACTGTGTAAAGTCATTGAAGTTGTAAAAGTCTATTTTTTTTTTTCCTGTAAATCTATTTTTTACAGAATATAAGAAACATCAATGACCTGATCTGTCCTTCCTCCTGCTCCCCACTTCACCCAAGATCCACATTCCAGTTTTTATTGTCTTTGTGTCCAAAGTAAACTAGGTGACTTATTTGTGTAAAATGTTATTTTGCCACAAGAGACAGTAATAAAAGAAAGATTTTCACAGTACGTCTCCCTTATCCTGTCTCCTGATTTGTCTCCCCTTGTGGGGTGCAGGTGTGGGGTGAGGTCTCCAAGTGTCTCTTATTTCGGCTATTATTTGGCCCTTCTGTAAGTAGTTTAGCTACAGTATAGCTGGCTTCTAGGGTGATTAGGGAATTGTACTGTAATTTAGGTTTAGTATTTTTGCTTTATATTTTACCAGAGTGAGTGGTTTTGTGAACTGAAAGTTTACATGCATGTTTTAAAGGTAGGCTTTTTTTTTTTTGACAAAATTTCGCTCTTTTTGCCCAGGCTGGAGTGCAGTGGCATGATGGTGGCATCACACTCCAAACTGGGCAAAGAGCACAAGTGATGGCTGACTGCAACCTCCGCCTCCTGGGTTCAAGTGATTCTCCTGCCTCAGCCTCCCTAGTAGCTGGGACTAAAGGTGCCCGCCATCATGCCTGGCTAATTCTATATTTTTAGTAGAGACAGGGTTTCACTGTGTTGGCCAGGCTGGTCTTAACTCCTGATCCTGCCCCCCTTAGCATCCCAAAGTGCTGGGATTACAGGTGTAAGCCACTGTGTCCAGCCATAAAGGTAGACTTATTAAGGAATACTTGAACTACAGCAAAATTCACCTCACTTAAGAGTATTGATGCATTTTGTTAAATGAATAGTCTTATTACCCCATCACAGTCATGATATAGGACATTTCCATCATACCCACCCAGAAAGTACCTGAGTTCCTTGTGTTTGCAGCCAGGTCCCTTCCCCCACCTCAGCCTCTTGCAACCATTATCTGATTCTGTCTCTACAGGAAAACTTGGATGCTTTTAAAATGAAATTTTACATTCATATTTACAGTCACAAACAGTTCTCAGATAAGAATCTGGTTTAGATGCTCTTTGGCACCTGAAGCAATTATTATTGGCCTCTGCTCACAAACACAACTCACTTATTTCTCTCTTTTCTCCTGCTGTTTCACGGTTTCTTCTACCCAGGGCTGATACCAGGTGGGATGACTGAAAGGTGAGGAAGCCCTCAGAGCATGTGCCAATGACAGCCATTCATTAAAGTACTGAGAATTTAGAGGCTTTCTTTTAAATGCATTATTTAAAATGAAAGGTAACACATTAAGGACTTTGCTGTATCTTTTGATTGGCTCTCCTCTAGGAGGTAAACTGAGGTTTCTACTTTCCTCCAAGAGGAAGAGACAGAATTTTTGGCAAATAGGTCAATGCTGGGAACAGATGCCTGGCTGAGTGTTAGGAAAGAGGCAGTTAGAGGGATGTGTGGGTTCCTGGGAGGGTGTGGGTGGTGCCAGGCGCTATGGGAGTCAGAATCACATTTGTGCAAGATAAGACCCTTCTGGGACAAGTAAAATCAACGTAGCTTCTTGGGCAGGGCGATCCTGATGAAGATGCTAGGGCTCAAAAGTGTGGCTCTGCCCCAATCGGGAGTGAGGTCGACAGGACTGAAGTGGAACAGAGAGCAGTACCACCCACCTTATCCTCTGGGGAAAAGAAAGCTCCTTCCCTTGCAACACAACGCCAGAGGCCTAAATACTGAGCACCAACGCAAGACAAAGTCCTTAAGCTTCTTGGAGCAAGTGGGGGAGCAGATAATTTCAGATGCAAAGTGCCTTTAATAAACAGAACAAAAGATAGCCGATGGGGGAGGCCTGGTGTGGTCAGGGTAGGCCTCCACGACATCTGAATGAAGAGGGGGCATTCCAGACAAGGGGAACAGTGATCACAGAAGCCCCGAGTCACGAACCAGCTAAGGGTCTTAGAGAAAAGCTACCTCATAAAGCTGAGCAACAATAACCAGGGAACGGCGGACATGGGCCCTGATAGGGCAGGTCTTGGCTCTTCAAGCCATAGAATTGGATTTTAGGAGAGGTGGGCCCGCCGACAAAGCCAACAAAGTTTTAAGCCGAAGATCGCCATCTTATTTTAAAAGACCTCTCTGGCATCTCTGCGAGGCTCTGTCCTTAGCTTTGTTTTGTTGACATTTTGATTAACGAATGAGGGCACCAACGGCGTGGGTGTTTCGCCTCCGGAGGGACTACTGGTGGCCCCGCCCCCGGGGCAAGGGCGCGCCTCGGCCCCTCCCTCGCGGCCCCAGGGGCGTGGCCTCTGCCCCGAGTCCCGCCCCTGCAGTCCGGAACCGCGCGCTAGCTGCGGGAAGTCGCGGAGGAGAACCTCAGAACCTTTTCTGTCACCCATGGCCGTCGCACTCCTCACCCGGGCCTCTGGCCCTGTTCGCAGAGGTGAGTGCGCTCGGGCTCCGCACGGCGGGGCTGCGGCCCACGGCTGGCCCAGCAGGCAGAGGTCCTGACCGCCGGCTTTTGCCCGCTCCAGGAGCGCGCGCGGCCTTTGCCCCAGTTGTGCTGCTGCTCGCGTCGGCCCAGCCCGGCCCTTCAGGGCTCCCTGGCTCCGGCACGGACCGCTACTCCTGGATTGACCCCCGCCGCCCGCCCATTTCTTACGACTGCATCCACACCTCCCTCCCCTCATTACACCCCCAGTAGGGGTTCAGGGTGTGCCCTTCTTCCGGAGCCAGGCCTGGGATTGAATCAGATCCGCATCTGTGACCTTGGGCAAGGCAGCCCTCTCAGCCTCATTTGTCCTATGTGTAAAATGTCCACAGGGAAAATCAGAGATGTTGGGAGGATTAAATCACAGGGTGTGTAAAGCACTTTGCGCCTGGCATGTAACAGGTGCTCCATAAATGTTCTTGCTGGTTAATACAGTACCTTTCCTATCTTATGTGTCTCCAGCTGTAGCAACTGTGCCACTTATGGCCAGGGCTTCCTTTGCCTGGCCTGAATTACAAGGGGAACCCTTACTGAGAACTCTGCTAAGTGCTAGTTAGTCTCTCTTCAATCTTCCCACTCCTAGGAGCTGAATACTATTGTCCTCCACTTGTTATAGTAAAGGAGGCTCAGTGAAGTTTAAAAGCCTTGCCTCAGGCCACAGAGCTGAGGTCTTATTACTATTGGCATTATATTGAGGACTGAAGGATGGAGTGTATGAAAATGTCTAGTGAGTATACTAAGCATTCAATTAATATGGGGTTTTCAGTGGCAGCCGTGGACATTTTGGGCCAACAGTTCTTTGGGGACAGTTCTTTGTTGTGGGGACTGTCCTGTGCCTCGTAGGATGTTCATCAGGATCCCTGACCCCTATCCACTGGGTACGAATAGCATTCCCCTCCTCTAGTTGTGACAACTAAAATTGTCTCCAGACATTGCCAGATGTCCCTTGGAGGGCAAAATCCTCCCTGGTGGAGAACCACTGAGTCAGTGGGCCACTAGTATTCTTGGAGATCTCATGCCTTCTCCTTCCACTGACTTCTGCCCTTGCTGACAGCTCTCCATCCTAGAGACTGGCGGCAGTTACACACCATTTACCAGTCTGTGGAACTGCCTGAGACACACCAGATGTTGCGTCAGACGTGCCGGGACTTTGCGGAGAAGGAATTATTTCCCATTGCAGCCCAGGTGGACAAGGAACATCTCTTCCCAGCAGCTCAGGTGAGAGTGCAACCTCAACAGCCCATGATGGCGGTCTGCCCTCTGCTCCTGGATAAGTGGTGGCAGTGACAGCCAGGGGCACCCGAACTGTAGTAGAGGAACCCCAGAGCAGAACCTGGAACCCAGAAAATGCTCTGGAAGTTTCCCTTGTCCAGCGTGTGGCCAGTAGCCAGGATTTAACTTCCAGGACAGCAGTAATTTGCGGTGGATGGTCAGTTGCTTACTGTGGGCCAGACACTGTGCTAATTGTCATAGTGCTTTTAGGGTGCTTGGCATTGCGCTGGGCACTGTTGTTGAGATGGATTATCTCATCTGTTCCTCAGAATGGTCCTGTGAGGTGAAGGCACTATTATTATTATTATTTGTTATTTATTTATTTATTTTTGAGAGAGTTTCACTTGTTGCTCAGGCTGGAGTGCAATGGTGCCATCTCACCTCACTGCAACCTCCGCCTCCCAAGTTCAAGTGATTCTCCTGCCTCAGCCTCCCAAGTAGCTGGGATTATAGGCATGCACCGCCTAATTTTGTATTTTTATTTTTATTATTATTTTTTCTCTTTTTTTCCATTTTCTTTTTGTCTAAACTAGAATAACCAGTTTATAATTTTGTATTTTTAATAGAGACTGTTACATCATGTTGCCAGACTGGTCTCGAACTCCTGACCTCAGGTGATCCACCCGCCTCGGTCTCCCAAAGTGCTGGGATTACAGGCGTGAGACACTGTGCTGGCCAAAGATACTATTATTATGTACCCCATGGACTCAAACTTGTGAAAGAGTTACGTAATGTACCCAGGGTCATGGAGCTCATCAACTACAGAGCTTCTGCTCGACCTGTTTTCTTTTTTATTCACTTATTTTTTTAGATGAACTCTCGCCCTGTTGCCCAGGCTGGAATGTGGTGGCACAATCTTGGCTCACTGCACCCTCCATTTTCTGGGTTCAAGCAGTTCTTCTGCCTCAGCTCCCAGTAGCTGGGATTACAGGCACTCGCCACCATGCCCAGCTAGTTTTGTACATTCAGTAGAGAAAAGGTTTCTCCACGTTGGCCAGGCTGGTCTCGAACTCCTGACCTCAGGTGATCCACCTGTCTTGGCCTTCCAAAGGGCTGGGATTACAGGTGTGAGCCACTGCACCCAGCCTGCTGGAACTGTTTTCTGCCCTGGGAACCAGAGTTTCCCATCAGTATGCTCCCTCCCATGCCACCGTATTCTTCCATTTGCATTCAGTCTATCTACAGTTACGTGTTGAAGATGTTACTGCTGTACCCTCCGACTAGCAAGATGTCCAGCATCTGGTATAAACATTCAGTAGATAGTTGTTTAATTAATGATTTGTGAAAAGTCAAACCTTGCTGACCTCTTCTTCTTGCCTATTTTTTTTTCGATTTTAATTTTAGTTTATTTTTCATTTTTTTTTGAGACAGTCTCTGTTGCCCATGCTGGTGTACAGTGGTGCAATCTTGGCTCACTGTAACCTCCGCCTCCCGAGTAGCTGGGATTACAGCCATGCGTCACCATACCTGGCTAATTTTTGTATTATTATTATTTTTAATTTTTGTATTTTTAGTAAAAACTGGGTCTGCCTTGTTGGCCAGGCTGGTCTCAAACTCCTGACCGCAGGAGGTCTGCCTGCCTTGGCCTCCCAAAGTGTTGGGATTATAGGCGTGAGCCACCGTGCCTGGCCTTCTTGCCCGTTTTGCAGTCTGAGGAGCTCTCGAGTTGCCCCCAATTACACGCTTGGGGACCACTCTTCCAGCTTATTGCATCATGTGTGCTCAGTGTGCTGCTGGGCTTGGTGGCTGGACTGTGGGGTACCCCGGAGCTCAAGCAGAGCAGGCGAGTGACATTCTGGGTGCCAGAATTAGTTGGGCAGCTTTCAGGTATTAGACATTTAACATCTGACTCACTCGTGTTAGCCCATTTAATCCTAAGGAAGTCCCTACCTAATCTAGTCTCCATTTTGCTTTCTGGAATGATTACAAGGATTGAGATGGCCAATTTCATGATGCCTGGTACTTGAAAAATGTAGCCAGTCATACTATTATTGTTACTTTCATTAGAGCTGAGGAAATTGAAGCCTGGGGAGGTGAAGTGACTTTCCAAAGGGTTATTGGTCTGTGGAACTAGAATTCATAGCCCAAGGCTGTCTGGCCCTAAAGCGTTTCTCCATCCCCTGTTCACCTGGTTGTCCCAGAGGTCCAGCTGGCTGGCAAGGAGTGTCTGTTCTAGTGGGGAATGCTACTGTGGAGAGTTAGCTACCCCTTCATCCTTCACACGTGCACGTGTGCGTGCACACACACACACACACACACACACACACACACGAGCACTACACACGTTACTCTTAGTAACCTTGGCTGGCACTCCCTTCACCTTTTAGCTCCATTAATGGAGATGTGAGAAAACCCAGCATCTTTGTAAGTAGAAGAAAGAGGCTGAGCACAGTGGCTCATGCCTGTGATCCCAGAACTTTGGGAGGCTGAGGTGGGTGGATCACTTGAGGAGTTCAAGGAGTTCAAGACCAGCCCAGCCAACATGGTGAAACCCTGTCTCTCCTAAAAACACAAAAATTAGCTGGGCGTGGTGGCAGACGCCTGTAATCCCAGCTACTTGGGAGACTGAGGCAGGAAAATCTCTTTAACTCGGGAGGCAGAGGTTGCAGTGAGCTGAGATCACGCCACTGCACTCCAGTTTGGGTGACAGACCAAGACTTTGTCTCAAAAAAAAAAAAAAGAAGAAGAAGTAGAAGAAAAATCAGCAGATAGGCCGTAGGAAAGCAGGAGCAATGTAGGGGCACTTCCCCCAAGACCACTGTTCGAGACACGGCTGTGTGTTAGGACTCTTCCTGCAGAATGACAGACTGCCTGATGTATTTCTCCGGTAACTCCCCAGATTATCACTAGATTTACAGGCATAGATTTGTTCTGCATAAGAAAGCTGACAGTAGAAGCAAGACTTTTTGCCAGCGTACACTGAACTCGTTCTCTCTTGCTTGTTTTCTGGGGCTGGGAAAGTTGCAAGATATTCCTCCAAATCACGGCAGAAATGAGTATTGAGGGAAGACCTCAGGACACCAGCCTGCCACTCCCTTGTGGCCCACGGGGACTGCTCAGTAAGGACTTGCTAGACACGTAAAGGTGTCTGAGAGCGTGATCCCATCTATCTGTTTTATCTTTTATGGGGTTTTCCCATGTCTGTAATCTCATGAGATTATCAAGAGTCCTGCTGTTATTCTCTTTGTGTAGATGACGAAGGTGCAGTTGTATGAATTGGCTCAGGTTCAGTGCTGGCTCGGTAGAGCTAGGGAGGAGTAGGACCCAATCTTCTGGACTTTCTGCTGTTCCACGCAAACTGGGCTCTGGTTTGGGTGGCTGACGGGATGCACAGGTTATTCCTCAGGGTTTGCTTCTCTTAACTGAGGATTGAAACCTGTTGGCTTTTTGCTTTCATCCCTGGCACTGTGTGTGGCACCGTGCTCCCAGTTCCAGAAGCGAATTCAGGGCAAAAGCGGGCAGGAGGGTCAGAGACTAGACATGCATAGATCATACGGCATGTTTGCAAAATTCCAGTGATACAGTCAGTGTTTCAAAATCCTGATGGCATTGCCATCAGTAGCTAACATTAAGGAGTGACTATATTCTTGGTACTTATACATATATATTTTGTTTATTTATATATATTTTTTGAGACGGAGTTTCACTCTTGTTACCCAGGCTAGAGTATGCAGTGGCGCGATTTTGGCTCACTGCAACCTCTGTCTCTTGGGTTCAAGTGATTCTCCTGTCTCAGCCTCCTGAGTAGCTGGGATTACAGGTGCCCACCACCCTGCCTGGCTAATTGTTGTATTTTTAGTAGAGATGGGGTTTTGTCGTATTGGTCAGGCTGGTCTCGAACTCCTAACCTCAATTGATCCACCTGCCTCAGCCTCCCAAAATGCTCGGATTACAGGCGTGACCCACTGTGCCTGGCCTTAAACATGATGTATTTCATTCCTTACATTTTCTTTCTTTCTTTTTTTTTTTTTTTTTTTTTTTTTTTTTTTCTTTTTTATTTTTGTTTTTTTTTTTTTTTTTTTTTTTTTTTTTTTTTTTTTTTTTTTGGAGATGGAGTCTTACTCTGTCGCCCAGGCTGGAGTGCAGTGGCATGATTTTGGCTCACCGCAACCTCCACCTCCCGGGTTTAGGCAATTCTCCTGCCTCAGCCTCCTGAGTAGCTGGGATTACAGGTGTATGCTACCACACCCAGCTAATTATTTGTATTATTTTTTAGTAGAGAAGGGGTTTCACCATGTTGATCAGGCTGGTCTCAAACTCCTGACGTCGTGGTCTGCCTGCCTCAGCCTTCCGAAGTACTGAGATTACAGGTGGGAGTCACTGCACGTGCCCACCTTGTTACATTTTCGAGACAACACTGTGAGGTAGACAATTATCTCCAGCTTCCAGAGGAGGAATCTAAAGTCAGGTTTAATTTCTTGCTGGAAAGTCAGACCCCTGGTAATTAGAGGAGCCATGTAGAGACTTCTGAGCCACCTCCAGCCTATAGTAGGTACTTAGTTCTTTCTTTTTTGTTGTTGTTGTTGCTGGAGACAGAATCTCGCTCTGTCACCGAGACTGGAGTGCAGTGATGCAATCTTGGCTCTCTGTACTCTCTGCCTCCGGGGTTCAAGCGATTCTCCCGCCCCCGCTTCCTGAGTAGCTGGGACTGTGTGTGCTACCATGCCTGTCTAATTTTTTGTATTTTAGTAGAGATGGGGTTTCACCATGTTGCCCGGCTGGTCTGAAACTCCCGAGCTCAGGCAATCTGCCCACCTCAGCCTCCCCAAGTGCTGGGACTATAGGTGTGAGCCACTGCGTCCAGCCTATTATTGAGTAACTAAAGTATCAGGTGAGGCTGGGTGTGGTGGCTCATGCCTGTAATCCCAGTACTTTGGGAGGCCAAGGCAGATGCATCACCTGAGGTCAAGAGTTCAAGACCAGCCTGGGTAACATAGGTAGACCCCATCACTACAAAATGTACAAAAATGATCTGGGTGCGGTGACGTGAGCCCATGGTCCCAGCTACTCAGGAGGCTGAGGTAGGAGGATCACTTGAGCCCAAAAGGTTGAGGCTGCAGTGAGCTATGATTGTGCCACTGCACTCCAGCCTGGGTGACAGAGCAAGACCCTGTCTCAAGAAAGAAAGGAAGGAAGGGAGGGAAGGAAGATGGGCGGGCTAGTTTTGGCTGTAGTGAACATAGGCATAGTCAAGATAAATTTAATTTTTAAAATTTGTTTTGTTTTGTTTTGTTTTTGAGACAGAGTCTCACTCTGTCATCCAGGCTGGAATATAGTGGTGTGATCTTGGCTCACTGCAACCTCCGCCTCCCAGGTTCAAGCGATTCTCCTGCCTCAGCCTCCTGAGTAGCCGGGACTACAGGCATCTGCTACCACGCCCTGCTAATTTTTTGTACTTTTAGTAGAGACGTGGTTTCATCATGTTGCCCAGGCTGGTTTCGAACTCCTGAGCTCAGGCAATCTGCTCGCCTCGGCCTCCCAAAGTGCTGGGATTACAGGTGTGAGCCACCGTGCCAGCCTTAAAAATGAGTTTGAAAAGGAACTTAAAACATTGTGTATATGTGAAGGACCCACTGTTTCCCAGATACAAAGGCATCAGGTAACTGCAGGCTTGCCTTGTCTGTCACTACTGGCAAATGGGTCTTACCCCATCTTACATTTTCTCTGGGAGCCTGGAGACCACCAGCCTCAGCTTCATCAGTGCTGTTCCTATTCTCAGGGTGCAGGTCCAGGTTGCTGGGTGACAGACACCAGGGACCAAGAGTGATCACTGGAGGGGGCTCTAGGAGGTCACCTTTGAGATGGCGCTGAAGGTCAGGCCTCTCTCTGTAGAAAATACTAAAGTATTGAGGAGGGCCTGGCTGCTGTTAGTCAATTACCATCAACTTACATCGGTCAGAGACAATGGATAAACCCGAACCCATGCTTTTTTCCCTTGGCTGCTTTTAATTTTTTTTTTTTTCTGAGATGAAGTCTCACTCTATTGCCCAGGCTGGAGTGCAGTGATGCAGTCTTGGCTCACTGCAGCCTCTGCCCCACAGATTCAAGCAATTCTCCTGCCTGAGCCTCCCAGGTAGCTGGGACTACAGGCACATACCGCCACACCTGGCTAATTTTTATATTTTTAGTAGAGATGGGGTTTCACCATGTTGGCCAGGATGCTCTTGAACTCCTGAGTTCTGGTGACCTGGCTGCCTCGGCTTCCCAAAGTGCTGAGATTGCAGGCATGAGCCAGCACTTAATTTTATTTTGGGTTTCTTCTTTTTGATGATCTCATCTCCTCCCTCTCCTGCCACCCCTTTTTCTTTCCCTCGGTGCTGGTCTCCCTCCGTCTCTTTTTCAGGAGGCCCTGTAACAAATGCACATGACCCCAGTTATTGCTTTTGTTCCCAGTTTTTTTCTAGAATGTTCCTGTGGCTGGCCACAGTATGTTGCCTGAAATCTAGAGAGAAATTTCAGAGTGAGAAAGCCTGGGAAACAGCCCCTGTCACCACTGATAAAATGGGGTGAGGTGACTGCATCCAGGCTCAGGAATCGGGTGGGGAAGGCCGTGCTGTCACATGGTGCTGCCCTAGGGCGGTGCTCCTCTGTTTTAAAATTTGCTGTCTCAACACCAGAGTGGGAGTGGGAGTAAGTGGGACTGCCATGCCTTTCACAGACAGAGGCAGATGCTTTAGTATTTTTTAAGAATTATTATTTTTTTGTGATGGAGTCTTGTTCTGATACCCAGACTGGAGTACACTGGTGCAACCTCGGTTCACTGCAGCCTCTACCTCTCAGGTTCAAGCAATTCTCCTGCCTCAGCCTCCCAGGTAGCTGAGATTACAGGCATGTGCCACCATGCCCAGCTAATTTTTATATTTTTAGTAGAGACAGGGTTTCACCGTATCTAGAACTCCTGACCTTGTGACCCACCCGCCTCGGCCTCCCATAGTGCTGGGATTCCAGGTGTGAGCCAACATGCCCAGCTGGTAGACACTTTAAAAGGAAACACTGTTGGAGGAGGGAGGACAGGAGCTGGGTGAAAACTGTGGGCAACGGTATGCGCTAGCGAGGTCCTTTGGGTGTGGGGATTGTGAATTCCTGTAACTTTTGATTCTAGCTCAGTGAGAAGTGTCTCGTTAGCCAAAGAGAGGCAGTCCTGTATAGACAGGAGGAGGCTGGGGTTCTCTCTTGCCTCCTGGTGGCCTAGACCTGGCCACTGATGCCCACACCCTTTCTATGTGCATTCCCTCATCTGTAAGGAATACAGGGTCACCCTCATTCTGCTACCTGTCGGGACGTGTGACCAAGCATTTTAGGTGAGTATGAAGAACTGAACGAACCTAAAGGAGTGTCATCTGTTTACTTTCCTTCTGGGAATTTGGGTTCCCACTGTGTTTCTGGGGATGAGATGGCGTTATGGAGCGATTGAGTCATTTATTGCAGGGTTTTATACCAACGCGCTCGGGGGTGAAGAGGAAGGCGTGTCTTGGTGTCTGGGGAGATCGGAGGTGTTTGCAGAGGGAGGCAGCTTGAGCTCGTTCAGTCTCGTGCTGCTTTGCCAGAAGGCTAGAGAAAGAGGCTTTCGGTGAGGTTTGTGCCTAGGCCTGACCGTGAGTCTGGGACATCTGCACGTTTGTTTTTGTTTTGTGTTTTTTGAGACAGGGCCTCACTCTGTCACCCAGGCTGGAGTGCAGCCTTGACCTGGGCTCAAGCCATCCTCACGCTTCAGCCCTTAAGGTCGCTGGGACCGCAGGTGTGCACCACCATGTCTGGCTCATATATTTTTATTTTTAATAATTTTTTGTGGAGATGGGGTCTCGCCATGTTGGTGAAGCTGTTCTCAAACTCTTGGACTCAGGTGATCCTCCTACCTCCATCTCCCAAAGTGCTGGGATTACAGGCCTGACCTACCACACCCTCTTTTAAAGTTTTTTTTTGGTTTGATATGGAGTTTTCACAGTTGTTGCCCAGGCTGGAGTGCAGTGGCACAATCTCAGTTCACAGCAACCTCTGCCTCCCAGGTTCAAGCGGTTCTCCTGCCTCAGCCTCCTCCTGTGTAACTGGAGACCTGCATTTTTACCACTTGGTAGAGTATTGTCTAACAGCAGAGGCATTCCTTAATAAAATACTTTTTTTTTTTCGAGTCAGAGTCTTGAACTGTTGCCTGGGCTGGAGTACAGCGGCATGATCTCGGCTCACAGCAACCTTGGTCTTCTGGGCTCAAGTGATTCTCCTGCCTCAGCCTCTGGAGTAGCTGGGATTACAGGCACCCACCACCACGCCTGGCTAATTTTTTTGTATTATTAGTAGAGACAGGGTTTCACTATGTTGGCCAGGCTGGCCTCAAACTCCTGAACTCGTGATCTGCCCGCCTTGGCCTCCCAAAGTGCTGGGATTACAGGTGTGAGCTACTGTGCCTGGCTTTTTTTTTTTTTTTTTTTTTTTTTTTTAGACAGAGTCTCTTGCTCTGTCACCCAGGCTGGAGTGCAGTGGCACAGTCTCAGCTCACTGCAACCTCTGCCTCCCAGGTTCAAGCCATTCTCCTACCTCAGCCTCCCTAGTAGCTTGGATTACAGGTACATGCCCCCATGCCCGGCTAATTTTTATATTTTTTTACTTGTTTCTTTTTGAAGTTAGGCAGGTTCTGTTGCAGTCCACATTTCCCACAGTACTTGCCTGAGAGTAATATTATTATTATTGTTATTATCATTATGTTTTTGGTAGAGACAGGGTCTTGCTATGTTGCCCAAGCTGGTCTCGAACTTCTGGACTCAAGCGATCCCCTCACTTTGG
>NW_016107749.1:1551368-1560612 GCF_001604975.1 Cebus imitator
TCGTGCCATTGCACTCCAGCCTGGGTAACAAGAACGAAATTCCGTCTCAAAAAAAAAAAAAAAAAAAATTAAGAATTCTAAGCTCTTATCCTCCATTCATTCTCTCACTGCCCTTGGGCGTGTAGCAGTGAGCAGGAGCACACACAGTCTCTGCTTTCATAGTGAAGGCAGAAGACATTGATCCAGACAAGCATGTTCATCCCTGAGAAATTCCAGCTGCGGAGGTGCCGCAGGAGAGTGACTGAAGGATTTGAATCAGTGAGGCTGCGGATGGCAGCCCAGAGCAGGAGGCCTGAGCTGTGATCGGCAGGAAAGGAGGGGCAATAACCAGCTGATGGAGGGCCTCACTGCATAGGAAGCGGCGTGTGCAGAGGCCTGCGGAGGGGAGGCTGTGTGTGCGGGTGTGCGGAGGGGCTGGAGGAAGGTCTGTGGCTCAGGCTGTCCTGCTCCTTACCTCTGAGTTCCCTGAGGGCATCCTGTGCCTTCTGCCTGCTCGCTGCATGGCTGTGGATCGAGCGGGGAGCAGGTGCGGAGGCGGGCAGGACAGCTCGAATGAGTGGTGCTGTCGCACAGGTCTCAGCAGGGCTGGGTCTTCAGCATCTGGACTTGGGAATCCCTTGTTGGTGGCTGGGGTCACATGGCCTGAGTTTCTGCAGGAACTGCCTCGGGGGCAGGAGGGTTTGGGGTTGGGGAGGGTGGGTCTGCCCCCAGCAGCTGCCCATGCCACGCTGTCCTTCCCTGCGGCCAGGTGAAGAAGATGGGCGCGCTGGGGCTTCTGGCCATGGACGTGCCCGAGGAGCTTGGCGGTGCCGGTCTTGATTACCTGGCCTATGCCATCGCCGTGGAGGAGATCAGCCGGGGCTGCGCCTCTACCGGAGTCATCATGAGTGTCAACAATGTGAGTCCTCTCCCAGGCCCCTGGGACACACAGGTGAGGGAGGCCCCTGTAAGCGGGGAGGCCCTGGCCTCGGCTCCCAGCCCTGATCTCTCTGGAGACATCACAGGCCTTGGTCCGACTGGGTAGGCTCTGGAGAGAACAGGCCCTGAGGTGCAGCCCACAGGTGGGCAGGCGTGCCTGGGCCGGGGCCTCTGACTGTTGCCTGCTGTCCCGCCAGTCTCTCTACCTGGGGCCCATCTTGAAGTTTGGCTCCAAGGAGCAGAAGCAGAAGTGGATCACGCCTTTCACCAGTGGTGACAAAATTGGCTGCTTTGCCCTCAGCGAACCAGGTATCTGCCCTGTCCCCTCACTTGTCCTTAGGGCAACAGGCCCAGGTGGGGAGGAGAGGAAGGAGCAGGGCCCACTGCTTCAGAGGGGAGGCTCCGTGTGGTTGCAGGGTGAGCGCTCTTGCCTCCGAGGCGCTGGGAGGAAGATGGGCTTCAGGGTCCCCTGGTTTAGGATACCCAGCTCCTGCACGGCCCCTTTGCCCTCTGGGCCAGTCACTGAGAGCTTTGGGACCCTCATCTTTGGAGCCCAAGTCATAGGGTCTCATGCCCATCAGCAGGGGGTATGGAGGGGGAGAGGTGGTGCCCTTAGGTCGGGTGGGGTGGGGCCTGCACTGAGCCCTGAGTCTGTGTGAGAGCAGGGAATGGCAGCGATGCGGGAGCCGCTTCTACCACTGCCCGGGCCGAGGGTGACTCGTGGGTCCTGAATGGCACCAAAGCCTGGATCACTAATTCCTGGGAGGCCTCGGCCGCCGTGGTCTTTGCCAGCACGGACAGAGCCCTGCAAAACAAGGTAGACACCCCAGAGAGGGCGTCAGCCAGACCCTGGGCTGCCATCATTTCAGTTTCTAGATCATTCTCACATTGGCCCAACTGGAACTGTTTTTGCTCTGCGCCTTCCCCAGAAGCTGGCAGAGGGTGTTGGGGCCTCCAAGGGAGGTGGGTAGGGGACCTGACTGGTGTTGGGTGTGCTGGTGTGAGGGTGTGGCTGAGGGGCAGCTCTGGGAAACCGCCCGCCTGTCCGGGACCTTTCAGGGCATCAGTGCCTTCCTGGTCCCCATGCCAATGCCTGGACTCACGCTGGGAAAGAAAGAGGACAAGCTGGGCATCCGGGCCTCGTCCACGGCCAACCTCATCTTTGAGGACTGTCGCATCCCCAAGGACAGCATCCTGGGGGAGCCAGGGATGGGCTTCAAGATAGCCATGGTGAGTGCGGCGGTCGGGATGACACCTTGGGTCCAGGCCCATGCCCTGCTGGCCAGCCACTGACCAGGGCGGTTCCCACAGCAAACCCTGGACATGGGCCGCATCGGCATCGCCTCTCAGGCCCTGGGCATTGCCCAGGCCGCCCTCGATTGTGCTGTGAACTACGCTGAGACTCGCATGGCCTTCGGGGCACCCCTCACCAAGCTCCAGGTCATCCAGGTAATGGTGGCAGCTTTGGGAGCTGGGCCTAGAGGCCAGATATTGGGAGGGAAGTGTGGCCTCCTCCCTGCTGTCTGTCCTCCTCCCCCTCCCTCCTGTCCTTTGAGGGGCAGCTGCTGACCTGTGGCGTGGGGTGGGGCTATTGCAGTTCAAGTTGGCAGACATGGCCCTGGCCCTGGAGAGTGCCCGGCTGCTGACCTGGCGTGCCGCCATGCTGAAGGACAACAAGAAGCCCTTCATCAAGGTGCCCACGGGAGTCCCCAAGGCATGGCCCAGAATGTGGTGGGCCCAGGGATAGGGGAGAGGTCAGGGCGGTCTCCACTCCTCAGCCCTGTGGGGAGGCTCCACAGGCTTCCCTTGCCGAGGGGCTGTATACAGGTGTGGGGAGGCCCCTCAAGGGAAGGCTCTGACCGCCCCCGCCATGTTTAGGAGGCAGCCATGGCAAAGCTGGCTGCATCGGAAGCCGCAACCGCCATCAGCCACCAGGTGAGTATGGGCGGTGAGCCCTGGGGGCCAGCTGCCCCTCCTCCAGCCTTCCCCATGGTGGGGGCGTCCTCTCCCTCCTGAGCCCCTGTTCCCGTCTTAGGCCATCCAGATCCTGGGCGGCATGGGCTACGTGACAGAGATGCCAGCAGAGCGGCACTACCGCGATGCCCGCATCACCGAGATCTACGAGGGCACCAGCGAGATCCAGCGGCTGGTGATCGCCGGGCACGTGCTCAGGAGCTACCGGAGCTGAGCCCGCAGCAGGCTGGCCCAGGACTTCGGGAAGGCACGGGAGCCCAGGGCCTCCGCCCCAACCCCGATTCAGAGGCTGGGCGGCCCAGAGGGGCTCAGCGCTGTCCACCCAGATCAGACTGCATGGGAATGAGGTCCCCAGCCACCGTCGGCTCCACCTCTGGGACTTGCCACCTCCTCACCACAGTGCCTCGTGTTCTTCATGAGTGGCCTGGCCTCTTGGGGGTGTGTTGGGGGGGGCTGAGTGACACTTGGGCACACCCCAGTTGTGCTCCTGGGGGCCTGGTGCCTGGCTTGAAGATCCAGTGGGACAGGCCCTTGGTGGAGTCTGCCTTTTCCTTGACGTCAGGGGTCAGTAGCGGGGCTGGGGTCAGAATGACGAGGCCCAGGGTCCTGGTGCTGGGCAGGCAGTGGGGCTGGGCCGTGGAGCTGGCCCTGAGGACCCTGAGCCCTTTGGAAAGTCTGATGAATGCTGGAGTCAGTGATTGGTGCTGTGCAACTGGCTGTGGGTAATAAACACACCTGTCCCCCAGTCTCTGTCCCTGCCCTCTCCTGGGTGCTGCCGGGAGGGATGGTGGTCTCTCACGTGCATGGAGCCCCCCTCTGGCAGGCCTCACCCTGAGAATGCTGGGAGTCTCGGGGAGGGGCCTGGCCACCTGGGAGTTCCTGAGTTCCAGCAGGAGGCCAGGTTGGCTACGGAGGCGGCTGAGGAACAGGAACCAGGTCCCGCAGGCCTCAGGGAGCGGCCCCCGAGCAGGGAGGGTCAGCCAGTCAGGGCTAGTGGGCTAGAAGGGGTTTTCTAGGCAGGCCCAGCCTCCACGCAGGTGGAAGGAAGGCCCCGGATTGCCAGGGTCAGGGAGCAAAACTGTGGGGACCCCGAGCCCCAGGTGGGAGAACACAGAACCTTGAAAAGCAGCCATTCTGCTCACTAGTGCATTCGGGGCCAGCTCTGGCCAACCATTGCAGGGGCTTGCCTGGTCCTGGTGCCTGCTGGGTTGGCTCCGGGCAGAGGTGTCTCTGAAGCTGAACTCCGGGCTCTTAACCCTTTGGGCCAGTGTCAATCAGAGCAGCTGGAAGAGAAAACAGTGAGCAAAGGAAGACTTCAGAGGGGGTGGGGACAGTCCACCGCTGGGCAGGCGGGACAGGCGGGGCAGAGCTGGACTGGCATTGCTGGGAGGCCTCTGGAGGGATGTGGGAGAGAGACAGGTGACTCTTTAGGAGCTGTCATCAAGGGGCGCCCAGGAACCCCGAGCCTGTGCTGCATTTGGATTTTTTTTTTGAGACAGTCTTGTTCTGTCACCCAGGCAGGAGTGCAGTGGTACGAGCCAGGTTGTCACAACCTCAATCTCCCAGGCTCAAGTGACCCTCCCACCTCAGCCTCCCAGGTAACTGGGACCACAGGTGCACACCACCGTACCTGCCCAGCTAAGTTTTAAACTTTAAGAGATGGGGTCTTTTATGTTGCCCAGGCTGGTCTTGAAGTCCTGGACTGAAGTGATCCTTCCACCTTGGCCTCCCAAGTGGGATTTCTGTGTCAGGCACTGGTGCCCCACAGCCAAAGGGTGCAGCCTGGAGCTGCTGTTCTGCAGGACAGCTTTGCCCTTGACCCTGCCCTGGGCCTGGTCCAGGGCCCCGAGGGATGGGGGTGTGCCTCCTTGAGCAAATTTAGGTCCTGATTGACCCCACAGGCAGGGTGCGCACGGGACCCATGGGTAGTGCATTCCCTGCTAACGAGGCACACCTGTGGCTCCCGGGAAGCGTGTTGGCCCGGGCTCCTGCGGCCCGTGGCGTCCTGCCCAGCCCGCAGAAGTTTGGGCCTCTGGGCTTTCCTCCTGCCTCCAGGTAGGTGCTACAGGGTCTTGGCTCCTAGCTCGTGATGTCTTGAGGTCTCTTGGATCTGCTTCTGTTCCCACCCTGGGCTCAGGTGCAAGGCAAAGGTATGAGAGCAGAGGGGGACCCAGGACGCTTCCAGAAGCAGCTGCGTTTGAGCCCTTCCACCTGGGGGCAGATGAAGGCCTGTCATTCCCTGTCCCCACAAGCCCTAGAACAGTGGGGAGGGGGTGTTCAGAGGCTCTGTGGCCCTCTCGGCAAGGCAGCGCCTCTCCTGCACAGATGAGGCCCGGGGTTGAGGCTGTCTTTGGACCCTTCCTCCAGGTGATGGGGGAGGGAGCCCAAACAGCCTTCATCCTAGGCTGGGGACTTTGGTCCCACCCAGCTTGGAGTTCAGGCCCAGAAGGCCTCAGACCCCCCTGCCCCGCCCACTGAGAAGGATCTGGGGGGCCCTGGAGGGTTGAAGCCAACTGGAGCCACCTTGCTCCCACCAGGGCAAAGGGCTGGAGGCAGCCCAGGCCAAGAAACAGGCCTGTGCTTCCCAGGTGGCGACCCCAGGCGGGGTTTCTGCTTCTCAGACCTGCCAGGCCTCGTTCAGATGGCGGGGAAAAGAGCCTTGCCAGGAAGTGCCTCGCAGCCTCAGAGGCCTAGTGTCCTCAGATGAAGCAACCGAGGCTCCGAGCCAAGAGCCATTCTGTGCACTCAGGGGCTCCTCGGTGCCATCGCGGGTCCAGGGTCTGCCCTTCAGGGAGGGAGGGTTGGCACAAACCCTCGGCTTCACAGGGTGCTGCCAAGTTAGTGGAAGCTCCTCTTAGCTTGGAACTGAATCTGGACTTGGCCCTGGGGACATTGGAGCCTGAACTGTCCTACAACCTGTGCCCCTTTGATTCAAATTCCTCAGTGGGTATTTCCTAAGGGCAGGGACATTCACTTATGTAACAACTGGACTGCTAGCCAAGCTGGGAACTTAACCTGTCAAGGCTCACATCTCCATGCTCCACTCAGACGGTGCCAGCCGTCTCCGTGTCAACTCTCCTCAAGGCCCAGGAGCCTGCATTGTGTGTAGCTGAGAAGTCACCTAGTAGAGATGGGGTTTCACCATCTCTGCTAAAGATCTGACCAGCCCAGGCTGGTCTCAAACTCCTGGGCTCAAGTGATCTGCCCACCTCGTCCTCTTGGAGTGCTTGAGATTACAGGTGTGAGCCATCATGCCTAGCTGAAGAGTATTATTTTATAAATATGGGGTTTTCTTAGGTATTTTTGTTAACGATTTTTTTTTTTTGCAACAAAGTCTCGCACTGTCACCCTGGCTGCAGTGCAATGGCATGACCTTGGCTCACTGTAACCTCCACCTCCTGGGTTCATGCAATTCTCCTGCCTCATTATCCTGAGTAACTGGGATTAAAGGTTCCCACCATGATGCTCGGCTAATTTTTTATATATTTAGTAGAGATGGGGTTTCACTCTGTTGGCCAGGCTGGTCTCAAACTCCTGACCTTGTGATCCACCCGCCTCGGCCTCCCAAAGCGCTGGGATTACAGGCATGAGCCACCAGCGCCCGGCCAATGATTTTTTAAAACTGTGATGCAGTTTGCAGTTTGAAGCATTTTAAAAGGTACACTCGGTGGCATTGAAGACATTCACAATGTGCGACCATCTCCACCATCTAGTTCCAGAACATTCTCATCACCCGAGCAGGAAACTCCGTACCTCTTGTTGCTGGTTTTTACCTTAATTGCATTGTGGTCTCAGCACATTTTCTGCATTATTTGAATGTTTGAAATCCGTTGCGACCTGCTTCATGGCACTAAGTTACTTTTGTAAAGATTGAACATTAGCGATTTGGTTTTTCCATGTTGATACATGACGTTCTAGTTCATTTGTTTGAATTGCTGCACTGTGCCCTATGGTATAGACTCTATTTGGGTAGTTTTTTACTCTCACAAACCATGATGCAGTGAACATTTTGGTACGTGTGTCCTTGTTCAAGTGTGAGAATTTAAACTTCTGAGGATTAAATGGAAGTGGGCTTGCTGGGCCTGAAGGCTGTTTCTTCAGCTTCCAGCTCTCGCCAAATCGCCCTCCAGCGGTTGATCAGTGGTGGGATCTCCCTCTAAGCGACTGCAAGTGTTGATGCGCGCATGCTCCTTGTTCATTGGCACCCGCAGATTTTACAAATGTTCTTCAATATGGTTGCGATTTTAACTTGCATTTCCCTGGTTTCTTGAGAAATTGCACGTCTTTTCACATGGTGATTGGTCATTCTGGTTTCTGCTGTGAATTGCTGTTGCCTGTTTCTTCTTTGGGTTGTAATTGATTTGTAATTGTCCCATGTGTATACTCTTGATACTGATTGTCAGATGTATGGTTGCAAAAAGGACCCATACAGTGTGTGGTTTTCCCTTTTGGGTTAAGACAGGCATGGTGGTTCACAAGGGTGGATCACCTGAGGTTAGGAGTTCGAGACCAGCCTGGCCAACATGGCAAAACACCATCTCTATTAAATACAAAATAAGCTTGGTGTGGTAGTGGGTGCCTGTAATCTCAGCTACTTGGGAAGCTGAGACAGGAGAATCACTTGAACCTGGGAGGTGGAGATTGCATCTCTGCACTCCAGCCTGGGTGACGGAGTGAGACTCATCTTAGGAAAAGGAAAAAAAATATAGGTAAAAGGAATACATTCTAGTGTTTTAGTGTTCACACAATATGGTGATTATGGTTATGAATAATTTTTTGAATATTTCAAAATAAATAGAAGATTTAGTATGTTCTCAACACAAAGTGATAGATGTTTGAAGTGATGGATAGTTACCTGATTTGATCATTAAGCATTTTATGCATCAAAATATCAGACATACCTCACAAATATGTATATGTACAATTATTGTGTATCAGTTAAAAAAAAAAAAGCTCCTATGTGTAGCAGAAGGGCAGACACAGTGCAGGCAGCCAGAGACCTAACAGGAATTTTCAGAGCTCCAGAGACTTAATACGAAGCCCCGGCAGGTCCCTTATGCTAAGGGCAGGGGTGGGGGAAGGAAAACCTGGCATCCGGAAAGTGGAGCCATGGGAACGGATGCCCCTGGTTCTGTGCTCCAGCCCAAACTCTGCAGGGTGCAGAGGGTGGTTCCCTCTCCATAGGAAGGTGAGCACTTCTGCTGTGCCAGAAGAGTCTATAGAAGCCTCTCCCAAGAAGGCCACAGGTACCCCTCTGCAGTGGCCCTCACCGCCTCTCCTGGCTGCCAGGCCCATGACTGTGGTTGAAGCCCAGCGTTACCCAGCTGGGGACAGGCTGGGGCCGATAAGAAAGCGACCATACACTGGTACTGGTTTTTTACTGTAGTAACACATTACTACACACTTAGTGGCTTGAAGAAATACCCATCTGAAAGGGCCAGGCACAGTGGCTCAGCCCTGTCATCTCAGCACTTTGGGAGGCCGAGGTGGTCGGATCACGAGGTCAAGAGATGAGACAGAGTCTTACTCTGTCACCAGGCGCCAGGCTGGAGTGCAGTGGCGCGATCTCGGCTCACCGCAACCTCTGCCTCCTGGGTTCAAGCAATTCTCCTGCCTCAGCCCCCCGAGTAACTGGGACTACGGGCACACGCCACCACACCCAGCTAATTTTTGTATTTTTAGTAGAGATGGGGTTTCACCATGTTGGCCACGATGGTCTCAATCTCTTGACCTCGTGATTCGCCCGCCTCGGCCTCCCAAAGTGCTGGGATTACAGGCGTGAGCCACTGTGCCTGGCTTTCTTTTTTTTTTTTTCGAGATGGAGTCTTGCTCTGTTGCCCAGGCTGAAGTGCAGTGGCACAATCTTGGCTCACTGCACCCTCCACCTCCAGGGTTCAAGCAGTTCTCTCCCTCAGCCTTCTGAATAGCTGAGATTATAGGCGCCTGCTACCACGCCCAGCTAATTTTTGTATTTTTAGTAGACAAGGGGTTTCACCACATTGGCCAGGCTGGCCTTGAACTCTTGACCTCGTGATCCACCTGCGTTGGCCTCCCAAATAGCTGGGATTACAGGTGTGAGCCACCACACCTGGCCTATTGTTAGTATTTTATGTGTGGCCCAAGACAGTTGTTCTTCCAAGGTGGCCCAGGGAAAGATTGGACACACCTGCTCCAGAACTTAAAGGCTCACTGATAAGGTCAAGTTCTTTAAAAGCTCTAGAATAGGCCGGGTGCGGTGGCACACACCTGTAATCCCAGCACTTTGGGAGGCTGAGGCAGGCAGATCACCTGAAGTCATGAGTTCGAGACCAGCCTGGCCAACATGGCAAAACCTCATCTCTACTAAAAAAAA
>NW_016107749.1:1562547-1567144 GCF_001604975.1 Cebus imitator
TTTTGGCAGAGTCTTACTCTGTCCCCCAGTGTGGAGTGCAGTGACATGATCTCGGCTCACTGCAACCTCTGCCATCCACGTTAAAGTGACTCTTGTGCCTTAGCCTTCTAAGTAGCTGGGATTACAGGTGCACACCACCACAGCTGGCTAATTTTTATATTTTCAGTAGAGGCGGAGTTTCACCATGTTGGCCAAGCTGGTCTGGAACTCCTGACCACAATCAGCCCTCCTGGGCTTCCTAAAGTGCTTGGATTACAAGAGTGAGCCACTGTACCCAGCCAATTCATATATTTTTTAAAAAGCATAAATAGGCCAGGTGTAGGATCTCACACTTAACAATTCCAGGACTTTGGGAGGTCAAGGTCAATGTATCACTTGAGGCCGGGAGTTCAAGACCAGCCTGGGCAACATAGCAAGATCCCATCTTTAAAAAAAAGACATAAACATATAAATATGAAAAGAGTCTGAGGAAGTGAGACAGGTGAGTCAGGGGACTCGTGTTTTTGCTCCAAGCTGCTTTTAATACAATTTGATTTTGATGTGCTTTATATTTAATACGCAAAATGAAAACATGGCATATCAAAACCTGTCATATTCGTAATGATGAAATTTAAAATCTACATAAATGATTTATCTTTCAGCAAAACAAATTCACAGAATTGATTCTAGAGAAGGCAGAAAAAAACAGAATAGACCAGTAAGACTAGAACAAATTGATAAAGCAGTTAAAAATTTGCCCTCACAAAAGGCATCTCTTAATAACGTCAGTGGAAATGTAACTCAACTGGAATTGCCTCGGAGCAGGCGAAGGGTACGTTGGTACAGTTATCGAGGAGAAATGCTGTATTCCAGTAATGAACATACATACGGCTATGAGAAAAATGAACTACTGACCACAAATTACTAACATGGTTGAATCTTACAAGTGTAACATTAAGCATAAAAGGTTAGACTCGGAGCTGGGCGCAGTGGAGCACCTAAACCCTAGCTACTTGGAGGCTGAGGCAGGAGGATCACTTGAGGATCCTCCAGCAGTTGGAGACCAACCTGGGAAACATAAGGAGACCCCGATCTCAAAACAAGCATAAAAGTTAAATAAATGTTTTTTAAAAAGGTAATTCTTAGGCTGGGCGCAGTGGCTCATGCCTGTAATCCCAGCACTTTGGGAGGGCAAGGATGGCAGATCACTTGAGGCCACGAGTTCGAGACCAGCCTGGCCAACATGGTGAAACGCTGTCTCCACTAAAAGTACAAAAACTAGCCAGGTGTAGTGGTGTGCACCTGTAATCCCAGCTACTCAGGAGGCTGAGGCAGGAGAGTAACTTGAACCCAGGAGGTGAAGTTTGCAGTGAGCCGAGATCGTGCACTCCAGCCTGAGGGACAGAGCAAGACTCTGTCTCAAAAAAAAAAAACAAAAACGGTTTATACTCAACACTTTATAATGTATCACTGTATTATGTAAATTTCAAACGCAAGCAAAACTAATCTGTGGTGATAGAAATTAGAACAGTTTGGGCGCTACTGACAAGGGGCACAAGAGAAGCTTGTTGGGTGCTGGAAAGGTTTTATATTCTGGTTTGAGCGGTGGTGGTTCAGGCATGGCCACGTGGGCAGATTCACGTAGGCTGTCTATGTAAAATACGGGGACATCACTGCTTACAGCTCAGTGTTGTTTTTTTTTAAACGAAGAAGCAAGGAATCTGGTCCAGATGGCTTTACTGAGAGTTCTAAAAAGAGAGAGGAGGAAAGGCCAAGGGTTTCCACAATCCGCGTTTCTGTTGCGAGCAGGCCTGGTTCACTTAGTCTTTGCTGGTCTCTGGGAGTGCCTGGAGCTATGGCACTGAGCTGGGGTAAGCTGAGAATGAAACTCTTGGAATGTGCACATCGTCACTGGTGAACGATGTGACTCGGTAGGCTCAGGGCACCGGGGCGAGATGAGTAGACTGGCAGATGTCAGAATGTTAGCATCAACGTTAAGACTGAGGACGTGCGTCTGGCGTCTGTTTTGGAGTGCTGGGTTTTGGTTACTGTGGCTGGTCATGTGGCAGGAAAGTGCCTAGGTGACCGTCCTTCTCTTAGAACAGTGGGTTTCGAGACGTGGAGTTTCCCTGGGCAGAGACGCCTCACATCTCTGTGGCTCACACCTGGAAAGAAAACACCGTGTAAGCCGGGCGCGGTGGCTCACGCCTGTAATCCCAGCACTTTGGGAGGCTGAGGCGGGTGGATCACGAGGTCAAGAGATCGAGACCATCCTGGTCAACATGGTGAAACCCCATCTCTACTAAAACTACAAAAAATTAGCTGGGCATGGTGGCGCGTGCCTGTAATCCCAGCTACTCAGGAGGCTGAGGCAGGAGAATTGCCTGAACCCAGGAGGCGGAGGTTGCGGTGAGCCGAGATCGCGCCATTGCACTCCAGCCTGGGTAACGCGCGAAACTCCACCTTAAAAAAAAAAAAAAAAGAAAACACCGTGTAACCCACTCTCGGCCTCCCTGGACTTTGTGTGTGTCTTTTTCTCTGGTCCCATGGTGTATCCTTTGCTTAGCAAAACTTAGCTGCGATATAACCTCATCAGGTTATGTGAATCCTTCTAGTTAATAGCTGAAGTAGGCAAGGGGTCCTGATTCTGCCACAGCCCCAGCTCTGGCCCTCTCTGGGCTGCTGTGCTCCCCCCACCAGTTGCTCACAATGCCTTCTCTCCCTAGAATTTTTCTCTCATCTTTAGTTCTCTGAATCAATATGCTTTCCTTTAATCTCTGTAGCCCTCAGGGTTTGGCCAAGGATGCCACAACCTGCATGCTAGTTCACCACCTTGGGGGAAACCAGAAGTCACCCACTATTTTAAAAAGATCGTTTATTGCTGATAAATTTCATTTTGATTTCTGTGTTTTTCTGGTTATGTGAAGAGCTTCGTTAGTTCTTTCAATAGGTTATCCACTCAGGCTGGGCGCAGTGGCTCATGCCTGTAATCCCAGCACTTTGGGAGGCCCAGGTGGGGAAGTTGGAGACCAGCTTGGCCAACATGGTGAAACCCCGTCTCTACTAAAAATATAAAAATTAATTGGGCATGGTGGTGCATGCCTATAATCTCAGCTACTCAGGAGGCTGAGGCAGGAGAATCATTTGAACCGGTGTTGGGGTGGAGGGGGAGGTTGCAGTGAGCTGAGATCACACCACTATACTCCAGCCTGGACAACAGAGTGAGACTCCATCTCAAAAACAACAACAAGAATAGATTGTACACTTGGAAAAACCAAAACACTTGTCCCTGCACACAGCCCTTGGGCACTGCTCCTCTCACTGCCGCATTGTTCTAGGTGGATGGTGAGCTGCCATGACTGCTGAAGGACAGAGAAATAAAGGACACAATGGATGGGGGTTCCTTGGAGTGAAGTTAACAGAGAGGTGGCAGACCAGGAGAAGGTGCCTCCAGTGTCTAAAGCCGACAGCAATTAGCATGCAGACTGTAAGAATCTTCTGCTAGCCAACAAGACAGGAAACTCATTCGGGCGTGGTGGCTCACGCCTGTCATCCCAGCACTTTGGGAGGCCAAGGTGGGCAGATCACTTGAGGTCAGGAGTTCGAGACCAGCCTGGCCAACATGGTAAAACCCTGACTCTACTAAAATTACAAAAATTAGCCAGATGTGGTGGTGCACACCTGTAATCCCAGATGCCTGGGAGGCTGAGGGTGGAGAACCACTTGAACGCGGGAGGTGGAGGTTGCAGTGGAATGGTGCTGGTGCCACTGCACTCCAGCCTGGGCAACAGAGCGAGACTCCGTTTAAAAAAGAAAAGGAAATGAAAGATTCTTTTTACACCACTCAGTACCAAGGCTCTCTGGTGCTCACACTTAGCCATGAGCTGCTTGTTCACAGTTCTAGTTTCTCACTTGCTGCAGACAGAGCATCAGACAATTTGGCAGTGAGCAGCCCCCCTGCAGTTTCCCTGGCATTGTCCCCCCGACTTCTGCCCTGGATAATTGTCAAATTCTGTGTCATCACAGCTGCCGCAGCATTTCTCAGGTCATCACCGGTAAGATCTTTAGCAGTGGAGCCGCCACGTGGACTGGGATCTATTTATGCCACCTACTGACCAGGACCATCCTCTTCCCCTACTGGGTCGTCGGGGAGACAGTTCCAATCCTATCTTACCTCCCGTTTCCTCAGACCACTCCCGGTTCCACCTGTGGTAGTCTGGGTCTTTGGAGAAACAGACACTAAGATGAAATTGAACGTGTAAGAATTTATTACGAGACGTGCTTCTGGGAGAAACACAGGGAGCAGCTAGAGGAGCTAGGGGAGCGTCAGACCCCAAGTGAAGGAGAGGAGCTTGGGGGGAACATCCGAGACCAACAAACAGAGTGAGGAAGGTTCACAAAGCCGTGGAGAGGCTCCAGCCAAATTCAGCCATCGGAGGAGTCCCAGGCACGGGTCTCCCTTAGGGTCCTTGTTGCCCTCAGTCACTCACCCACAGCAGCTTGTGGGAGGACCCTTGGTCCAAATTTGAGCATGGGTTTAGAGGACAGCAGCTGAGGGCCTTGCCAAGTATGATTCCCTGTGCTTGGAGATCTTAGAGGTGCAGTTTCATGGCCACCA
>NW_016107749.1:1568702-1616940 GCF_001604975.1 Cebus imitator
CGGGGTTTCACCATGTTGACCAGGATGGTCTCGATCTCTTGACCTCGTGATCCACCTGCCTTGGCCTCCCAAAGTGCTGGGATTACAGGCTTGAGCCACCGCGCCCGGCCATTATTTTTTCTATTTTTAGTTTGTTCAAAAATGTGTATTAAACACCTTTTCTAGGTGCTGGAGATGGAGCAGAAAAGACAAATGTTTGCTTTTTTTTTTTTTCTTTTTTGAATGGGCTCCCGTCTGTAATTCCAGCACTCTGGGAGGCTGAGGCGGGTGGATCACCTGAGGTCAGGAGTTCAAGACCAGCCTGACCAACATGGAGAAACCCCATCTCTACTAAAAATACAAAAAATAAGCCAGGTGTGGTGGCACATGCCTGTAATCCCAGCTACTCAGGAGGCTGAGGCAGGAGAATTGCTTGAACCTGGGAGGCGGAGGCTGTGGTGAGCTGAGATCACACCATTGCACTCCAGCCTGGGCAACAAGAGTGAAACTCCATCTTAAAAAAAAAAAAAAAAAAAAGAGATGGGGTCTTGCTGTCACCCAGGCTGGAGTGCAGTGGTGCGATCATAGCTCACTACAGCCTCAAAGTGCTGGACTCAAGTGATCCTCTGCCTCAGCCTTCCACAGAGCTGGGACGACAGGTGCACACCACCACACCCAGCTAATTTTTTTTTTTTTAAATTTTTAATGGAGATGGAGGTCTCACTATCTTACCCAGGCTGATCTCGAACTCCTGAGCTCAAGAGATCCTCCTATAATCCCAAAGTGCTAGGGTTACAGGGATAAGCCACAATTCCCAACTCCTTGTTGTTTTTAGATTCTAGTTTTCTTTTTTCTTTAAGAGACAAGGTCTCACTCTATCATTCAGGCTGGAGTGTAGTGATGTGATCATTGCTCACTGCAGCTTCCAGTTCCTGGGCTCAAGGCATCCTCCTGCCTCAGCCTCTCTGCAGCTGAGATTACTGAGGTGCCACCGTGATCCACTTATTTATTATGTAGAGAGGGGGCCTCACTATGTTGCCCACGCTGGTCTCAAACTCCTTGCCTCAAGAGATCCTCCCCGCTTGGCCTCCCAAATGCCGAGGTGAGAGGCGTGGGCCCTGCGCCTGGTAGTTTCTTGTTTTCATAATTCTTCCCAGTCATGCTGTGTGGTAGTTAGAGAAGGTGGTCCATTGTTTGCACTTTTCAGAACGAGGCCTTGTAAGAATTAAATACATGGTCCGTTTCCATCAAGATTCCGTGCGAACTGAAGGTTACGCTTTCTATGATGGTAGAGATTAATACAGCTGATCTAATGATGTTGATGATTTGATTCTGATTCATTCATTCCTGTTGCAGCACCTACTATATCTCAGATACTGTGCAGGCCTTTGGGAGAAAGAGTGGGCGGGCGGAAGCAATTCCTTTTCTCACAGTCCCTGTAGGCAAGCTTGTGGTGGCGGTGCTAGCGGCAGACATTAACCAAACCGCAGCCTCAATAGGATGCGTGCAATGCAGGAGAGGAGCAGAGCTCTAGGACTAAAATAGAAGAACAGACTAGGACAGACTAAAATAGAGGAACCCGAGCTGGAATGCTGGGTCCAAAAGGCTTCCCTGACCAGGTGACAGCTGAAATCTGAGGGATGAGTTGGCATGAATGAGACAAAGAGCCTGGAGCTAGACAGCCTGGGCCTGGGAAATGGCTTGTGCAAACACCCTGTGGTGGAAGAGAGCATGGGCTTCAAGGAGCGGAAGAACGGCTACTGGACAGAGAGGGAGCTTGGTGTGAGACGAGTGGGAGAGGCGGACAGCCACATCGGGCATGGTCCTTCCTGTGGGTCACATAGATTTCTGCCTTGTCCTCAAAGTGATGGGAAGCCCTTGGCCCACGTGACTCAGAGGGATGGTGTACAAATATGTTTGTTTTCGTTTTTGTTTGTGAGGTGGAGACTCACTCTGTCACCCAGGCTGGAGTGCAGTGGTATAATCTTGGCTGACTGCAATCTCTGCCTCCCAGGTTCAGGCAATTCTCCTGGCTCAGCCTCCTGACTATGTGGGACTACAGGTGTGTGCTACCATGCTGGCTAATTTTGGCATTTTTTAGTAGAGATGGAGTTTCACCATATTGGCCAGGCTGGTCTTGAACTCCTGACCTCGTAATTCGTCCAGATGACAGGGATGAGTCACTGTGCCCGGCCATGTGTGTGTTTTTACAGACAGTCTTGCTCTGTCACCCAGGCTAGAATGTGGTGGCACCATCACAGCTCACTGAGACCTTGAATTCCTAGCCTCTAGTGATTCTCCTGTCTGAACCTCCCAAAGCACTGGGATTACAAGCATGAGTCACCACACCTGGTCTGAAAATATTTGTTTTGAGGCCAGGCACAGTGGCTCACACCTGTAATCCCAGCATTTTGGGAGGCTGAGGCACACAGGTCACCTGAGGTCAGGAGTTTGAGACCAGCGTGGGCAACATGGCAAAACCGTGTCTCTACTAAAATATACAAAATGAGTTGGGCATGGTGGCACATGCCTGTAGTCCCAGCTACTTGGGAGGTTGAGGCAGGAGAATTGCTTGAACTTGGGAGGCAGAAGTTGCAGTGAGCCGAGATCGCGCCACTGTACTCCAGCCTGGGTAACAAGTGAAATTCCATCTCAAAAAAAATTGTTGTCAAAAGATGCCCCCCGACTGTGGTGTGCAGAGCCGTGAGGAGGTGTGGAAAGAGGAGGTTGGTCAGCGTGAGTTTGGAGCCTCCTGTAATAATCCAAGAGGGAGATGATGATATCTTGGGTCTGGGTGGAGACAGAGGAGATGGAAAACATGGATGGATCCTGGGAATAGTAGGCAGGTTAAATGGACAAGAGTCAGTGATGCATTTCCTGGTCATGGGGACAGAGGGAGAAGGGCTCTGACCTGTCCAGCTGGATGAGCGGTGGTGTCACTCCACAAGAAAAGGGGGAACGTCGTTAGTGGTGCTGGGGAGAGCAGATGATCAATCTGTCTGAGGCACTGTGAGCTTTTCCCTCTATACACACATTCTTTTTCTACTTGCATCTTCAGAGACTGAAAGAAATTGTGTTATTCTTCAATTACATTTTTATTTCTATCAATTTCTTGTGTTGCATTTTTGCTTATGTAGTTTGACATGTTTGACCTTAAGGGTTCATAACAATGTTCCATTTTGAATATTTTAATTTTTAATTATTTAATAAAAATATTGTTATGCGTCAGCCACAGTGGCTCATGCCTGTAATCCCAGCACTTTGGGAGGCTGAAGTGGGTGAATCATGGGGTCAGGAGATCGAGACCATCCTGGCTAACACGGTGAAATCCCGTCTCTACTAAAGATACAAAAAATTAGGTGTGGTGGCACCCACCTGTAGTCCCAGCTAGTCAGGAGGCTGAGGCAGGAGAATTGCTTGAACCCAGGAGGCAGAGGTTGCAGTGAGCTGAGATTGTGCCACTGCACTCCAGCCTGGGCAACAGAGGGAGACTCTGTCTCAAAAAAAAAAAAATATTAGGCATTCAAAATTATAGGCAATCTCTATGACTCCCAATTCCCTCTCCAAAGGTAACCCTGGTTTTTGGATTAGGATGGATTAGGAAATATTCAGTCTAGGTTATGGCCTTCATCTTTAGTCATTTTTATTCCTAAATAATATTCTGTATACATACACATTTTGTTCATTCATCGGTTAACGGCAATTTTGGTTGTTTCTTCTTTTTGATTAATAATACTGCTATGCACATGTAGGTATAAGTTTTTAGTGGACATAGATTTTCAGTTATTGTAGAACTATGAAAGAAACTGCTGGATCATATGGTAACTGTGGAGCCGTCAAGCTGTTTTGCAAAGCAGCTGCACCATTTGATAATCCCACCAGCATTGTTGGGTTTTGTTTTGTTTGAGACAAGGTCTCATTCCGTCACCCAGGCTGGAGTGTGGGGTTGCAATTTTGGCTCACTGCAACCTCCACCTTCCAGGTTCAAGTGAGTCTCCTGCCTCAGCCTCCTAGTAGCTGGGACTACAGGCATGCGCCACCATGCCTGGCTAATTTTTGTATTTTTAGTAAAGATGGGTTTTCACCACATTGACCAGGCTGCTCTCGAACTCCGGGCCTCAAGGATCTGCCCGCTTTAGCCTTCCAAAGTGCTGGGATTACAGGTGTGAGCCACTGTGCCCGACCTCAACAATGTTATGAAGGTTCCATTTCCTGTACACCTCTGCTAACTCTTGTTATTGTCTTTAAAAAGTTACTGTCATCCGAGTGGGTGTGACGTGGTATCTCACTGCGGTTTTGATTTGCATTTCTCGGACGAGTAACGGTGCTGGACGTCCATTTCATCTGCTGTTGGTCATTTGTATGTCTTTGGAGAAATTTCTATTCATATATTTTGACTATTTAAATAATTGGATTGTCTTTTTTGTTGAGTTGTAAGAATTCTTTATATATTCATATATTCTGAATACTAAATCCTTATCAGATATATGATTTACAAATACCTCCTCCCATTTTTGGGTTTTTACTTTCGTTTTTTTTTTTTTTTTTCCTTGAGACAGTCTTGCTCTGTTGCCTAGGCTGGATTGCAGTGGTGACTGTAGTTCACTGCACTCTCAAACCCCTGGCTCAGCCCCTCCCACCTCAGCCTCTCAAGTGGCTACTACAGGTGCACGCCACCATGCCACCATACTCGGCTAACTTTCTGTAGATTTTTTTTTTTCCTGATGATGGAGTCTCGCTCTGTCACCAGGCTGGAGTGCAGTGGTGTGATCTCGGCTCACTGCAACCTCTGCCTCCCGGGTTAAAGCGATTTTCCCGCCTCGGCCTCCTGAGTAGCTGCGACTACAAGCGTGCCACCACGCTCAGCTAATTTTTTTATTTTTAGTAGAGATGGGGTTTTGCCATGGTGGCCAGGATGGTCTCAATCCCTTGACCTTGTGATCCACCTGCCTTGGCCTCCCAAAGTGCTGGCATTACAGGTGTGAGCCACCGTGCCTGGCCATTTTTTGTAGTTTTTGTAGAGATTGGTTCTCTCTATGTTGCCCAGGCTAGTCTTAAACTCCTGAGCTCAAGCAATCCTCCTGTCTTGGCCTCCCAAAGTGTTGGGATTACAGGCATGAGCCACTGCACCTGGCTTTCACTTTCATTCTTGAAGGATATTTGTGCTGGATATAGAATTCTGGGTTGACACATTTATATTTTTAGAGGTGTCATTCCATTGTCCTCTAGCCTCCATGATTTCTGATGAGAATTTTCCTGAAATTCATGTAAAGGTATTGTTGCACTATGCAGTGTGTCATTTTTTTTTCTTGTTCATTTCCAGACTTTCTATATTTAGTTTTCAGACTGTGAAGTCCCTGGGTGTGATAGTCCTTTATTTATTTTGCTTGGGATTGACATGTTTCTTGACTCTTTCCCCAAATTTGGCCATTATTTAAAAAGGCTTTCTGCCTCATTTTTTCTCTTCCCTCATTCCGCGACTCCAACTATATAGACGTTAGACTGCTTGACACTGTTCACAGATAACTGAGGCTCTGATCATTTTTTCTGTATCTTTCGTTTTTCAGATTGCATATTTCAGGGTTTGGGAAACTATGGCCACAGGTGGAATCTGTTTGTTCTCATTTACAGTGGCTGCTTGCTTTCAGACTATAATGGCAGAAATGAGTAGTTATAAAGATGGTTTTGGTACCACAGAGCTGAAAATATTATCTGACCCTTCATAGAAGAGGTCTACTAATGCGGGCTCTGTTGCAAGTTGAGTGATTCTTTAATCTGTCAATGTGCTGTTAATCCTGCGTAGTGAATTTGCTTCATATGTTCTTAAGTTTTAGAATTCTTATTCGGTTCTTTTTGTCAGATTTCTCTGCTGAGAATTCCTATTTGCTCATTATGAGCACATTTTCCTTTATATTCTGGAGGCTGGTTATAATTAAACATCCTGAATGTTAATTCCAACGCATCAGTCATATCAGAGTTAGTTTCTCTCAGTTGCTTCTTGGGTATGGATCACATATTCTTGTTCATATGTATAGTAGTTTTGAATTATATAATTGTAGAAATTCTGGTGAAGTTTTTTTTTTTTTTTTTTTTTTTTTTTTTTTTTAAAGCAGGCATTTAACGGCTGGACTCAATATTTAAAACTTTGATTCCAGCCAGGTACACTGGCTCATGCCTGAAATCCTAGCACTTTGGTATGCCAAGGCGAGAGGATTGCTTGAGGCCAGGAGTTTCAAGCCAGCCTGGGCAGCATAGCAAGACCCCACCTCTACAAATAAAAACCTCCCAAGTAGTTGGTGGTCTGTGCCTGTATTCCCAGCTATTAACATTGGGAGGCCGAGTTGAGAGGGTTGCTTGCACTTAGGAGGTCAAGGCTGCAGTGAGCTATGATTGTGCCACCACACTGCAGCGTGGGTGACAGAGACAGGCCTTGTCTCAAGTTTAAGAAAAATGAAGGCGAAACACAAGCAGAAAAACCCTTTGACCCTCCTATGGTGGGCAGAAGCTGAAATTTGTCTTTATGTTTTATGGCTTTAGCTGGGTTGTTTAGAGTCTGCGCTCTATACATCTCCAGCATGATGCTGTTTGCACGGCCCTTCCCTGTTTAGAGAAACTCCCCCCCAGTTCTGTGGGTAGGCCAAACAAGTCGTGTCTACCAAACTTGGCTGTCATTATCTTCTCCTGATGTGGGCAATGAGCTCAGACTCTGGAAGCAGGAAGATCTGGGGCAAATTAGCCGCCCTTGACACTTTGGGTACATAATATGGATGACAAAATCTGCCCTGTTATATAAGAAGATTGAAGATGTGAGATGACTGGCCACCATTTTGGCCACAACATGGAATGCACTCTGCAGTGAGGGAGAGCCGGGCAGAGGCTGTGCAAGAATCTATTTGCTACAGGCAGTGGATGGATTTAAATTTATTTGGAACTAGAAGGCGGCCCTTGAGCCATGAGTGTTGTATTTTCTGGGGTGGAGGACATTTCTAATCCTGGGATGGGGATGGAATATAATGGTTAGGGGCAGTGTTTAGGGCCAATTTCACCACTTACCAATTGGTGATCTTGGGGTCTTGGCGAGTTTCTTTGTATCAATGATGACAGTAATGGCTCCCGCCTTAGAGGGCTGTTGTGAGGCATGCCTGACACCTGGCGTGTGGCCATCATTTGCTGGGGCTCTCTCAGCAGAGTTCCCCAGGTCTGCTTTGACACCCCAGGACTCTGAGCTTTCTTTAGGTCATGGGCATGTCCCTTCTCCTTGCTTCATGTCCTCAAACGAAGCCTGGCAATAGTGTCCCTAGCCAAATGATCCAGAAGGATGTTGGACAGGGCTGAGGACAAAGCCCAGGCCCATCCCTTCAAGGGAGGATCAGGTCCTTCGTCAGCTCCTACCAGTTACTCATCTGCTTCATCAGATGGTGCCTCAGCCCTGACTCCTTCACTGTGGCCTGGAGGACTGAGAATTTTCCAAATGCGTGGCTGGAATCTGCTCCCCTGATGCTCCACCTAGTCTGGTGACTGCCCCTCTCTTGTCCAGTGGACTAAGTGGCTATCCAGTGGACTGACCAGGTGGCTTAGAGCGACACTGCTTTTTATTTTTATTTATTTATTTTATCAGCAATGTGAAAACAGACTGCTTTTTATTTTAACACAGGATAGGAGTTTGGCCCATGAATTTGTTCATGAAAAGCCGAGATTTATGAACTAACACAGACCCACAAAAGACGGAAAGAATGGTAGCTTCACAGTGTAGTAAACGTTTCCCTCCAAACAAGCAGCAAGGCTTTGAAGTACACTGAAGTAAAAGAGGGCACAGGTAGTGTTGATCATGGAAAAGGAAGTATGGAGAAACACGTCACCATTGGTTTGTTCGCAGCATCTGGGTAGAGGTTGATCCTCTTGGCCTTAAGATGCCAAAATGAGGAACTACATGGGCAGGGTCACCTGCCATCTCCCTCTGTGCATGGAGCTTTGCGCCAGGCCTTTCAGTGCACAGAAGAAAATATAAAGACACAGGGCAGGGGCTCGAGTGCCAGCTCCCCCTCTACCCCTCGGCAGCGGGGAGAGAACCAGTATTTCCAGGGCTGAAGTTCTACGGGGATCTGTGTTATGTGAACAATGACAGCGTACAGATCTAATGCTTTTAACCGAATTCCAAATCCCTGAGCATCGTGTGTGAAATACATGAGAACGCAGTAAACCAGAAGAGCGCCTCATATTCACTCAGTGCTTTCTGTGAGGTACCTTTGTCCCCATTGGGGCTCTGTCCCTCACCAGAGCTCATGGTGGCTGTGTGAGGGGCGAGCACCACAGAGCAGTCTTCCTCCTGCCTCTCACTGTGGAGGTTGTCTCGCAAGGCTTTATATAAGTGAAGCTCTGTTTTTTTTGCTTTAGCTGGTCTACTATCTGGATCAACTCTTCTTCCCAATTTCTTCTATATCTGTTTTGGCAATTAATTGTTCAGGTGAAGAGGTGTGAAGTCATGGCAGAGTCCCTGCCCCTGCATCCAATCCGGTGGCAAGTTCTGTTCTTCGCATCACCCTAGTCCAGGCCATGACATCTCACAGCGACTGCCCTGGACATTCAGAAGCTGCATTCACAGGGGAGGGCCACGGGAATGTCCAGCAGGCACAAGGGAAGGAGGAAAGGTGGGACCGGGGCTCCTGGCCAGCTGGTGGTCTTGGGGAGGGCGGCACTGCCTTCCACCCCCCGGCAAGCCAGAACACCAAGGCTCGTCTGTATGTACGTTGCTTTGCCGTCTTAGTTCCCCCCTGCACTAGCAAGCCCTCGGCCTTTTTCTGAAATGTGTTACTGTCTACCTGGGGATAAAAAAACCCCATCAAGGCATGACAGCGACCAAAAGTGTGAGGAATTCAATCTCCAATGGCAGAGGCTCAAATACAAAAGTTAGAAGCTCATGTGCTGGCTATACCCCCTCAGCTCTAGGTGAGCAGATTGAAATGTGGCATGAGAAGGCTGACAGGTGGAGCGAGGCAGAGCAACTGGTTTCGGGATCCCAGGGCTGGATGGTTGACAGTGACTGTGGTGTTGCCCCACGCCCTCTCTGTCTCGTGGACGCCCACTTCCTGTCCTCCATTCCTCCCTCTGTCCCGGGGATGCCCACCTTCTGTCTTCCATTCTTCCCTCTCTGTCCCGTGGATGCCTACTTCCTGTCCTCCATTCCTCCATCTCTGTCCCATGGAAGCCCACTTCCTGTCCTCCATTCCTTACAAGCACAGGCCTGCCGCTCACTGCTTGACAGACTTCCTAACTCCCAGTCTCTCAAGTCTTTCCTCTGCCTACCTGGTTCCCGTTCCTCTGTTGTCTCTGGATCTGGTGAGAATCTCAGGACCCCACGGGGGCTGGAGACAGCTCGTCGACTCAGCTGTTTTGGGACCTTTGGGGCCTCTGTTTGCCTGCAGACAGGTGGCATGCTTGACAGGTTCTAAACAGGGAAAAGATTTCTTGGAACTTAAGAGAAAAACTGACTAGGCAGACTCCAAATGAAAAGAACCATAAGCAAAGTGGAGTCTGTGCATGGAGTCTAGGAACTCGGGGGTCTAGGAGCTTTACTGCACACTCAAGGGCTTGCTTACTTAGGGCTCCTAAGTAAGCGCTGCAGACTCTTCATCGCTTCCCTGCAGGACGTTTACATCAAGTACCTGCTAACCGCTGGCTCTGTGCAGTGAGACTTCCGAGAACTGTAGTGATGAAAGATCATTGTGTTTGGGGCTGTTGACTTTCGTGTTGTCAGTCATCTGGTTAAATGCAGGCCCGTGTCCACCAGGAGCAGTGGGCTTCTCCTGTGCCAACTGGCTTTTCAACTTTCTCTTCATTGGTACATCCAGTCCTGTGATACAGGATCCCCAGCCCAAGGCTTTGCTGTTTACAGCAAGGCCCAGAGTTACACACAGAAGGCTACGGATTCTGCTCTTGAATGCACCGTGGCATCCCTGTGTAACCTTGTGTGGGGACAGCCGCTATGCCTCCTCCTCACAAGCCAAGCATGCCAAGGCAGCCTCTGCAGACTGCAGGGGTAGGGGGTCAGGATGTCTGGTTTTGTTCACTGGGGGGCCCAGTGCCTCAAGCTTCTCTGAAACATCACTGCCTGCCTCGACTGGACCGGAAAGAACTCTGGACTCCAAGGGAAAGGCTGAGGAGGAAACAGATGATGGCTGAAGCAAAGCAAGGTGCAGGAAAAGTTTTGCGATGAGAGAGGCTCTGCGCATCAGACAGCTGGAATCTGAACCTGCAGAAATTTAGACAGAAAGCACCCTACACATTGTACAAGAATAGGAATTACTTCTAGATGAAAGTCTTACCTGATCTATCCCTTCCAGAAAGCAGCAGCAGCTTGAATTGGATGACTCAATCTGCAGTGCTTCAGCTGACACGAGTTAGCAGCCACTGTTCTTGAAATGATTTCACTGTTGGAAACTGCCGAAGAAATGGGATTTGGCGAAGTGGGGGAGGCTGTCCCAGCCACTGTGGGCTGGAAGACCAGAAGGAGACTGAGACTGTCCTGCCGAGCCTGTACGGCTGCTGTGCCTCTGTGGAGAAGGGGGTTGCACAAATGATGTCCGTGAGGCACGTGTTCCATGTATAGACAAGACTGCTGCATTCCCAGGCTCTGACGTAAATGCTAGGCTTTACAAAACAGAAATGTACACGCAACATGGGATCTGGTGAGCAGTCACGTGAGAGCTGCTCGGCAGACACAGCAGATTCTATTTTTAACACTTTATTGGCAAAACGGAACTCCCTTCCCCTCCCCCTTTACAGAGAACTAGCGCTTTTGTTTTTCTTGTGGGTGACCTAACTTACCTGTTTACCCAAGGCCCGTGAGCCTGCTACAAAAGTAACTCAGGCAGTAGCTTAGCCCCAGGCTGCCTTGGTTTGAACCGCTCCTATGCCAGGAGCTGTCACTGTCACATTCGGAAAGGGTATGTGTGGTAATGACAGTAATGGAACATAGTAGGCTTTGGATAAACTTTGCTGTCACATCTTCATTAGCTCAAACTAGAAAAATAGAGTTATTACTATGAATAAGTGGGAGTTCTCTTAACACACAGTCTCTGTGGGGAAAAAGGACCTCAATTGCTGAGGAAGGAGTCTGTGCTGAACATCATGAACATGTCATGCCTAATGCGAGAGATTTCCTAGGAAACCCCTAAACCATGGTATTTGAGAAAACAGAAATAAGAGGCGGACATAAACATATGAGGCAGCGGGGAGCCAAGGGGAACTGGAAGAAGTCTGACGTGTACGGCCCACCCACTCAACCCTCCATCAAAAGGGCATGCCTTCCAGAACTGGGAGGGACTCTAGCGTGTCTACCATGGTGAATTCAAGACAAGCAGAGTATTTGCTGTTTCTCTGCATTTGAAGGGCTTTGAAGACTAGCAACTGGAATCCAAGGTGCATTCAGAGTCTGGGTATTTCCCCCCACAAAGCCTGCACAGAGTGAGTGTGACAAAATGATGATGTTCCTTCTGTTTGGAATTTAATTTTCTTATGAAAACAAAGACAGTTAGAAAAAATGACCAATTGCCAGGATAACATTTTTTTTTTTTTTCTTAAGACGAAGTCTCGCCCTGTTGCCCAGGCTGGAATGCAATGGTGCAATCTCAGCTCACTGCCCCTTGCTCCTTCCGAGTTCAAGCAATTCTCCTGCCTCAGCCTCCTGTAGCTGGGATTACAGGTGCCCACCACCACACCCAGCTAATTTTTGTAACTGGTAGAGACAGGGTTTTACCATGGCCAGGCTGGTTTCGAACTTCTGACCTCAGGTGACTGGCCTGCGCCTTGGCCTCCCAAAGTGCTGGGATTACAGGCGTTAGGAATAACGTTATTTCTACCCATCACTGGCACGTGCCCTTAATCCAAGCCATTCTGGAGCCCCTCCCTACCCCCGGGTCTGTTTAGCCATTTGTATCCTTGAGGGCTGAGAAGGAAGGAGAGAGAGTCCACGAGTGGATTTTTAAGTCTTCACCAAATGCAGAGGCAGTTTTGAGTTCTGTGGACAGCAGAAGCTTCAGTTCTTTGAGTATCTATGACTGGGCCAGAGCTGCAGGTGACCAGGTCTGGGGCCAGATAGGGTCTTCCCATTAGTCTTCCAGAACAGGAAGGAGATGGCTGGGAGCTGTTTGGTACCAAAGACCAAAGTGAAGATGATGTGACAAGGGCTACAAAGGAGTCATTTATTAAAAACAAAACCCCAAAAATGCCTCAGCAGGACTTGAAGACAACAGAGGAATCCAACACCCTGTTTGCTTCAGACTGTTAATGCCACATTGGGTGACCCCTGTGAGCTCAATCCACAGTGACTTCAACAACACAGCATACCAGTTCATTACATAGGTCAAGAGGGAGGCAGCCACTGAGGCAGGGAGCTTCTCCCGCCTTTGTGGTCAGGCATCCTCATGCCAACTGCAGGCTCTCTGCCTCTGAACAATGGGCACCTGCTTACCAGGCAGGGCTGCTCAGGTAAAGGCCAGCAGCCATGACGCTAGTTCCTACCAGAACTCTGGGCTCACAGCAGACCACAGCACAGGTCCGGTCCTCAGGACAGAGCAGCTTGTTCTTTCCCCAGTTCCTGGAATTTAGGGCCCATCTCACAGGGGAATTTGACATTTGTCCCCACACCCGGTTGTCACCACAGGTAAACCAAGACTATAATCACAACAGCAAGGACAGGATTGTGTTGCTTTTTTCCTTTTTTTTTTCTTAAAGGAGTGAGGGCATGGAAAATATACAGCACACCAATGAAACAAAATGTCAAAAAAAATACAAAAAAATAGAAAATAGAAAAATGTATTTACAAGTAGTACATTATGATGAGAAAGCACAAAGACACCTGCTGCTATAATACATGCATTGGCTCGAGAAGAAACTACGAAACACCCTGCGAGGGAGAAGCCTAGGAACAGAAAAAAAGGACCAAAAGGTTTGAACTCTTCATCCCTAATTTGCTACACTGATCAAAACCAAGTAAGGGCTCCTAAAGTCCATGAGTCTATCGGCACAAATGCTATACTGGTTTGTAACTGTGGGGTCAGTCGTGAAGGGAGGGACAGCAGCTGATCCATATACAAGGAAGCCACAGTAAACTGCTCGACATGCTCAAAACCACAGCAAGCCCCTGTCAGCTACACAGCGTGATCGTAGCAGGATTTAATTCTCGTTTATTCATATATATCTATGTGTGTGTTGATATATATATATGTACGTATGTATAAAAACCGTGCCCTTGTTCACTGCCAACACAACGTCTGGGTGGACATGAACTCATTACAACAAATTCTTATGTGGATGTTGTAAGAAGTCACTCAATGTCTGTGGATTTAATAAGTCACTTCACACCACAGAAAATATTTAATAAATCCAAAAAAAGGAAAGAAGAATATAATGACAGAAGAGCTTCTGTCTCGGTTCTCTGAAACTGAGTCCCCCACAGGAAACTGGTCCCAAAGTTCTCGAGGGTTCACTGAAGAAACGTCGGTTTGCTAATTTTTTTCATCCTTTTAGTGTTCAAAAGTTCTAAAAAGACTCCTCGCTGTTTTTAGTTTTTAAACAGTCAAATCTCCATCTCCCCCACAAGGTAACAGTCTGGTGCAGATCCTAAAAACGAGGGAGGAAGGAGCGCTGGGGAGAGGCCTGTCCCTCTGGAAGGGGCCCCACCTCTGCATCCGCAGGAAGAGAAGGAGCCAAACAGTGCTCCAGCACCCCTCTCCTGCAAACAAGCTCCCTTTAAATGCCAAATCCAGTCACACGGCAGTTCCTTAAACAGGTACGTTTCTGAGTACCAGGCCAGCTCTTAGAGGAAACAAAACCACAAGTTGAGAGAAAAGGACTATGATGGCCAACTGGTCACTTTCTACATGATCCATCATACTTCCAGGAATCGGGAGCTGCTGGACTTGGAGTGGAATGGCTCAGACCACATCCGCCGGAGGTCGCCCTGGGAAACAAGGGACTTTCTCAGTTACGGATTTAAACACGAGGCACACACGGCTAGGATTCTTTTTAAAAACATTTTTTTTTTTTTTTTTTCCAGATACAGTACAAGGTCTTCCTATGTTGGCCAGGCTGGTCTCAAAACTCCTGGGCTCAAGCACTTCTCCTGCCTTGACCTCCCAAAGTGCTAGGATTACAGGCGTGAGCCACTGAGCTTGGCCCTTTTCTGGTTCTTTTTTTGAGATAGGGTCTCACTCTGTCACCTAGGCTGGAGTACAGTGGTAAGATCTCAGCTCACTGCATCCTTGGACTCCTGAGTTCAAGTGATTCTCCTGCCTCAGCTTTCTGAGTAGCTGGGATGACAGGCACTCACCAAGCCCAGCTCATTTCTGTATTTTTAGTAGAGACGGGGTTTCACCATGTTAGCCAGGCTGGTTTTGAACTCGAGACCCGCCTGCCTCAGCCTCGCAAAGTGCTGGGGTTACAGGCGTGAGCCAGTATGTGCGCCCTGCCCCCTTTCTGATGCTTGATCTGAGATCAGATTGCTTCTGTGGGAAATCAAAGAGCATTTAAATCTTACCCACTGAAAAGTAAGCCACCATTTTTAGGACTCCCTAGTATGGATGCTTTCAGGCTCCTTGAGCAAGGAAGGGGGGTTTTATCAACTCTCTAGAGGCAGTGAGTCAGGTGATCTGGGCAAGTATCTGCTTCCTCATCTGTAAAACGGGGCTGAGAATAGACACCTGGGAATAATGGGCTCTCTGACTCTGGTTTTATTATACGCTGTCCCAACACTACTCACTCTTAATTATTCCCCAACTTTAACATAGTGTTAAGCTGTTAGGTGGCAGGACGGCACTGCTCTTAACAGAAGCAGGAAGTTCCCACAGCTGGGTTTGGGGCTTTTAGTTAATTAACCCTTGACCAGGTGGTGTAGTGGCCTAGCTCATTAGCGTTTTCTGTCAGTGGCTGCGTGAATCTGTAAGCGTCTGCCAGCGTCAAGGTAGCACACACACTAGCCAAGATCAAAAGCTCACTTGGGCGTAAGCAGAGCCACTTCAGCCAGGAGAGCACAAACCCAGGCGGCAAGGCCAATCCAAGGCACTGCTTTCACAGGCTTAAACCGCTACTCTTACCTTTAAGTAGGCCATCGTGAGGAGTGGCAATAAGGTAAATGGCACCAAATAGAGAAGGGCGGGCTGGGCGGCTCGGTGAATGCGAGACGCCACAGTAGCAGTGAGCAGGCCTGTGAGGAGAGAGGGGCATCCGTGAGACAGGAGAGAGAACCCGTGTCACCTGGCTGATGTTTGGCAAAGTCCTGCGACTGTACAGACCCAATGTGCTGTAGTCCATTCTCTGGCTGGGTTTGAAATGCCCAGCTTAGGCAGTTGAAGAAATGTGGATCAGCACGGCTTTAAGGAACACCTCCAACTCCAGGGACCCATGATTGACCCAAGTCTCACTCCTTGCTCAGGTTCCTGGGTTCAAACCCCACCTCCGCCCCTCTGGAGGGCCGGACAGTGTGCCTCTGTCTCCTGTGATGCTGCACCTTGGGAGGCAGAAAACCTGGGTTCAAGTTCCACAATGGCTAACATAAGCACGGTTCAGGACTTCCACCTCTGCGGGCCTCAGCCTGCTCATCTGTCTAACAGGGACACCACTACTGGCCTTGCCCCTCTGAGTTTGTGGACTGAAATGAACCCATATGTATGAAGTGCTGTGCGACGCGGACTGTGCTGGGGTTGAGCAGGCGGCAGCAAGTGCAAGAGGTGTTCCTTTCCACTCACTCTGCAGGAACGACTGCACGTGCAGGCAGGTGACCGTTTCCCAGACCAATTACAACTGTCTCCTCCTGTCTGCCTAGACGTGAGCTGGCTAGAAAGCTTAGTCTAGGTCAGAGTGCCAGAAACGTAGAACTAATGGATGTAATACCTGTTGAATCAAGTAGGAAATAAATACAACAGTTATTACACTCAAGGGGAAGATTTAAGCACAGACTCATCCACTGTACTGTGTGCTGTGTGTCCTTGGCTGTGAGGACTGACCATGCTTTTCCTACAAGGTTCTTCAGACACACTGTTGGAGAGGCAACTGGCCTATCCAGTACACAGAACATTTATCTCACGGGCCACGTTGTCTATTACAGCACCCAGGATTCCTGCTCTCCTTCCATCCAGTATCTGCAGCTAGAAGACCTGACTGAATCCCAAGGGTTGAAGGACAGCCAGAGAGAGGTTCATCTGCAGTCTCTCTGGTTCCCTTACCTACGAAGTATCCGACGAGGGTGCAGTGAAAGTAGGAGACCTTCTGCATGCGCCCAGAGATGTTGGCAGGCCCAGGGGCACCACAGGAGTCCCCACTGGCTTGTTTTTTGTAGTTGTCATAACGAAGGACAAAACAGAGCAGGAGACCAGGCATCACAATGTCTCCGATGCCCAACATGGAGAAGTGGCTGCCGGTGGAGCTGGAATGCAGTTTCACAGGTTAGCGATGTCACACTCTGCAACACTTTCTGTTCCTTTTGTGCAAAGTCTGAGCTTTTTAAAGGAGTCAAAGAGCTTATCTGCATGGTAGACGGAAATCTCTTCTGATTGAACACAGTTTTGAAGAGTTTAGAGATAAAAAGCTGTGACAGTATTGGCACTAGAGGTCTCCACCGGGCCCCGGTGTTTCAGGAGAGCACCTCGGAAGTGCCCTGCTTAAGTGCTGCTTCCTCTAGAAACGTCAAGCAATGATTTGTGACACATTTACTGCCGAGACTTCAAATAAGCACCTGGCTACTATTACAGATGGAAGATTAAAGCAGCACATTCATTTTGCCAAGATCATATTACCAGGAGCTGTATAATTCTACCATTAGAACCTATTTTACAAATATCTTTCAAGTAAAAAGGATCAAGATTCTCCTCCCTCCAGCCAACTTTAAACAGTGGAAACAGCAGTAAGGCATGGCTGTTTGTGGAAATTAATCAATAATAAAAGGCAGCGCCTGGATCACTTAGTGATCATCCTTGGTAAGCCAAGAATCTCATCCTCATTTCCTCTTCTGCTGCATGGAGATAAGGACCCTAGGGTGGGATTAGAATGCTGATGACAAAAAGAGACTGACCAAGGCGGGGAACAGATAGGCACAGGAAAGCAGTGTGATCCTTCATAGCCTGAGGTCCTACCTTGGGAAGACCAGTTTTCCAGGCAGAGACAGGCGAGGAACATCCCGCCCAACATTGGGCCCCAGGTGGAGCTTCCGGGATAGAACGTCAAGGGGATTGTCAGCCGGCTGAGTGGCCACCTTCACCATGACGTTGCTATTGAAGATGTAGGCTGAGAAAAATACCTGCCGAGTTGGAGAGAGGCAGGTATTTAACAGAGGGAGCTGGAAGCAACCTGCTTTCAGCATGAGCCCTCCTTGCTCTTAAGAGCAGCATCTCAGAATGCCCCGACTGCAATGCTTTCTCTGTATGACTGGAGGAGAAAGAAAATCTTTGCTCTTCCTGTGTACTTGCTAATGTCTGCACTCTCCACACCCAGAGGTTACTCCCTTGACAGGGTGGTCCTCACTGCAGCCAGCCTTGTCAGCAGGTTACCTCCTCTATCCTTGGAGTCACACACACACCACCTACTGAACAACCTCTCAACAAACACAGGGATTGGACTGTGCACCCATGAACAACTGCAGTTCAGGACTGGGGAGAGAGTGATCAGTGGCTGGGCAAGACTGACTATGAATACTTTTTTTTTTTTGAGACCGAGTTTCACTCTTGTTCCCAGGCTGGAGTGCAATGGCAGGTTCAAGTGATTCTCCTGCCTCAGCCTCTCGAGTAGCTGGGATTACAGGCATGTGCCACCATGCAAAGCTAATTTTGTATTTTTAGTAGAGAAGGGGGCTTCTCCATGTTGGTCAGGCTGGTCTCGAACTCCCGATCTCTGGTGATCCGCCCACCTCGGCCTCCCAAAGTGTTGGGATTACAGGCGTGAGCCATCGTGCCTGGCTGGATACTTCTACTTAATAGTTTTCAGGAGTGAATGCTTTAATTCAACACAAAGGAGGGGAGGGGCTCCAAGGACAAACACTTACCCAAAAGACATCATAGATTAGAAGCCCTGAGAGAAGCAGGCAGGAGACCTTGAGGCTCGGCAGGCGGACAAAGGCGATCATGGCGACACAGAGACCCATGGCCAATGCTGGGGAGGAGACGGGATACCGCAGACAGCAGTCAGTGTGGACTCCAGGCTCATCCTCTTTCTACTAGCTATGCCCCTGAACAGTTTGCCATTCCCTCAAAAATCAGGCAGCCCTAAGCTCCAGCTTCAGAAACTCACATGCAATTCGTGCAAAGCACCCACTTCTTCAGTCCATTTGGACTTGTGGAATTTGGGGTGATTGCTTTCCTCCTGTTAGACATACTGCTCAGCTGTTGGAGACCCAAGAAATGTTCTACTTTAAACCAGTCCTAGACCACCTCACTCTTGTTTTCTGCCTTCCCTCCACTGTTGTGGAAATGTCCTTGCTCCTTGCTTTAAGATGAACTCACACCCTAGAAAGCATCTCCTTCATTCACTTGGAAGCATCATCCCAGCAATTAACTGCATTATAGAAAAGGAGCGAATATAGTAAAGCAAAATGAAAAAAATTATGTTCCCACTTTTCAGAGATTACCATTGTTAAATATCTTCAGATAATTTTTTTTTGAGATGGAGCCTCACTGTCGCCCAGGCTGGAGTGCATCGGCATAATCTCGGCTCACTGCAACCTCCGCCTGATGAGTTCAAGCGATTATCCTGCCTCAGCCTCCTAAGTAGCTGGGATTACAGGCGCCTGACATCACGCCAGGCTAATTTTTCTATTTTTAGTAGAGATCGGGTTTCACCATGTTAGCCAGGCTGGTCTTGAACTCTTGACCTCAGGTGATCCACCTGCCCTGGCCTCCCAAAGTGTTGGGATTACAAGCGTGAGCCACTGAGCCCAGCCTAGAATTTTTTACATACTTTTTTTCCCATAAAGTCAACAACCCCCAGTTTCCATTTGGGTGAATTTTCACCTGATTTAATAAAATTTCTCTATAGATCCCAAAATGTCTTTTATAGATGGTCTGTCCAAGCTGGTTTCCAATCTGGCATAGTTCTCCCCCCCCCAACATTTTTTTTTTTTTTTTTTTGAGACAGAGTCTTCCTTGCTCTGTCGCCCAGGCTGGAGTGCAAGTTGTGCAATCTTGGCTCACCACAGCCTCTGCCTCCCAGGCTCAAGCAATCCTCAGCCTCCCGAGTAGATGAAACCACCGGCATGCCAGCACACCTGGCTAATTTTCATATTTTTTGTAGAGATGGTTCTTGCTATGTGGCCCAGGCTGGTCTCAAGCAATCCTCTCACTTTGGGCTCTCAAAGTGCTGGGATTATAGACATGAGCCACCATGCCCAGCCTACAGCCCTTTTTTAAACAACTTGCTCAAACTGGAGTCATGTGTCCTATAAAACACAGAACCTTCTGGACTTTTCTGGTGCCCTCCTATTGTGGTGGTTGGCTTTTCCTCTATCCCATCTAGTTTTCATAAATTAAATGTTACCATCTGAAGGCTCAATCACTTCTAGCAGGGCTTTCATCCGTGCTACTCCACTGACACTGCTCCTGTGGGCTTGCCAAAGATCCCTCGTGCTAGACACAGTAATCAACCTCTGTTGTCCTTTTACCAGACCTCTAGGCAGCAACCCGCCCAGCTCATGGCTCCCTTCTCCCTTTGTTCTCAGGACAATGTGCCCTCCTGTTCCTCCCCCATCACTGGCTACTCCTTTCCAGGCTTCTCGTAGCTCTTCCCCAATTCCGGAACTCTGTGGGCCTGTCTTCAATCTTTTCCTCCCTCTGGGTGATCTAGTTCAATCTCAAGGCTCTTGAGACTGTCATCAACTCGCACATTTTTATTTCCAGCCTGAATCTCTCCTTTGAGCTCCAGAATACATCCTATGGCCTAAGGGACATATTTATTTGGCTAATCGGCCTCTTGAATCTAACGTGGCCAAACTCAGCTCTTAACTCATTCCCGGGTAGTCTTCTGTCTCCAAGCATTTATTCTGTTTCCAACTGTGCAGATGGAAATCTGTGGTGTCATTTTTGACCCCTTTCTCTCTCTTTTACATCCGCTGGCACCAGCCACCATCCTCTACTGGCGTGCACTGCTGCAGTGACCCCAGCCTGGCCTCTCTGCCTCCAACTTAACCCCTACAAGTCTCCTCTTCACAGGGCAGACAGGATCAGCTGCTTAAACCCTAAGGCAGGTTTTAAATGTCCCCTGGTACAAAACTTAACTTCCCACAGAGTAAAAGCCACAGCCTTCACACTGGCTGACAAGGTCCTGCTGTGACTGTGACCCTTCAGGTCACTTCCTGCTACTTCCTGTGGCAGGCACAGCAGCCTCCTCACTCTGCCCCTATGCCACTGCTTCAGTGCTCTGCACTTGCTGTGCCCTCTGCCTGGAACAATCTCCTCCCAGAACCCAGCTTGCTCCCCCTCTCGTCTTTTACAGGTCTTTACTCAAGTACTAGCTTCTCAATGACAGGTGGACTTTCCTGAAATTAAAGATTATACTTCCTGCTCCTGCCTTATTTTTCATCTCTCAACATTTGATATACAAAATCTCTTTTTAAAAATGTTAAACATTCTCACTCCCCTCAACTCCAGTGAAGGCTCCCTGACAGCATGGCTCCCTGCTCATCCCTGCAGTCTAGACCAGGGCCTGGCAGGTGCAGGCCCCTTCCTTCAGCTCTCCTCCTCCATTGTTCTGCAAACACAGGTTTGATGAGGCCAGAGGTGATGAGGAATTCTTCATGGGGTCTTGTGGTGGGATGAATGTCCAACTCCCTGGGCAGGGAGGGCGCTCTCCACTGTGCAGCCTAAGCACTCAACGTGCGTTCCTGTGGCTCTGTTTTCTATCCCCTTCAGTACCACGCCATCCCCCCACACACAGTGTTCTTTCTCGCTCTACACAGAAGGTCCTGCCCCTAGCTCCTTCATCTGGAAAATTCATCCTCGTTCTCAAAGAGCCAGGTCAGAGAGCCCTTTCTCAGAGTCTTTCCTGATCCAACCACTAGTTGCTATTTTTGCTTTTTTTATTTACCTCTGGGAGATGGAAACGCTCTTGTTGCCCAGGCTGGAGTACAATGATGAGATCTCTGCTCACTGTAACCTCCGCCTCCCGGGTTCAGTCAATTCTCCTGCCTCAGCCTCCTGAGTAGCTGGGATTACAGGAGTGCACCACCACACCTGGCTAATTTTTGCATTTTTAGTAGAGATGTGGTTTCATCATGTTGGTCAGGCTGGTCTCAAACTCTTGACCTCAGGTGACCCAACCCACCCTGGCCTCCCAAAGTGTTGGGATTACAGGCGTGAGCCACTGTGCCTGGCCCAGTTGCTACTTCTATGTGATGCCACAGAACGTCTGAATGTCTCTAACTCACTGGTCATTCTATGACAGCGTGGGTGTTACATTCAATAAATACTTGCTGAATGAATACAAAACTGTGTTCTATTAACTTCAAATTTCAAATTATTCTAAGGAAAGTAAAAAGCCACATAAGCAGATATATTTTTCACAGAACTGGTGGTAAATTATCAATATATGTAATAAAGTGGATAAATACAGCAGCTTGGCAGACCCTGGACACAACTATATTAATATTTCATGAGTTCCTACTGTGTGCACGGTGCTGTATAAACCCAAGAGGAGAAAAAGCCGCCTCATCCCTACAACTGAGAAGCATTGGAAGAGCAAAATACGTATATCATCTCCACTATCATTGTTATAAGCATTCACTGAGCTACAGGGTGTACTGCAGTGTGAATTTTGAAGAGATGTGGTCAAGGCCTAATTCCTGACTTTATAGTAATATAGGATGTTTATTATACTAGGATCTTCTTTAATTTTTAAATAAATTTGTAAAAACCAACCCGGTAAAATATACACAATGCATGTCATTTGAACCCAACGAACTGTATTAGTTAGGGTCAGTTAGGCTTGGCGAAGCTCAGAGCATTCAGGGCTGTAAAGGGATGACTGAAGCATAATCTTTAGGGCACTGAGAGATGTACCCAGAGCCCCTGCTCTGATCAACCATGCGTATATCTGAAAGGATGGACCCTCCCATGATCATCATCTTTAGGAAACAAAGGTTTGGTTGTGCTGTGAGTCAATAAACAGGACATTAACAGGGAGCAGCTCAGCCAGCTGGAGGAACAAACAGCAGTGGTCAGCAGCAGGTGGGAAGCCCATAGGGCCAGAGCACAGGTGGAACACAGGTTTGTGTATAGAGACTGGCTGGGGGTGATCTGTTCATGGACTTGTAAGTGAATACATGGAGTGCAAGGCATCAAGGGCACAAAGAAAGTAACAGAAGGCCTAGGACGGACAGAGAGACAGGATTCTGTGGGGAGCGAGGGTCAGAGACTGAATATTGCAGCTCACCAATAACCAAAAGAAGGGTGGGGAAATAGGCTGGACACGGAAGGAAAAGGCCAGGCTCCTTGGGTTAAGTTTATGCACCTCTGTGACACACGCAGCTGACCTGTCCCTTACTGACCTTTTCTTTTTCTTTTCTTTTTTTTTTTAACTTCTCTGCTACCAGATCACAGTTCAATCTTTTTTTTTGAGACGGAGTCTCACTCTGTTGCCCAGACGGGAGTGCAGTGGTGTGATCTCGGCTCACTGCAACCTCCATCCCCTGGGTTCAAGTGATTCTCCTGCCTCTGCCTCCCGGGTAGCTGGGACTACAGGCACCTGCCACCACGCCCAACTAATTTTTGAATTTTTTAGTAGAGATGCAGTTGCACCATATTGGTCAGGCTGGTCTCAAACTCCCGACCTTAGGTGATCTGCCTGGCTCGGCCTCCCAAAGTGCTGGGATTACAGGTGTGTGCCACTACGCCCGGCCCTTCCTGACCTTTTCTACTCAATTTACCACAGAATCATTTCATTCTAAATGTGCAGAAGCCTTGAAAGGTCATAAGGTCTAAGCATCCACTTGCTTTGTCATTCATCTCACGCTGATCCTCCTCCACCTGGGTCTAAACTAAATATGGAACAGACAGACTGCTCAGTGACAAGGTATTCCATGACTCCAGACAGTGTCATTCTATCCTAACCTTCCAAGTAAGACAGTCTGGGCTCATCTTCAATGTATCACAGTCTTTCATCACGCACATGAAATCTGCAGCTGTTCTGAGGTGTCATCGTTCACGGCTGCTGCAGACCTTGCTCACGCCTCCGCCCACTTCCTACTCTGCTATGTCTCCTTCCCCTCCCTCCCTCCTCCTTCCCATGTACTGTTCGCTGCCACTGTCAAACACCTGTTCACATAATTTCCTGCCTTCAGGTCATCAGGTTCCCTTCTCCGTGACGAATCAGGTCTAATTATAAAGTTATATAAACTAAGGAGGCAAAACCTACACAGAATGGAGCTGAGCACCACACTGGCTCTGCCTCAGTGTCTTCTGTATTGGTTCCTATTCCTCACCCTATCCCTTCTCTCTGTCTGCGTTAAGGTGAACACCCTCTTTCCAATTAGGCCCTCTAGGTCCTCCCCACTGTAGTCTAAGTTCTGTGTATGAAGAGGCAGAATATATATCCCTTTGGACTGTCTCAGAGAAGGCTCTTAGAGGTATGTGGAATGAATACCACCGACCCAGCGAATACTGTCACAAGCGATGTCATATTCCCAGAATGTGCTCTCAGTCACCAAGTTTGCCTGCCTTTCGTTCTGTCATTCAAGTAACTCTTAAAAAATCTTACCTCCTCCTCAGGGCCTTTCAAGGCTAAAGTGAAGAGAGGTGCTCTCTTTCCCTTGCAGCTTCAGATACTCCTGAGACTCTTTCCTACAGCTGTACCAACACATTTAACTTTTGGTTAAATGTACATTAAAAGGTTAAATGTATATTAACCAAAAGTGTTGGGGAAGTAAATGATTAATCTCAGCCATTTAGCTATAGTTATTTTCAATTTATTACTGATATCTTTGTATCACACTGACTTCTACAACCAGTAGGGCCAGGGACAAAGATGTTGACACCAAACCGAGCTCAAATGTTCTCTACGAGGATTACCTAACCTGTAAGGTCTCTAAGCAGTGCTCACATTCACGATATAGACTCTCTAGATATCTATGCCTTGTGTGGACTCAGTGCACCAAGAGTGTAGCATTTTATTTATTTATTTTTTTGAGACACAGTTTTGCTCTGTTGCCCAGGCTAGAGTGCAGTAGTGCGATCTCAGCTCACTGCAACCTCCGCCTTCTGGGTTCAAGTGATTCTCCTGTCTCAGCCTCCCGAGTAGATGGGACTATGCCACCATACCCTGGTTAATTTTCGTACTTTTAGTAGAGATGGGGTTTCGCCATGTTGGCCAGGTTGATCTTGAACTCCTGACCTCAAGTGATCTGCCCACCTTGGGTTCCCGAAGTCCTGGGATTATGGGCATGAGCCACCGTGCCTGGCCAAGTGTAGCATTTTAAAACAAAGAATCAATTGTTAGATTTCTGGCACTGAACATTTTCTAATCATAGGTTAGTAGTAATTGCTGTAAAACAAGGGGGCTGAATCAGATATCTGTCAAGATTCTGTTAGCCCCTGAACTAGGCAGGGCATAGACTGTAAGCCAGGTCTCATGATTCTTGATAGGGTGCATACTCAATATTCATCAGCTTTTAGATAACATATCATCACTTATAGGTCAAACTCTTTCAAATCTTCCCAAATTTGAAAGGTTAATTTGCCAGATGAAACTGAGAGTAGATAGAACAGCCCTAGACCTCAGTTTGGGAAAACCCTGAAGTCCATTCTTAGTGTTAATACTTCTTAGTGTAGCCCTGAAAATAATTTATCATCCTGTTTTCACTTAAATTAACTTCAAAGAACAGACTTTAATTAAGAAACACTAATTAAAAAACCCAGCCACCAAATATTACTGCCTACAAGATGATTTTTGATTCTGCAGAGAAGTCTGAAAAGAGAATATCCATGGCAGAGAGCAATCTCTTTCTGCGTATTACACACTACGGCTAGAATGCCAGGCTACTGTGATAACAGAAAACAAGTCAAACACTAGTCTGAGAAACAAACAAAAAGCTCAAAGGCTCTCTTTGAGGAAAAATTCTCTTCTTGGTCACAAGGGCAGTTCAACCAGTGCAAACTGGTAGGAAGAAGAGATCTGCGGATAAATAATATTGGAAAACTGCAATAATGACAAAAAATGTGGTAAAATTCTGATTAGGGTTTAGGGGAGCCTCATTGAACACTGAGCAAAACTTTTCAACTATGAAGTGAATTTTCCAGTGGAAATGTACTTCTGATAGTGGCCACTGGGAACAAATGTTTTGTCCCTTTGGCCAATTTTCTATCAACTATACAGTCTAGAGGAAGAGACTCTCATAGTAAAACAGACCCTTCAGTATGCCTTACAGAGAGGTGCTTAGCCCATTCCTCCTTTATTGAGTCTGATAAACCTGTCCCAGATCTGTCTGCAGAAGCACAAGGACAAAAATTCTGCTGACTTGCTCTAAAGTGTGTTTTCAATGGCTGTGAGAAGAATGTCACCTTCCACCATGCTGACCTTTTTTTTTTTTTTTTTTTTTTGAGACTGAGTCTCGCTCCGTTGCCAGGTGCTAGGCTAGAAGGCAGGGGCGCGATCTCGGCTCACTGCAACCTTCGCCTCCTGGGTTCAAGCAATTCTCCTGCCTCAGCCTCTCGAGTAGCTGGGACTACAGGTGCGTGCCAACACGCTCAGCTAATTTTTGTAATTTTAGTAGAGACGGGGTTTCACCATGATGGCCAGGATGGTCTCGATCTCTTGACCTCATGATCTGCCAGCCTCAGCCTCCCAACATGCTGGGATTACAGGTGTGAGCCGCCGTGCCCAGACTTTTTTTTTTTTTGGTACCTTACTGTCAGTAAACAGGCATTTTTTCTGTTCTGTACAATGCTAAGGTAGGGGAGAGCTGAGCGTAGAAGGACCGCACTGCTTATAGTTCTGAGAGACAGCTCTTCTTTTTTGGGTCAGCGGCTTAGTAAGCACTTCAAACTCTTAGTAAAACACGTAAATAATATCATGTGTGTCTGGACACATGGATAAAGAGATTCAAGAAAGGAGAGCCACCAAAAAGTTGGCAGTGAGATTACCAAGAAGCTTAGACCACATGGAGGACTGTGACTTCAAGGCAGTTAAAATATCATTTGTCGTGATATGGGCTTTGTGCCTGTTAGCATCTAGACTGACCATCCTGCCGAGGTGATTACTGCTTTACATCACTTTAGTTAAACCAGTAGCACCTGGTGCTTTCAACCTCTCATTCCACATTTGTTTAGGTGGATTTATGTGTGTCATTATGGGGTGGCCTCTCAATCTGTCATTTAAAGACACCATCACAAAACAGTTCGCTTAGGAATATGTGGTTCATAGTCATCCAAACAGCCAACTTATATGCACTCAAATAATCTGGTTTAGATTGTAACCAACTAACTTGAATTTCTACAGTAGGAGAAATACCTGCCTGTTTCCTTAACAGGAAGCCACCAAACTAGTTAAGATTCAAGGGATATAATAATAAAAGCAGCTATGAGATTGATTTGGACTAAAATTTATTATTTGTGCTCCAATAATAATCAGGATTCTTTAAAATTGTATAATATATATTTTTATTTTTTAATTTTTATTTAATATATATTTTTAAAAGATTGAGTTTTATTGAAGTCTTTCAGAATCCCCTACCTGCTCAGTTTATATGTGAATCACTTCTTTTCTACTTAAAATTAATAAACCATTGTTTGTAGAAATCAGTAAGAGATACTCTCAGAAGCCCAATGCACATAGCTGTCACTTTGTCACTCTTAATAATACCTAGTCCTTATAAAATCAGCACTTGCCCTTTTACCATAAGCTGGGCAAGCAACTTGTAGTATTACTTTGAATGCAATTTCGTTTTCTCAACCTATTTTTCATCAACTTCCAGAAGCACCGAAGTATCGTAACACAAATCATAAGCTACTGAAAACACTAATACTTAATTTGGGAAATCAGGTCTAATAAACCACTTAAAAATTCTAGCCATTGCACTTGAGACTGCTTATATGCATAGTGGGTTCTCTAGTACTGAAGCAAACAATCAGAGCACATGTTTTTACAAGGGAATGTGAGATGCTGAAACAAGGGACCAAATCTGTCAGAATCAGCAAAGGTGAATTACTACACAGATGGGGCATGGCTTATTTTGACTTTGCCTTCCCTGTCTGCGTCATGAAGGGTCTGTATAGTCTAGAGGGTCACTTGGTCTGCAAACTCAAGGAACTGTTTCAATAGCTTGGTATATGGTAGACGCTCAAAAAAAGCACTGAATAACTATCATGAAAAAAGATTTACGTTTATATAACATAAAAACCTGTGTTTTTTCTTTATAGTCACCTCATTCCTCCACAAAACCCCTGCCAACCACTGAGCTGTTTGTTCTCCACCCCTATAATTTTATCATTTTGAAGAACAAATATGTTTTAAAATTGTGAGCATAACTTATATTTGTATGTTTTACAATTTGCAATCCACTCGGTAGTTTCTTTCCACATAATACTCAGTTTCTTATGGCATTTTACTAACTTGGCGCATATATATTTCAAATCATTGTACAGGTGGTCAAAGTCACTTATGAGGAAAAAAAATTCCTAGATGCAGAAGGACAAGTTTTTAGTTTGCCTTAAAGTTTAAAATTTCTTCCTTAAGATGATTTTGATACTAGATGCAGAAAAAAACAGTTTACAATCCTTTTTGTCAAATTCCATCCAACCTGACCATGAACGGAACATCCTTGGTTTTAATTCATATATTTGAGGCAAATATCTTCTAAAAATTATACATATATTAAAAAAATCCAAACAATTACTTAAGCCCAGGAGCTTGATGTCACAGTGAGTTAGGATCATGTCACCGTATTGCAGCCTGGACAACAGAGCAAGAACCTTACTCTAAACAAAATTAAAAATAAAAACCCGAAACAATGGACCAGATGCTATGCAGCAAACTTAAGATCAATCACACAAAGTATATATATTCTGTAAGATCAGTACTTAGAAAGTGTTTAACTAACTCAGCTACTCTGAACTTGAGGAATGACAGGAAGCATCACTCTGGGTGGCTCTGGGCTCAGACAACGATGAACACCAACCCCATTGCCCCTGAGCCAGCCCCAGAGCTGCAGGGAAACACTGCCTGGTGGAGAGTAGAGGAGCCTCCTGGACCTGGCACTGGTTCCAAAGAACTCTGTCTCCAAAGTCTGGAGTAGCTTTGTGGTTATTTGGAGTAGGTAACAGGAATAGATGCAATCCATACCTGTACCCCAGATTTTCAAATACTTCCCTTAAAAATTATTTGGGATTAAGACTAGTATAAAATTACACTGCCTTTATATTTTAACCTCCTTCCCTTTGGAATCACCAAAAGAAAGAAAAGGTGATAGTTTACAATCCCTTTTAAAGAATTTTACTTTGTGTGGCAGAGTAGTTAGATAGAAGTTTCTTGAGATTAGGAAAGTGAACTGTGGAAATGTAAGGACTATATATAAAGGAAGTGGAATCCAGGTGCGGTGGCTCATGCCTGTAATCATAGCACTTTGGAAGGCCGAGGCAGGTGGATCACCTGAGGTCAGGAGTTCGAGACCAGCCTGGGCAACATGAGACCCCATCTCTATTGGGTATGGTGGCTCAAGCCTATAATCCCAGCACTTTGGGAGGCTGAGGAGGGTGGATCACCTGAGGTCAGGAGTTCAAGACCAGCCTGACTAACATGGTGAAACCCTGTCTCTACTAAAAATACAAAATTAGTTGGGCATGATGGCACATGGCTGCCAATTCCAGCTACTTGGGAGGCTGAGGCAGGAGAATCGTTTGAATCCGGGAGGTGGAGGTTGCAGTGAGCCAAGATCTTGCCATTGCACTCCAGCCTGGGTAACAGAGCAAGACTAACCCTCTACCCCACCAACAAAAGGTCTTAAGGAGAAAATTATAGGCGATTTTTGGAAACTGCCTCCAAGATGTTTTGGTAGTAGGTTTGAATTCCACATAAGGGGCCTGTGTCTGGGGTGAGCTACTTCTTTGAATCTTTGTTTAGTCTTCCGAAAATGGGAACAAACAGCAGGACCTACTTCAAAGAGTTGTTCAGAGGATTAAGAGAGAGAATCCACGTAAAACACCCAGCAGACTGCCTAACTCATAATTCATCCTTATCATCAATGAAGAGAGAAATTCTCATAGGCTACAGGGTTGGGGCATCAACTACTATAGCCTATCTGAAAAGCAGTGTAATAATGAGTATGATTTTTTTTTTTTTTGAGACAGAGTTTCGCTCTTGTTACCCAGGCTGGAGTGCAATGGCGCGATCTCGGCTCACCGCAACCTCCGCCTCTCGGGTTCAGGCAATTCTCCTGCCCTAGCCTCCTGAGTCGCTGGGATTACAGGCACGCGCCACCATGCCCAGCTAATTTTTGTATTTTTAGTAGAGACAGGGTTTCACCATGTTGACCAGGATGGTCTCGATCTCTTGACCTCGTGATCCACCCGCCTAGGCCTCCCAAAGTGCTGGGATTACAGGCTTGAGCCACCGCGCCCGGCCGAGTATGAATTTTTTTAATGCAAAAATTCTGTTCCAGGAATTTCATGTCTAGGGATTCATCCTTAATACGCTGGAGTTATTAAAAGGGATGTGATATACTTTTATATAATGATACAGACATGTATTTATATCATTAAAGTATATGATGTATATCACATACATAATGCAGGTTACATATATTATATTTGACATATACTACATATATCATATAGAGCATAATATGACACATTATATACAATCTAATCCCATTTCCTTATTGTTACTTTTCTTTTTTTTTTTTTTTTTTTGAACGGAGTTTCGCTCTTGTTACCCAGGCTGGAGTGCAATGGCGCGATCTCGGCTCACCGCAACCTCCGCCTCTCGGGTTCAGGCAATTCTCCTGCCTCAGCCTCCTGAGTAGCTGGGATTACAGGCACGCACCACCATGCCCAGCTAATTTTTTGTATTTTTAGTAGAGACGGGGTTTCACCATGTTGACCAGGATGGTCTCGATCTCTTGACCTCGTGATCCACCCGCCTTGGCCTCCCAAAGTGCTGGGATTACAGGCTTGAGCCACCGCGCCCGGCCTCTTATTGTTACTTTTTAAAGACACAGGGTCTCGCTTTGTTGCATGATCACAGTGGCATGACCACAACTCAAGGGATCCTCCCACCTCAGCCTCCCAAGTAGTTGGGACTACAGGCACACCCAGATGATATTTATTTTTCTAGAAATAGGATGTCGTTACATTGTCCAGGCTGGTCTTAAACTCCTAGTCTCAAGCAATCTTTGTGTATCAGCCTCCCAAAGTGCTGGGACTACAGGCATGAGTCACTGTGCCAAGCATCCATTTATATAAGAAAGCATAAACTTGTACATTAATATTCAAAGCAGCATTATTCATAATAGCCTAAAGAGTGGAAACAACTGGTAAACAAATAAATAAATTTACGTGTGTCCATACAATGGGACAGTATTCAGCCATAAAAAGGAAGTACTGATAACAGGTTATAACATGGATGAACCTTGAAAACATGCTAAGTGAAACAAGCCAGACACAAAAGGCCATATAATGTATGATTTCATTTATGGAAAATGTCAGAATGGAGAAATCCATAGAGACAGAAAGTAGAGACGAGTGGATACCTGGGGCTGGGGTGGGGCGGAGGGTAAGGGAATCTTTGCTAATGGGTATCAGTTTTGATGGGGATGGGTGGTGAAAGTGCTCTACAAGTTGATTGCAGTGATGGCTATATAGCTCTGTGAATATCCTAAAGTATCTATAAAACTCTATTAAGTAAAATTACAGTTTGCCACAAATTAGTCACTCACCATCCATGAGAAGCCAATGGCCAGTGAGAACCCAGATGAGGACCAGCATAACAGACAGAGAGAATGACAGCAACTCAGCAGCAGTGAAACGCCCGCAGCAACCAAAGGAAATCCTGGAAAACACACAACACTCATTGGACTGTAGGCACACTTTATTCAATAACCTAACTCTCCTTTGGTATTTCATGATCAGAGCTCGTGATGGCTGGATTAGAATAGCAGATAATACCAAGATAGCTGGAAATCCAAAATACCCAATCTTTTTAGAGTAACCAATGGAAAGCTCAGAGGAATTATACTTCTGCACCACCTGATAATGTCCTTTTTGGACCAATTATCGACATGGGCATTTAGAAGTTTCAAGTGGCAGTATCACCTCTGGAAAAGCTATAAGTATGGAGAAAATTCTGTTTTTACGAGGAAAACAAAATGAAGAAATGCCAACGATTCAATTCATTTAGCAAAGATGGTATTACTCTATTTAGAAGGTGGTAAGTGTGTCCAGCATCTCCATTAGCACAGCATTTTGTCTTCCTGCATCAGTGGCTTTAAAGTGTGAACACTGGGATTAAAGGCAAGTAGGCAGCATATCCAGGCCACCAAAGACCAAAGGTAAAGAAGAACGTTTGAGTTCAACCACTGTCCTTGTATTTCATCAACTCACAGTAAAAGAATGAAAGCACTGTTTCAAAAGAAAACTGCTCATCTTTCAATGCTCTAAGTAAGAAGCACATTACAGTGACTCAGACTTCCTAAGTTTTGTTTGTATTTCCTCTGACATGAGAAGGTGCAAAAGGAAGTACTTATCTTCTGGTTTTAAAGATCAAATGTCTGGTGTTCTGGCATTTCTGTGCTCCAGCCAATACCAGAAATTTAGACTCCTAATAATGCTATCAAATATGACAGAAAAATCTATGTAAGTTTATAATTTAAGAGGAAAGTCCCAAGTCCTTACTTGTTCTGAGGTGAGCAGGGTCTTGTTAAATACTGGCACATCGGGAGGAGAAGAAAAGCAAAAGCTATAGTTGCAAGAACTAGAGAAAGAAAAGATGCAGTTAATTTTTTTTAACCAATTATAAGAAAAATGGCATGACTTACAGAAACTTAGTCATTCCCCCAAACACTTGACAAGTGGATACAGTTAACTGAATAGAGAAGAAAAATATCTTCCTTTAATACTGCACAAAAAACCAAAACCTCTTCAATTAAAAAAAGTACCTGATTTAAAGTAGGGGAAAGCATAGGTAAGTTTTGTAAAAGATAAACAGCAGGCCAGGGGATGGCTTCCTAACAAGCCTTGTAGCATTTTGTTAATTTTTTTTTTTTTTTTACATTTCCATCATTGCTTAGCTTGAAAACACAGCAAAGAGCTGACACTCCAATCACCTTGATCAGTTACCAATGTTTCTAGCTGCAAGAATGTTGGGAGAGGCTGACAGTAACTTCTATGCCAAGCTCAACCTCTTGGTAATCTACCAGAAAGGGAGCCACAGCCAGAGCAGAGCAACACCGCTCTGGCGTCATAGAGCTCCTGCGTTTTCACGTCTCCGGCCTTTCTTTCAGATCATGTAGGCAGGTCTCAACAGATGATGTACGTCAAGTGGTTCAAGGAGGAGTTGGGGAAGGGCGGTGTGGTGGAGAGGGAGGAGATGAAGCCAAGATTTATAAAGAAGAACTTACATGACATGGTATATAAATCTTAATTTTTGAATAGGGATAAAGGTGAAAACTTTTAAGTATGTTAAGACCAGACAGAGAAACTCATTTACCTGCCGTACATATTGTAAAAACTACTTGAACTGAGTCAAAGAAGAAGAACATGACTAAAAGAGAGACAGATGCTCCAATCGGAAGGAACAGAGCCTGGGTAGAGTCAATTGTTTGGATGCCTGAAAGAGAGAAAAACGGACACATTAATACTTATTACACAACAGGCACTGTGCCTATGCACTTCATATACATTAACTTGCAAAAATGCAGACAGTTCTAGGGATTATATGTAAGACATGGATTATCCAGGCCCTATGAGTCTTTCCTTCCCAATGAGATTATGAGCTCCTTGTTCTCTTCATGGTGCTTTCATTACAGTAGATGCTCAGGAATATCTGTTGAAGTGAACTAGGACCTCCTGGTGTTGACCATCTGGGTGACACAATGCAAACCCCTGTCAAGAACATTAAGAGGTAGTAAAACCCAGATGACTCCATTTGAGTAAATTTGTGGTCTTGCGTATACGTTTGGTAAAAGTGGTGACTTAAACCCATTGACTAAAAGTACTTCTCATTGCCTGTGGGTTTAATGTACTCATTTTCATGCTTTCCCATTATTGCTAATAGTTGAGAACTGATTTGGCTGATAGGGGGAGAGGGAGGAGAACAAGCCATAGCTGAAAACAGCAAATCAGAAAAATTTTATTTGGCCAGATGTGGTAGCTCACGCCTGTAGTCCCAGGACTTTGGGAGGCTGAAGTGGGAGGATGGCTTGGGGCCAGGAGTTCAAGACCAGCCTGGGCAACACAGTGAGACCCCCCATTTCTATCTATTAATATTTAAAATAAAAAAATAATTTTATGGGAACATTTTAAGGTAACAGAATAGGAGATGAATGGGGGAAAATAGTCTTTTGCGATAGAGTAGTATTTAGCACAGGAGTTCTCATTTCTTGGCTTCCCATTACAGCGTCAAAAAAATTACAAAGCCCAGGTCCAACCCCAGACAAATTAAATGAAATCACAGGGGTTAGGCCCAGCTAAAAACTCCTCACAAAACTATATTTTGCATCCAGGGGTGAGAACTATTAATAGAGTATTTTTGGTAGAGAAGGAAAACATGACAAACTTATAACCACTGACTGAAAAAAAAGTACCAGTTTTACCTTGTCCCACTTCCAAATTCACTCTACTGATATGTTATAAAAGTATACAAAAGGAATCAAATCTTTATATGATCTATTATAATGAAATAACAGAAGGAAAAGGCTGGGCACGGGGGCTCATGCCTGTAATCCCAGCACTTTTAGAGGCTGTGGCAGGAGGATAATTTGAGGCCAGGAGTTCAAGACCAGCCTGGGCAAAATAGAGACCCTATCTCTATAAAAAATAAAAAAAATTAGTTGAGTGTAGTATCTTGCTACTGGGAGGCTGACGTGGGAAGATCACTTGAATCCAGAAGTCCAAGGCAAAAAAAAAAAAAAAAAAAAAAAAAAAAAAAAAAAAAAAAAAAAAAAAAAAAGGAAAAGTCTCTTCATTAAGGCTACAAATAAAATATGCAACCAGGATAAATACAGCAATACACAAAGGGTTGCAATGATCAACCAATAAAGCTTCTCTTAGGTATTTAAATTTGCCTGTCCCCAAAAGAGCTATTTAGGGGTTTTAATGAACTATTATCTACAAAACAAAATTGCTTCTCAATGGCTAGGTAGATCAGTCAAGTAATTCACTTAGGAAGAGGGCAATTCAATTTAGGAAAAGTGAACTATGTGTCATCACAAACAGAAATTATCTTGGAAGCAGTCTGTCCTGACTGCAGTCAAACTCATTCGGCTTAGCCCATGGATCACTCTGGGGAGTACATTCATTAGACAAAACTCTATGAAATCTCTGACTAAATTTCACCTCAATAGTTTTTAAATTTAAGTGCTCTACAGTGGTTTAAAGAACTGCTAGATGAAGCCACAGATTTTCAGTGCCTGTCACTACAGAAATTAATCGTTTCTCAAATAAATGATTGATTGTCACGGGAACAAAGCATCCTGGAGTTTACAGACAGATTATACTGATTCGAAGTATGAACAGAAAAATTAAATGGCTAGCTAGAATAAAGACTGTAGTGGTCAGGTATATGAGATGCATTTGTTTACAGTAAAGCTAAATTTTAAAAGTTCAGTCTGCAATTAAATGCAAAACTGAAAAGAACCTTTCTAGAATATTAGACAGAATGCAAAGATTTTTTTTTTCCTTAAACTACAGATTTTTGAACCAGGAGGCAATGTCAAAGGGTAAGCAAAGCACCTTTAGTGCCTGACAATATGCTACCTAAAACAAGGTCCATGCCTCCAGTACTGCACTTCCTAAAGTTCTGGAGATAAAGATCTTGAAGCGGAAGGAGGTAATTAATTAGAAATCTTAGCCAAACTCCAGTGACTTAAAAACAAAGCAAAACTGGGCAAAGCAAAACAGAGTAGCGATAATTGGGCGGCCGTATGCAAGCGCAGTTGCATTATCTTTAAAGCCAAAATCAACATAGGAAATAGGCTCGGGTACGTACGGCAGCATCATTTTTAACATTCAGTGAACACAGCTACAGGCTAAATGTATGTCTGGCATGGAGAAGACACTGAGCAATAAACCACTAATTGTTAAGAAAATTACTGATTTTACACCTCCATGTAAGAAGCATGCTTTGGACTAAATATTTGCTGAACACCTATTACATAGTACTGGACAGGAGACATTAAAATAAAAAAAGTCACTTCCAGATCTCATCAAGTTTACAATTCAAGCAGGGGAGATTAAGATGTAGATCTCTGCTAACGATGAGAATCCCAACTACAAATTTCCATCAATCTTTATAATGCAAATAAATTATAACAAGTTTAGTAAAGGGCTTTGAGGGGGTCAGATAATTGGGGGGTGTATATGGCTTCTTTTTAAAATTCCACTTAATACTACTTAAATGAAGGACTGATGTGCCACGGGAAAAAAAATGTCTATATTGACTTCTTGGGGCAGATACGGAAGTTACAACAAGGTTAGGGGAAATCACAGGACCTGGAGGGAACCCCCGCTCTCCACCTCCACTCCTGTCACTTTCTTTCTCACCTTTTTTATTGTGAAACATCACCCCCAGAAAAGCACAAAAATGTAGAGTTCAGTGAATTATTACATATTTAATACCACTTCAGCCAAGAAACAGACCAACTCCAGAAATCTTCCTTTGTGTCCTTCTCAACCACTACTCTCTTTCTCCTGAAGGGAACCGCTACCCTGTCTTTTATGATATGTGTTTTCTACCCATGCATGCATCCTTATATACTATTTTGCCTGTTTTCTATATTTTATATACACTGAGTTATGTAGTATTTTTTTGTGTCTGGCTTCTTTCACTCAACGTTATCTGTGAGAATGACCCATGCTGTTACACATAGCTACAGCAGTTTACTTGTTGTCACTATATCATACATTAAAATGTATCCATTCTCTGGTCGACATTTGGGTTGTTTCCAATTTTTTGGTTATTACAGATAATGCTGTTCTAAGCACTCTTGCACATGACCTGATGTACATATGACTGTATCTGTTGGATATCTAACTAGGAGTGATACTGCTGGGTCCAAGGGTGTTTATATTGTCACCTTTTGTAGGGAACATCAAACTGCCTTAACAAAGCGACTGTAATAACTCATGCTCTCCAGTAGTGCAACAGTGTTCTTTGTTGTTGCTGTGCATCCTCATCAACACTTGATATGGTCAAGGGTTTTAATTTTAGCTATTCTGGTGGGCATGTAGTGCTCTTTCATTATTGTCTGAACTTTTATTTTTCTGCTTTCTAATGAGTTGAATGCCATAGTTCCTGGCAGGCCTGATCTACTCTTCCTCTTACTTTCATGTGTTTCGAGTTGCCCAGACAGCTGCAACATTATCATAATCTGAAGTAATAATTACCCAGTCTTTCAGTCAAATACCTTAGGGCACCCTGCAGGGAGAAACATTCAATTACAAACTGATTCCTCCATTTTTAAGTTCTGATTTTTGGGGGCATGAGTCACATGGCCCATTTAATCCTCTGTTGAGTCTCACTTAATGCTTCCCCTTCTTCTAGCTCCTATTATAATCAAGGACAGTCTAATAATTTCTGACATATTCATGGCACGTAATCTAATCAGAGAGTAGTAACCCTTTACCCCTGCACACCCACCAATGATGTCAGCCTACATCTACAACTTTTCCTACTCTCCTGTCTCTCTACAAATTCCTTGTTTTTTATTATTTTAGGAGTGGGTAACTACAATCTTTTAAAAACTTCTGTCTGATTACTGTCTCCTTCAATCAGTCTGAAACACTCTTGGCAAAATCTTAACACTAAAATTAAATTTTCTTTTTCTTAAAACCTTCTCCCCAACTGTTCTACACTGTTAATCGTTCAGGACTTCCATCTCTTTAGCACCTACAACCTGTTTCTCTGTTTATCTTTCTGGCTGTTGTTATTTCTTTGATTCCTGATAAATGCATCCTATTTTCCATGTCATCCTTTCAATCTGGAATAATGTTATATTCCATAATCAAGTACTGGTCAGCCCCCTTAGTATTATGTTTTTCTTTGTGAAAGTGAATTTTGCATTCTATGTAAATCTGTCCTTATATAGGTATCCACTGCACAGAGCAGTCACTGAAGAAATGTTGTCAAAGATAATTTAGTACCACACAGCTGGTAGAGTTAAGAAAAATACCATTCAGGCCAGGTGCAGCGGCTCATGCCTGTAATTCCAGCACTTTGGGAAGCCAAGGCTGGAGGATCACTTGAGGTCAGGAGTTCAAGACCATCTTGGCCAACATGGTAAAACCCCACCTCTACTAAAAATGTTAGCCAGGTATGGTGGTGGGAGCCTATAATCCCAGATACTTGGGAGGCTGAGGTAGGAGAATTGCTTGAACCTGGGAGGTGGAGGTTGCAGTGAGCAGAGACTGTACCACTGCACTCCAGCCTGGGTGACAAAATGAGACTCCATCTCAGAAAATAAAAGAAAAAAGAAAAGGACCATTTAAAAAGTAAGTATTCTACCCATTCTTTAGACTCTGCTTCATGAACAAGAAATAAAAAAGCTTATGCTACCAGGTAACTTCTACTGTACGGACTGAAACAACCATTTACTTTTCTTTTTGTTTTTGAGAGTAAACTTAGATATAATAACATAGGTAGATTTCTTTTAGGTTTCTGCAATGCAATGTACAGCAGATTTATAATCTGGTGTAAGAACATCACTTGCATATGTGCTATATAATACAGGACTTTTAAAAAGGGTTTCAGGAATTTAAAGTGATTTGCCTTAAAATGTTGATAGAAGGTAAGCTGCTATGTAATAATTTAATCTAAAAATCAGAGTTTGCACTGGGTTTTATGTGGTTCCTAGCATTGGTAATAACTACTGATATGGAATTTTATCTCATACAAGGATCCATGTCATAAATTTAAGAAAAGACTTGTTATATTTAAATGATTCTACCTACCGTCTTTATCATGGCCACTTTGGCACTGCTAGGGACAATGAAACACATGTGACTGGGCCTGTGCCAGTGAAAACTGGGCAAATACAAACTGGTTAACAGCGTATTATAATAACTGGAGAAACTAAGATACACAGTAAGTGATCTCTTTTCAGTGTAGCATCCATTTTAATATTGGATCTCATTGGATCTCCAATTAATATTGGATCTACCTTTTTATTAGATCTCTAGTATTTGCTCTCCCTTACCCTGTTCTATATAGGTCATGATCTCTGTGCTTGTTACATGCTCCCCACACCTGAAATGACCACTTTGCCACCAAACCACATTCACTAAGTCAAACCCACCTTCTCTTGTAGAGACCTTATCTGATCCATTCCCGCTCACCTCACTTGCCCATCTCTTTATGCTCTTTCTACATGGATGTCAAAATGATTTCGTCTGTAGAGCTTCCTCTCATCCTCTGATAATAGCTGCTTGTTCAGAAGGATTCTGAGGCTATGGTGAGGGTCACAGAAAAAAAGTACTTGCCCCAGATATAGGAGGTGAAGAGGTATCTGCCATCTCTATCTTGGCACTTTTTAAAAAACATCTTGGCAAGAATTGCTCTTATACTTTTGTATCTTTCAAAATATTGAACAGAATATTGAGGACATGGTAGATATCAATATAAATGTATTAATGTTATCAAATCGAGTTGATTCAAATTCATATCTTTCCATAAGCATCAAATGTTTTCTATTAATGCTATTGACTTATGATTACATACCGTAAAATTCACTCATTTTAAATATAACTCAATGATTTTTTAATACCAAACACAAATCCTTGCACCCAGTAAATCATTTCCTGGAGGCATAGAAATAACCAAATTAACTACATGTATAGAAGTTAAATAACGTAAAATGTCTTACTATTATTGGTGCTGTTGCCATTGAAAGACCCCGAAGAACTATTACTGTCTTTCTCCTTATCTTGATTTTCAAAGTCCATATTAAGGGACCTGTGTAAAAAAATGTTATAGTTAAGTTGTAGTTTTGCTTAAGAAAGAAGTAGGTCAGAAAAGTCATGATATGACAATATTTTTTAAATGCTAAGGAATTAGGAAAGAAAAGAAGATCTCTTTTGAACAACTCTGAAAAATAGCTTGTCACATTTTAAAAAACAATCTGATGTCTTTCCAGTGTGTCGGTTCAAGAGTTTTCCTGACTGTAGATGAAAGCATTCCAATGCAGCTGAATCTTTCACTCCTATTTCTGAGCATTATCATATCTTTAATTACTTCCGTATGTTAAAAACCTAAAAAGAGAAATGTCGGTCAAAGGGCAAGCACATATTGAGACTTTTACACACCACAAAACTGTTTCCAAAAAGGCTGCATCAATTTACTCTCTCAGCAGTGTATGAGAGCACTCATTTCCCTATACTCTGTCAGCTGTGATTCAACAACAAAAATTTGAGTTTCTTCTATATCTGGAATTGTTCTAGCTAATAGAGGGACAATAAATAGCAAACACTGGACTGGATTTTATATTCAAGGGTGCAGACATAATAGACAAGAAAAGTAAATACATAGTGTGTCCATGGCAGGTGCTAAGGAAAAAAGTAGAAAATGCACGAGTAAGGGTTTGAAATTTTAGAAGGATGGGCAGGAAGGCCTCAATGACAGTGACTTCAGAGTCAAGACCTGAAGGAAGTAGTCACTGTCAATCTGGGGAACTAAAATTGGCATGTCACTTTGATTTAGCATTCCTTAACCAGTGAACAGCTTTGTGTACAGAAGCTTGCTCATTTATTTTTTTTGTGAACTATCTGTCCAAGTCCATAGCTGATTTTCTACGTGTGTTCCTGTAAAGAAGGGGTTTGTGTTTGAGTGTGCAAAAGAACTTTCTGTAATGATCGTCTATATCTGCACTGACCAATGTTGTGGACATCAGCCACCTCATGTGATCACTGAAATGTGGCTGGTACAACAGAGGAAAGTAATTCTAAAACGATACAACTTTTAGATAAAAACACATGGTAAATCTTTGTGACCTTGGATTTGGAGTGAATTCTTAGATATGATACCAAAAACATGAGTAAAAAACAGAGAAAAACTTAAAAAACTTATGTGCTTCAAAGGACACTATCAAAAAAGTAAAGACAACCCACAGAACAGGAGAAAACATTTTCAAATCATATATTTATCTGATAAGGGACTTGTATCTAGGATATATGAAGAACTCTTACACCTCAATATTAAAAAGACAACCTGATTTTAAAGGATCTGAAGAGACATTTATTCAAAGAAGATACACAAGTAGCCAACGAGCCCATGAAAAAACGTTCAACATCGTTAGTCATCAGGGAAATACAAATCAAAACCACGAGAAACTGGCTGGGAGCAGTGCCTGGAATCCCAGCACTTTTGAGAGGCTGAGGCAAGAGGATCACTTGAGACCAGTGTGGACAACACAGTGAGATGCTGTCTCTATAAAAAATAAAAAAATTAGCTGGGTGTGGTGGCATGCGACTGTCTCAGCCACTCAGGAGGCTGAGGTAGGAGGATCACTGGAGCCCAGGAGGTCAAGGCTAATGGTGCCACTGCACTCCAGCCTGGGCAACAAAGTGAGACAATGTCTCAAAAAACAAACAGACAAACAAAAAACCCACCATGAGAAACTACTTCACACATAGCAAGATGGCTATAACAACAAAGTCAGATAACTAAGTGTTGGCAAGGATGTAAAATTGGAACCTTCATATTACTACTGGTGGGAACGTAAACTGGTGCAGCCACTTTAGAAAACAGAATCTAACCATGCTGACACACCTTGACCTGAGAATTCCAATCTCCAGAACTCTGAAAAAAAATAAATTTGTTGTTTAAGCTACCCAGTCTAAGATGATTTCACGGCAGCCTGAGCTAATGCAGATCAGATTTCATACTTGAATCCTTTTAAAATTACTGAGATTTGTTTCATGCCCCTAGATATGGTCTGTATTTGTAAATATTCCACATATACTTGAGAAGAATGTGTGTTCTGTTGTTGGATGGAATGTTCTATAAATGTCAATTAGGTCAAATTGATTAACAGTATTGTTTAAATCCACTATATCTTTGCTGATTTTCTGCGTACTTACTCTATCAATTTCTGAGAGTGGTGTCAGCTATATTTTGTGGATTTATTTCTCCTTGGAGTTCTCTCAGCTTTTGCTTCATGTATTTTGAAGATCTTTTATTAGATACATAAACATTTATGATTGTTATGTTCTTTTGCTTAATTGATCCCTTTGTCATTACAAAATAACCTTCTTGGCTGTGGTAGTCTTCCTTACTCTGAAAGTTGCTTTGTCTTACATTAACACAGCCATTCCTTACATACACAGCTTTCTGTGGATGAGTGTAAGAAGCATATATCTTTTCCCAATCTTTTAACATTAAAAAAAAAATTGTAACCACTAGATAACCAGGAATTAACCTTTTTTGGCTTTATATTTATAGTGTGCTTTTTTTGTAAGCAGCATATATCTGGGTCTTGCTTTTTATTCAATCTCACAATTGCTATTTTAAATTGAGGTGTAGGCCAATTTCATTGAATGTGATTAACGATACAATTAGGTTTGAGACTATCATCTTACTATTCATTTCCTACTTTGTCCTATTTTATTTCCCCTTAATCTGACTTCTTCTGGATGAATATAGTACTTTTTATGATCCAATTTGATCTCTTTTGTTGTCCTATCAGCTACAACACTTTGCTCTTTAATTTTAGTGGCTGCTGTAGGGTTTGTAGCACACATCTTTAACACAGTCTACCTTCCAGTTACATTGCAACATTCATGTATAGTATAAACACCTTACAATAGTTTATACTTACTTCCCTCTCTCAACCTTTGTGCTATTGTGGCCATGCATTTAACTCTAACATGTTATCTTATAAACTGTACAATGTACTGTTTTTGTTTATGCTGTCAATTATCGATAATGTATTCATTCATGTCTTGCTATGCTACCCACGATGGTCTCAAACATCTAGACATGAGCAGTCAATCCTGCTTCAACCCGCCAAGTAGCTGGGATTACAGACACGTACCACTGTGCCCCAGCTCCAGTCAATTATCTTTTACACAGCTGTAAGTAATAAGAAAATACTTTTATCAATGCATTTGTAATTTCTGATGATCTTAATTCCTTTGTGTAAATACAGATTTCCAACTGATACCATTTTCATTCTGCTCAAAAGACTTCCTTTAACAATTTTTTAAAGCATAAGATAGCTGGTGATGAATTCTTTCAGGGAGTGTATGGCATGGAAATATCTTTATTTTGCCTTCATTTTTAAAAGCTATTTTTGCTACAGAATTTTACAGTGACAGTTCTTTCTCCCTGTACTTTAAAGCTACTGTTACAATGACTTTTCACTTGTATTTTCAATGAGAAATCTGACATCATCCTCATCTTTTCTCCTCTGTACCTAACATGCTCTTTTGCCCCCTATGGCTGCCTTGAGGATTTCCTTTTACCACTCATTTTGAGCTACTGATTATGATGTGTCTTGGTGTAGTTTTCTTCATGATTCTTGTGCTTGGGGTTCATTAAACTTCTTGATTCTGCAAATTATACTTATCAAATTTAGAAAAAAACTTGGTCTTCATTTCTTCAAATATTATTCTGTCCCTCCTTTCTTTTCTTCTTTTAGGGATTCCAATTACCCATATAGTACAGGCCACTGAAGGTTTCTCTCTGATAAATGGTAGCTCCATTATGTTCTTTTCATGTTTAAAAAAATTATTATTTTCTGTACTTCATTTTGGATAATTTCTATTGCTGTGCCTTCAAGTTCACCAATCTTTTCTTTTGCAATGTCTAATTGCTGTTAATCCCATCCAGTGTATTTTTCATCTCAGAAATTGTTGTCTTCAATTCTGAAAGTTTGATTTGGGTCTTCTTTATAATCTCCATGTATTGGCCAGGTACAGTGGTTCACGACTATAATCCCAGCACTCTGGGAGGCTGAAGTGGGTGGATCACTTGAGGCCAGGAGTTTGAGACCAGCCTGGCCCACATGGTGAAACCGTCTCTACTGAAAATACAAAAATTAGCCAGGTGTGGTGGTGTATACCTATAGTCCCAGCTACCTGGGAAGCTGAGGCAGGTGAATCTCTTGAACTCGGGAGGTGGAGGTTGCAGTGAGCTGAGGTCATGCCACTGTACTCCAGCCTGGATGACATAGCGATTCTGCCTCAAAAAATAAAAATAAAAATAACCTCCATGTATCTAATACAATTATATCTGTTTTGATGTACTTTGCTAATTCTAACATCTGTGTCAGTTTTGACTATTTTCCTCATCCTGGGTCATGTCTTCCTTGTTTTTTGCCTATCTGATCATCTCTGCATGTATAGTAGACACTGTGAATTTTACCTTATCTAAATTTTTTTTAATTCCTATTAATTTTGAGCTTTGATCAGGGATGCTGTTAGATACCTGGCTTTAATTTATTTTTTGTTTCCATGATTTATTAGGTGGGTCTGAAGCAGTGCTCTGTTCAGGGTAATTATTCCCTATCACTGAGTCAAGATTTTTATGAGTACTCTACCCAATGCAAAATGAATTATAAGTTTTTCCAATCAGGCTTTTGGAAACAGGTACTCTCCCCTATAATCCTTTCACATTTTTCTTTCCTCCACCTTAGGTGATTTCTACTTATGCATACACTGATTAATACTGTGGTGAATGTTCAAGGGGTCTGTAGATCTCTTTGTTTTCTCTTTTTGGAGCTCTCTTTTCTTTTGTCCTCTGTTCTGTTAATTCTAGCTGCCTCTAGCGGTCTCTTTGGACTCTCAGTTCCATCTCTTCAACTTAGGAAATCTTTTTATCTGCACCATGACTGGAAACTATCTTAAGACAGTATGATGGGAAAACTATTCCTAAACTCTCAGGATTACTGTCCTTTGTTGTCTGATGAAAAATATCTTGAAAACTGCTATTTTATGAGGTTTATGTGTTTATTTTTTTAAGTTGTTTCAGGTGGGATGGTAATTCAGTCTCTGTCTCTATTTTGGCTGGAAGTACAAGTGCCTCTAGATAGTTCTTTTAAATAGGTCCTGAACTAGGCAGATTTTTTTTTTTTTTTTTTTTTTTTTTGAGATGCAGCCTCACTCTGCTGCCTAGGCTGGAGTGCAGCGGTGCGATCTCAGCTCATTGCAACCTCCGCCTCTGGGGTTCAAGCAATTCTCCTGGAACTGGGCAGATTTTAAGGGAAGGAAAGGGCTTTTAAAATTTCTTGTTCATGTCTTTAAAGTCCCTGGGGGTACTGAAACACTGATGAATTTTATGCATTTCTTTAGGAAAGCAGAGGATCCTATCATGAAGAGGTAGTTCATAATCGTTCCTGGAAGAAACTTAACTAAATGACTGGGCTCAGGTCACACTGATAATGCTCTTAACTTCGTAGTTTCCCAAATCTATGACTCAAAATCTCTTGCTGGATTCAAATGACTTATTCCTCTACTAGCGGCCTGACTCCAGCTGCCACTCTGTTTCCTGTACTTTCATTCATTGTCTAAAACTCCCTTATGTGTTACTGGTGCTGAGGAAACCTCAATTAGAATGGGAGATCTGGGTAAGATAATTTATGGAGTAGAGACTGGTTAGTTACATGTCACCCTGTTCTCATATAAATCTGGCCAATGAGTTGTTTGGCAAACTGTTCCACTGGAGGGCAGCCCCAATGGCTGACAGTTCCCCAGCAGGACCAAAACATGATGATTTTTTTTAGATGTGGTGGACTCCCTGAAACATGGTTAGACTGCTCCTCCAAAATATGGTCAGGTGTCTGAGGTGTTGGGGGTTTTCTATATAAAAAATGCCTTGGATTTTAGAATATTCATATATAGTATTTGAGACATCATTATATTTCTCCAGCCATCAGACGAAGACACATTAGTAGAGCTTAAAATGTACACTAACTGCTCATACCTCAGTCATCCTTAGAAGAACTGTTATGGCAACTGGCTCCTGTAAAACTTTTTCCTATTAATTTAAATTCTACAACAAACTAGATATAATATTTTGCATATATTTCCCCTGCCAAGGCACCTGTGGTAGTCTTCAGTACATGGTTTCACTTCTATGATCTTTTAAATTTTAATTCATGTTTTTGCACAGCAGAGCTAACAATGTGCACGGACTCTAGGATTGGTGATGCATTTCATGGGAACCTCTCTGGAGTCAACAGAACTTGAAAGCTGCTCCTTCCCTGTGGGCATGCTTTGGAAAGACATGTATTAATTTAAATTGAGTTTTCAAATTAACTTATGAATGGAATCACAGTAACTACACTTGTTATAACTACTCTGCTTCTCAGAATCTGGTGACAGCAGGTTAAATTTGCAGGAATTTTTACCTACATCTCTACCCCTGGTGCTATACAGACTGCCAGCTTCTCTTATTCTTTCTGTGTTGGCATTATATTGCTATTCTGGATTGGAAAGTTGCCAGTCATCTCTTTGGGTTAACCCTAGGCACAGCTGTTATAGAGCCTCTCTCATGAGACTGGGTGAGTGAAAATAGGTGCTGAGAACGACACAGGACAGGATGAAGGGTTATATAACTCCACTTCAATTTGCCATTAATTGAGAACTATTTATAACTCCATCCTGGATGTTTTAAGGCAAGATTTTCCCCTTTTTTCAAATATAGCTGCTCCTTGACTTACGATGGGGTTATATCCCAATAAACCCAGTTAAGCTGAAAATCTCAAGTTCAAAATGCCTTTAATATTCATCCATCCAACCTACTGAACACCATATTTTAGCCCAGCCCACCTTAAATGTGCTCAGAACACTTACATTAGCCTACGGTTGGACGAAATCATCTAACACAAAGGCCTGTTTGGTAATAAAGTGCTTAATATTTCAAGTAACTTACTGAATACTGTACTGAGAGTGAAAAACAGTGGTTGTACGGGTACTTGAAGGATGGTTTTTACTGAAATCCTACTGCCATTGTACCATCATGAAGTGGAAAAATCTTAAGTTGAACCATCATTAAGTCAAACCATTGGTAAGTTGGGGGCCTTCTGTAGCAGGAAGTAGTGGTCAACTTCAAACCAGTTTTAGCTGGTCCATTTTCTTAGCATCTAACTGACAAGAACTGTAGCAGGGACAGGAAAGCCTTAAGCAGGAATGAGGTACTATCAGACGGTTGGGGAGGGTGGAGCGGTGGTAGGGAGAGCAGGCATTCTCCGTAGTTCTCTGTGTAATAAGAAGACCTTGAATTTCTTTCGCTGTTCAAATAAGCTTAGCTAAAATCAAGCCTTGTTTGGTGTTAGAGGTAGACCACGGGTCACCGCTGCACAAAACAGAAATGGGGCTAAATGAGTTAGAGGGCTTCACTTATCAGCTCAAGCTGGGAAGATTCCTAGCTTCCAGCTTTAAAAACAAGATTAAAGGCTTGCAGATCCCATGCCACTATGACTGGGGTCCTGTAAAGTTACTCATACTGCACAGCTGACAGCAGACTTAAGCTGTTTAAATAAAGCCTTTGCAGCAGACTCTGCCTCCAGAGCTATCCAGAACTATTTCAATTATAGGCCTTTAACCTAGCTTATTTGGTAATTTATTAACTCCATGGACATCAGATTGCTAGGCTGGACCTAGAACAGTTTGTTGCATCTTCACAGAGGACTACTCTTCATTCTCTTCCATCCTGCCCTTCCTTCACAATCTTATTACTGCTATACAATAACATATAATATGATGTTAATATATCACAACGTTATAACTATACATTCCATCCAAATTGTACCCTGGCTATTTGCAAGTCTAGGTACTGAAATCAGTGTTTGGGTCAGGTGTGGTGGCTCATGAGGTCAGGAGTTCAAGACCAGCCTAGCCAACATGGGGAAAACCCGTCTCTACTAAAAATACAAAAATTAGCTGGGCATACTGGCGTGCACCTGTAATCCTAGCTATTCAGGACACTGAGGCAGGAGAATCACTTGAACCCGGGAAGCGGAGGTTGCAGTGAGCCAAGATCACATCACTTTACTCCAGCCTGGGCAAAACTCCGTCTCAAAAAAAAAAAACAATGTTTAAACGACCAACAGAAAAACTTGAGCTATGGCTTTTTCATCACAGACAACCATTTATCACCACAGGAAAAAAAAAAAATCCATCTAAATTATAGCATATTATATGCTACTTTGTCTTTTTATCAACTATGACTAAATAAGAAGTTATGGGTAAGGTGTAGGAAGTAAACAAATGTCCAATTATTGATGCTTACACAGAACCTACACCAAGAACGAAAGACTAAGAATCTGGGGAGAAAGAGACAGTCTGACTCAGCAGTTGAGAAGGCCCACAGGGTTAAAATGATAATAGCTAAGCTTGACTGACCTCACATTGTCAGGCACTACGTTAGGTGCTTTACAGGCAAGGTTTCTTTTGATTCATAGAAAAACCCCCATGAGCAGGGTGACCACAGATCCCAGCTATGCTTGCTGCCCTGGCAAAATTATGAAGGAAACAAAAATATTTCACCTAAAAATATACTTCTCTTCTTTGACACATTTCAGATGGCTTTCAGACACAAATAGCTGAGAAGCTGTGTGGGGCAGATTTGCATCTGTAGAGAAAATATGCACTGATGCGGCTGAGGCATTTCTCTGAGACCCTACCTTGTCCAGACGCAGGAAAAACACCTTAAAAGGTCTGAAAGAAACATATTACATCTATTCTCTCTCAGGGCTGCGACCTATGAGGTTTCATCTACATAACAGCATAACCTGTGCTAGCTGGGGCTGCTCTTCTCTCTTTCCCATAACCTGTTTCACCACCATAACCTGATTTACCACCATAATCTGTTCTGACACACTCCAAGCCCTCATTCTTTCTGTAACCTCAAGGTGGTATAAAAGCATTAGCCATCTGGCCATTTTTTTTGAGATCTTATAAGACTTTTGTGCACATTAATAAATCTGTATGCCTTTTCTTCTATTAATCTGCCATTTGTCAGCTGAGTTTTCAGCGAGGTTTCAGAAGGCACAGAGGAAGTTTTCCCTTGGCCCTGCTGGACCAAGTAATGGGATCACGGCTTGACGTGCTACATCTTTCCACATCAGTACATACTGCTTTTTTCTCAT